>NC_141136.1:80572187-80914687 GCF_053477565.2 Lygodium microphyllum | reverse complement strand
GTGGCGAGGGCAGGCAAGAGGCCGCCGTCCCGCCTGAGGTACGCCGCGGCGGCGGCGGGTGCGGAGGCCTCCGGAGCACTGACCGGCGGCGCCGGTCAATCACCGGGCCCGGACATCGGCCCACCGTCCCTGGCGCCGGACAGCTACCGGTCGTCGGCGACCTCGGGGCCCCGGTCATCCCCGCGGTCGCCGGCAACCCCTCCCGGTACCAACGCCACTACGAACACTACGACTACGTGCTCGTATCATGACGCCTCGGGGCGGGCGTTCCGTCTCAACTTCGACAGCTCCGGCGGGGCCGGCCCCGACCCCTCCATCAAGTGCGCCATCGACCACCTCGACAAAGACCTCGCCCTCGACCTCACACTCCAGCGTCACCCCTCCGACAGCAAGTTCTCCCTCGATTGCTTCAACCCTTCCGACCCCCATAACCACCTTAAGCTCAAAGTAGAGATCTTTAAAACCTCCTCTAGGGGTTTTGGCCTCCGTATCATCCAATCCCTCCCCAAAGCATCTAGCCCTACCGGCACTTCTACCCCTAGCCTTGATGATAGCAAGTCCTCCCCCAAGAGGAGGGGAGACTCCACCTCCCCCCTCGTATCTAGCCTCACCAACTCCTCTTCTTCCTCCAATGGATCGTCCACTAATAGGAGTAGAGAGTCCACAAAGAACAACTCCTCGACTCCGAGGATCAAAGACCTCTCTGAGTTTGATGAGGTGAGGATGTCAAGTGGACAACAAAGCAAAGCCGATGTCGATGAACTTGATCATGACCATTGTTATTGTACCTCTCCTTGTGGTGCACCTCAATGCAAGGCCCAATTGGATGACAAGCCGCAAGAAATCCAAGAATTGCAAGAGCAAGCTGGTTAAACAACACACCATGATTGGTAAGATTTCTAAATTTTTCTTCTCACTCTAACTTTGTCATTGTTTTATCAAAATAAAATGGACAATCAAAGAAACAAGTTTGTTCAACTGAACATTAATTTAAGAGCCTCTAAGTCAATGTCTCTCAAGGCACGCTAGATATTTTCACACAATTTGAGTTGGATAGACCAAATAACAAGTGCCTCCATGAATTCAGTGTATGTGTTTGGCACTTGCCAAGGGCTTGCCAACCACATGCATAAGTAGTTGGCAGGTGCATTTATACATTGTATGTGTTCAACAGTTTATGACTTTTGTACATGAATTTTAAGTGCATCTGTATCTTGTTTTATAGCAATGGCCAAATACATATGTAATATGTATATATATTCATATAGATATACATATATTCATATATTCACGTATATGTGACATTTGAGCTTGCATTCCTTAATGTATAAATAAGATAACAACGTACAATGCTTGGAAATCGTTATATCACAAGTGGAAAGTTGCATTCTTGCCATTGTAGGCCTGTATTTTTCCATTCCAACACTTTTAGACCTCCTAGATGAGATAGTCATCCTATATTCTTGATATATATAAACTAATAGTTTTTTAGTTATTTAATTTTTGTTTTATAGAAACAAGCAACAACTTGGAAGTACAATTTACAAACCTAACATAGTCCTCTAAGCTCCTTCATACATTCATTGCATGTGCTTGACTTGTGGATTACAGTTATAACTAGATGACAAGTGCAAGTGTATGTTGTATGTATTGAGTGGTTTATGGCTTGTATCCATAACCTAAAGTGCATATGCATCTTGTTTTATAGTAGGGGACAAGAAGATGTACGTAAAATGTTTTTATTAAATAGATTCTAGTTTGAGTTTATCTACAAGATTTTAATTCTTTATGCTCAACTTAATGCTAGAGATCATCTACTCAATTCATAGAATCTTGAGTTTCCAATTGTCCCTTACCTATAGTACAAATGTAGGACATCATGTAACCCGCGAGAAGCAATCTATCATAAGCATCCTTGACAAAGTGGAAAATTTTCATCCTTGCCACTATTGGCTTAATTTCCTTTTCCTTGCAATACTTGTTGGAACTAGTCAATATCTATGTAGCTATAATCCTTAAATGTTTCCACATATATAGTTATAGGCATATGCACCTTCATACACTTAAAAAACGTTTTTCTATATAGCTATTAACCAATATAAACATGCATTTGAGAATGCATTCAAAAAAAAAGAAAACTCATGTTTGCATTGAAAATGTAATCAACTTGGAGTAAAGCATATTTTTAATTAGAAAAACATGGAAAAGAAAATATGATACAATATCTAAGGGTTGCAAAACTATATTTAAATAATCAAAGGGTAACAAGAACTAGTTGTGTGGTTTATAAAAATTGATAATCTTGCAATGACCATTATGATACACTTATCTTGATATTTTTTCATAATAGAATACCAAAATGTATGATTATAAGAAGTCATGTATTCAAATGATTGTGAATTATGAAATCTTAGCCAATGCCCTTATTTGTATGGATAAAAAACAAGTTCTATATGCTTTAAGGGCACTATGTTTGATCATATATGTGAGCATATGTGCATGTGGGGAAAGAATTGGTTATGGATATAAACATAAGGACTTTAGATAAGGACACAGCCTATGGATATATGTGAACCTATGTCTATGTGGGGGAAGAATTGGTTATGGATATAAACAAAGGGACTTTAGGTAAGGATTTAGCCAAAACAAAAAAAAGTAGCATTTTCTAGGTGTATGTGGTCCTCATGCGGTCTAAGAAAGGAGTAAAAGAAAACTAACGTTCTGGTTTAATATGGACAATGAAAAATATGTATTATGTGTAAACATAAAGTTCTCTTTATATTGATCACAAATCTTATGGATTCAATACTAGTGGTACACAAGAAATGATATTACACGAGACCAAAATTAGAAAAAAGCACCAACCAATGTTCCCAAAAACTATTTTTGACAATCAATCCAAGAAACCTTCAACTTAAAATTTGGCAAGTTTATTCCAAGGCTCTAGATGGCATTTTGGGCCATTATGACTAATATTGTCTCTTTCTAATTCATTAGAAAACCTCCTCTCCAAATAATATAGGTAAATTTGAAATTTTGCAATTTCTCAAGCATTTAGCCCTTGTTTTTTTTGAAAACTAACAATGCCTCCATGTACCTAGCTCGCTTTAAATTTTTTAAATTGCCACAACGAGAGAGAGAGAGAGAGAGAGAGAGAGAGAGAGAGAGAGAGAGAGAGAGAGAGAGAGAGAGAGAGAGAGAGAGAGAGAGAGAGAGAGAGAGAGAGAGAGAGAGAGAGAGAGAGAGAGAGAGAGAGAGAGAGAGAGATTTTTGTGGATGATTTTGTGTTTTGCATAAATGGATATAAGCTCAAGGACTTTGATTGTGTTGAAAGCTATCACAAGATCAAGGTGTGTAGCTTTAAAAATGTATATGTATCATGTGACTTCATCAAGAGGAATATTTTATTTATTAATATGGAATACAAATTATACTTAAAGAATGGGTCTTTGATCTTTGGAACAATCTTTCTTGTCATCTCCACTCTTCAGCTTTGAGGTTTCTATCCTTTGACCATAGCATGAGGTAAGTTTCATACTCCACCATAGCACTTGGTGAGTTTCATGCTCCACCATTGCAAGAGGTGAGTTCCTTTATGTCCACTATTGTATTTCATGGCTGTGGCTTCATCGCGTCATATGCATAATGTGACTTGGCTATGGCTATTTCATTTTCTTGATTCCTTGCAAGTGTTAAATATATTTTTTGGTTAGAGGTTGGTTTTATTGTAGTGGTATCAAAGCATGTCTTTGATCGAATTGGGATATCTTCAAGAGTATGTTTGGTTCCAAGAATGAAAGATTGGTTCCATCAGTTAAAGATCCGATCAATATCTAGTTATTTTCCGTAATCATAACTAGACACGCTTTCTTATAGTAATTTGTGGCTATCTTGAAGGATTTTGAAGAAGATTTGGAGGAAAATGGAGGAGATTTGATAGGATTAGCATGTCAGCCAATTTTGGTGTCCGATGTTCAAAATGGTATATACAAAAGTTAGAGACAACTAAAGTTTCATCTACTTTTTGGAGTAGTCTTATTCTCTTCCTTCTTCAAGCTTCCATTCACAAGTTCCATTTTGAAATCTAGATCTATCTCTTGATGCCTTGTTCTAGGGATTGAATGGCTAGCATAGGAGCCTTCTCCACTTCATAACCTTCATATCTCTTACCCTCATGACTTCAAATGGATCAGGGCGAGTAGTTGATGGCTCAACACAAATTACAGTGAGTAATAGGCCTCCTCATAGCAATCCCTAGCAAGCATTGTGTTTCTTAAATTGATCTTAAGCTCCATTACTCTCAAAACATTAATATTTAGCAAGATTTGGAGCTATTACACATCATTATTGAAGGGAGCTCTCTCGCTCAACCCTCGAGACCCACGGACTGCTTATTGTTCAAGCGTTCCAAGCCGAGTACTAATGGCTACCTCTCACATAGCCGATGAGTTATGTCTCTCTACGAGTGTAGTGAGCTTACCTCCATGCTCGATCGAGTTGCCTCCTCTCCCATGTACTCCGGTAGCTCCACGATCCAAGCACAAACTTCAAGCGAGCTTGATCCTCCAGCTCCACGCTCCAAGCTCCATCGCTGCGAGTAAGACAAGAGAAGATAAGAAGAAGAGAGGAGATGGTGGAGAGCTTCTTCACCACGGTCCCTCACCCTCACACACTCACTTCCTCACACTCTCACACTCCCTCTCTCAAGCACAAGCTCAAGCAAGCAAGAAGAAGAAGAAGAAGGAGAAGAGAGCTACTTTTGGCCACACACAAGAATGAGCTTCTCATTCACTTTTCAACTTTCTATACAAAACCCTAAATCCCTTTTGGGTGGTCATCTCCTTATCCCTTTTTTACATGGGCGGTCGTGACCTAGGCCCTTTCTTCCATTGTCCTTATATCTTCCTGACTTCCTTCCTACCACCCATCTACCTTTACAATTTGCATGGGTAAGAGCCCACGTTCTTAAAATAAATCATGATGCACTTTGCATTGTTTTATAAAAGTATCGACTTGCACTTTTTCTTGTGCGCCCTTCTCCTTGATTTAGGACTTTTCTGCACTTCTTGTGTTTCCATACTTTTCTTGGCGCACCTTCGTCTTTCGTTTCACCTTTGCCTTGGCCTTGTCTTCTACTTTGGATTTTCCAGATTTTTCACCTTGTTAACATTACCCCCCTCCTAGACGAGTGCCAATCCCATGGCACTCACTGTCATAGGTAGCAGGCTTTGGCATGCATGGAAGACGTGGATGGAAGGGACATTTGTGATTTGTGGTGGAGAAGTTTTGGTGGTGGTGTATATGAAGGTTGTTGAGGGCACGTTGTTGGCCTAATTGGCTGGTGATAGGGTTGTTGAAGTTGGTGATAAGGCTGATTTTTGTTGGGAGTTGCACTCATGACTAGCACAAGTGTTGATGTTATGGGGATTCGGCACGTGAAAATTCTTTGTTGAGCTTGTAGGATGATAAAGGATAGGATTTCAGAGTTAAGCATCGATGAAGAGCTGAGGTACTTTCGTTGGAGTCTTCAATATCTACAATTAAAAACCTCTCATATGTGGTCTCTCCCTAAGGGTAGTGCTAGTCTTCTTATCGTGCACAAGATGTAGTTTGATTAGTTTTGGAGACAGGTTGAACTCTAAGCAAGCTGATAGTATTTTCCAGCACTTGAGGACCCAAACTATGTATAGATTGTGGTGCAGATATTATATGAGTGCACATGCATACTTAGATAGTACATAGTTTTGGTTCCTGGTAGCAATGTGTGGATGAAGCGAGGGTTCAATGGGGTGAAACAAATTGTCGATGTTGAGGAGAAGTAAACTTGAATGCTTCTTGAGACATTATTTGTATTTTTGTCAACACGATGTATGATAATTGAGCTCATTGGCACCGAGATTAGATTGCAGAGGCCAAGATTAGGTTTGATCGGGTAGTGGGGGACCTTCAATGTTAGTGGTTGATCACCATTGTTGAGTATGCCCAAAAAAAGAAAAAGGAGCTTGACAAGGAAAAATTGTTACACAAGTGAATTAGGTTTCAAGATTGAGACTTGGACTCATAAACACAATCTTATGTATTGACAGTGACATGACACTTTACTAGAAAGAAAAGAGTACTATCATTGCATTAGAAAATGAGTGCAAGTACAATGCTTTATAGGAATTTAGTGGTGGTACTTTCTCTTACTGTGCATATGGGATTCTGGTCCTCAGCCCTCACTGCTCCTCACAAAGAGGCTGAAGTAGGTGTGATTGCAAATATCTCAACACCCCTCCTCAATCCGAACCAGAAGTACAAAGCATATAGAGGCTTTAGTGAAAGCAATACTTGCAAAGTGTGGGCACACCATAAACATGGCAAAACACTAGAGGCTATCGCAGAAAAAGGTTGTGTGGGTACCAAAAACATGATGGACATATAGAGGCTGTAGCAGGGGCCTCACAAAGTGTACAGAGGCTGTAGTATAAGGCTCACTGAGGAGCTTACAAGTTTATGTTTGAGGAATTAGAGCTAGGAAATACAACACTAAAAAAGTGTATCTGAATAGAAGTACGTATGAGGTTTGTCCTTCTCCTAGTGGTCTTCTTATTCTTCTTCTTCCTTTGCTCTATTTTCTTCTTCTTCTTTGATTGCAACTAGATAGGCCTTTTGGGACCTCTTCCTGGAGTGGCAGAACTTCTCGGTGTGTCCAATCCTTTTGCAAAAGTCTCAGAAGAGTTGATCCTTCTTGCCTTTGTACCTGTTGCCAACATATAATGCATGTTCATCTCTAGAGGTGCTTGGTTCTTCCTTAGTTTTTAGCTTCTTTTCCTCCTCTAACAGTGATGCCTGGATATCAACAAGCTCACGATTTGGCATGTTGATTAAAGTTTTTGATACATTATTATATTCAGGAGGCAAACTCTTAAGTAGAATACCGATGCAAACATCTTCTTCCATTTTAATGTTGATTCCTGCAAGTTGGGTTAGAAGTCCTTCCATGTAATTTAGAAGCATGGCAAGTGATGTGATGGACTTCATTTCGAGCCTTAAAAAATCAATTAGGAGACCATACTTTGATGATTTGGACTGTGCATTGAACAAGGTGTCAAGTCTCTTCCATGTATCCTGTGAAGTCTCACAGTTATCCACATGGTGGATATAGCTATGGTCTAGCTCCTATTTGATAATGGCCTGAGCCTTATCATCGTTCTTTTGCCAATTGACAGCAAGACCTGCATCACGAGGATTATTTTCTTTTCTAGTGGTAATGGCCTAGAGGCTCTTCTTCATCAGGATGAGTTTGATGCGGGCCTGCCAGGTATGAAACCCGACTCCTTTGAAACGGGCAGTTGGAGAATCTTTGCTCATGTTAAACTAGCAGGAACAACAACAAATCAGCTTCAAAGTTATCAAATTTAAGCAGCAAAAAACAAATTTAGAATTCTCATATTTTATCAGTGGAAGGGCATATTACAGTGTGTTAGGAGACACAAGTAATTGACAGTGTGAAAAACACACTATGTGACAACTCTGTTTGAAACTTGAATCTTCAAGGTCGTTGCTCTTCCGTCTTGATCTAGGTATTCAGGTTCTTCTTCTCCTTGATTTGATGCTTGGATAGTAGATCGGAGTGGCAGTGTTTGTTCCAAGTGACATGAGAGAGAAAATGATGAGACTTTTGAGCTTCAGTGAGGTTTGGCTATGGCTTCTAAATTAGGGTTTCTGATCCAAGCATGGTTTTTTGAGATATCAGGAGCTATACTTGGTCATTTTTGAAACATTTTTCATAGAAATGAAGCTCTCTTTATGCTCTATAAAAGCCGTATGATAATCATCTAGATCGATGTAGACTCGTCATGCACAGATCAAACGAATGCATGCAGGCGAAATCTCAGACAGTAATGGCAAAATTTCGTAATGTCGGAGAAGAAAGTGACCAATGTCGTGGTTCTTGGTGCTGGGATGAAGCGCCTTGACCGGAGGAATGATCCTCTAGAAGAGAGCAAGAGGAGACATGCTTTATATTGGGAGATCTTGGGACTCGAATCAGGTTATGTCTTGCAGGTCACAAATTTAGGCTATGGTAGTGACTAAGAGTTTGAGCAATGCTGGAGCTATTGGCTAAAGATGTTAGGAATTGAGGTGCCATAGAGAAGCTTTATGAGCAGGGGAAGAAGTTCATAGAAGAAATCATAGTGAGATATGACATGTGGAGAGAGACCCAGGAGTTCAAAGTAGAGAGGGTGTAGACTAGCTATGGCTGCCACAAGGTGCACTAAACATGAAGTTAAAGAACTAAAGTCATACACTGATCTTGAGTTGGACATGAGTTGGGTAGAGATTGAGAGGAACCAGGAGAGGCTAGAGAAGCAGTGCCATGCCCGACTGGGCTCTAATACCATGTGGAAATGTGCACGATCTAGAGCATGGCAGATGCGGAAGCTATGGAGGTTGAAAGAGGAAAAAGGAAATCATGAAGACATTGAACTTGACAAGGACAAATTGTTACACAAGTGAATTAGGTTCCAAGATTGAGACTTGGACTCATAAACACAATCTTATGTATTGATAGTGACATGACACTTTACTAGAAAGAAAAGAGTACTATCATTGCATTAGAAAAAGAGTGCAAGTACAATGCTTTATAGGAATTGAGTGGTGGTACTTTCTCTTATTGTGCATATGGGATTTTGGTCCTGAGCCCTCACTGCTCCTCACAAAGAGACTGAAGTAGGTGTGATTGCAAATATCTCAACACTCTTCCTCAATCACAACCAGAAGAACAAAGTGTATAGAGGCTTTAGTGAAAGCAATACTTGCAAAGTGTGGGCACACCATAAACATGGCAAAACACTAGAGGATGTCGTAGAAAAAGGCTAAGTGTGGGTACCACAAACATGATGGACATCTAGAGGCTATAGCACGGGCCTCACAATGTGTACAGAGGCTGTAGTACAAGGCTGACTGAGGAGTTTACACGTTTATGTTTGAGGCATTAGGGCCAGGAAATACAACACAAAAAAGTGTATCTGAATAGAAGGACTGATGAGGTTTGTCCTGCTCCTGGTGGTCTTCTTCTTCTTCTTCTTCTTCTTCCTTTGCTCTATTTTCTTCTTCTTCTTTGTAGGCCTTTTGGGACCTCTTCCTGGCATGGCAGAACTTCTTGGTGTGTCCGGTCCTTTTGTAGAAGTTTCAGAAGAGCTGATCCTTCTTGCCTTTGTACCTGTTGCCAACATATAATGCATGTTCATCTCTAGAGGTGCTTGGTTCTTCCTAAGTTTTTGGCTTCTTTTCCTCCTCTAACAGTGATGCTTGGATATCAACAAGTTTAGGATTTTGCATGTTGATTAAAGTTGTTGATACATTGTTATATTCAGAAGGCAAACTCTGAAGTAGAACACTGATGCAAACATCTTCTTCCATTTTAATGTTGATTCCTACAAGTTGGGTTAGAAGTCCTTCCATGTAATTTAGATGCATGGCAAGTGATGTGTTGGACTTCATTTCGAGGCTAAAAAACTCAATTAGGAGACCATACTTTGATGATTTGGACCGTGCACCGAACAAGGTGTCAAGTCTCTTTCATGTATCCTGTGAGGTCTCATAGTTATCCACGTGGTGGATATAGCTGTCATCTTGCTCTAGTTTGATAATATCCTGAGCCTTATCATCATTCTTTTGCCAAGTGACAGCAAGATCTACATCACGAGGCTTCTTTTCTTTTCTAGTGGTAATGGCCCAGAGGCCCTTCTTCATCAGGATGAGTTTGATGTGGGTCTGCTAGGTATGAAACCCGTTACAGTTGGTATCAAACCAATGAGATTCAAATATTACAAGGGAACTAAATGGAGGAAAATAAAGGGAATAAGGGGATAGTCAGAGGAAGGTGAGTGGAATAGAGCAGTGTTTTCTATTGAAAACATTTCTTTACTCACTTATGGATGCTGGGTTGCAGAGTCACGAAGCATGGAGCAAGTTCTTGGTATTCCAAGTCATGTTCATGATTGCAATGCATGCTTCAAATTATCGTCAGAGGTTAGGCATGATGAATATTCTGGTCTGCATCTATAATCCTTCACCCTTGTATGCGGAACGGATATGGATGGGAGGATCAGGAATATACTACATAGCAGCCCACCGACTCACGTACGTTCAAACCAACTTGAATTGAATCAAGTGGATGGAGGATTTAAAGATCGTGAGGTTGTTCATCTTTGTCGAAGCTCACGCAAACGCAACTTTACATGTTGGTGGTTGACAAGTCAAGCATAACAAGTATGTCTATGAAGAAGTGACCCGGGTGATCCCTGCCAATAGGATCAAAGTGCTAGGGCGCTATGAGAAGAATGGGTATCAAAGGAAGGGATACCCTGAGCTTCCTATGACTTATCATTTTCTAAAAATCCACGACCCCACTCCATATTATTACTCAGTCCCTGTAGCCGATTGTAACAATCCTATTTTCCCCAAACTAATGTATCAATCAGCTTGTTCTACTTACCCAAAATAAATGTACTAAAAGGGTTATGCCCTCATGAATAAATAAGATTTTTTACTATTGTCTATCTTGATCGTAATGTTAGCTAAGGTGTTAAGCAATTAAATCACTTGGGTAAAAGTTGTGCTAGTCATATTAACATAATATGGGAAACATTTGATAAGTTTTTAACATAAAGAATCTTATTGTCCAGATGCAACCCCAAGCGCAGGTTCCAAGTCCTACTCCTGCACTAAGTTCAGCTGTGATTCAAGAGAAAAATTTCCTTCTCAAACAAATTAAGCCACCCGAGTTTGATGGCAAGGGAAGGACTATTCATCAAGCCAATGCCGAGATCTGGATTGAGTCCACGGAGGACTACTTTGAGGCAGCAGGAACTGCACCTACTAACCAAGCCATGCTTGCCAAACTTAAGCTTACATGCGAAGCAAGACTTTGGTGGAAAAAATGGTGCAGAGACCAAGCAATCTCGGAAGGGACAGTCACTTGGGAGAAGCTTAAGGAAGTTGTGCAAGGGAGGTATCTGCCACCTACCTACTGCACATAGAAGATGAATGAATTCTATGAATTGAAGTAGCTTGGACTATCCCTTGATGCATATTATTCAAAGTTCATTTCTCTCCTAAAGTACACGCCTCCAATGGATATGACACAATAGGTGTCAAAGTTTTGTGTTGGGTTAAATCCACGCATAAACACTCGCTTGGAATCAATGCGCCCAACAGACCTACAAGACGCACTCATTTGAGCTGTTCCAATAATACAGGAGGTGTAGACCAAACCAAGGAACAACAAGACTTGGCCTTACAGAGATCAAAACAAGGGTATGTCTAGGGCTCAGACCAAGAGAGCGCAGGGTCAGAATCAGGGCCAAAGGAAGAAAGCTAGGGCCAATGCTGTCAACAACTTTGTTCCTACACAAGGTAATGATTGCAATCTACATTGCTTCCATTGCAACAAGCCTAGACACTTCAAGAGGCAGTGTCCCAAGCTTAGCAAAGGACATCGCCAAGGGAAATTCCAAGGAGCCGCCCAAGGCCAAGAAACCATCGTCATGGCCAGAGGGAGAACCTCCTGTGTTTCCAACAAGGAGCTGGGCGATGAAGAAGATCCATCCATGGATGTTGACATTGAGAGGGCAATGGTCCATGTCGCTCTTCACAAGAAGGGTCCGAATCGCCAATTCTCAGTGATTCAAACTCCATCAGATTATGAAGGTAAAAGCTTCAAAACCCTAATTGACTGTGGCAGTACACATTCCTTCATTTCTCCAATCTATGCAAAAAGATTAGGGATAGCCACAAAAGACGCACCTACTTTACTTGTGGAGTTAGCAAATGGTCGTGAGGTCTCTTGTACTAGGCAAATTGCTAAGGTGAAATTCCTACTGGGTGGGAAGCCAACTTTGGTGAGATTCAGGGTAATGAACCTAGGTGTCCATGAATGTTTACTCGGAATGGGTTGGCTAATACCCAATGATGCCCACATCCACTGTGGAAAGGGACAAGTCTCCTTCCGAAATTCTAAAGGGGAACTAGTTACAACTCAAGGAGAGGTTGGTAAGCCAAAAATATAGCTGGCAAAAGCAACACGGATAATAAAAGGAGTTAGAAAGGGCCTACCTGTCTATCTGATTAAATTGAATAAACTAGATCAGAATCAAGAATCCGAGGAAGAACCTTCATGGTTAAAGAAATACACAGACGTATTTCCTGAAGATCTGACAGAACTTCCTCCTCAAAGGGAAGTTGACCACAAAATCAAGCTAGCACTAGGAGCTGCACCAATCGCAAAGAGGCCATATAAGAGGTCCATCCCGCAAGCTATCGAACTGAAAGAGAAACTCAAGCAACTGTTAGACCAAGGCTACATCCATCCTAGCAGTTCACCATGGGGAGCTCCAATGCTGTTTCAAAAGAAGAAGGATGGAACACTTCGTCTATGCATTGACTACAGAGGGTTGAATCAATCAACCATCAAAAATAAATACCCCATTCCAAGAATAGATGAATTACTTGACCGTCTTCAAGGAGCGAAGATCTTCTCAAAGATATATTTCAGATCTGGATATTATCAAATAAGGATCAAGGAAGAAGATATCCCAAAGACTGCATTTAGCACAAGGTATGGACACTTTGAATTCCTAATGATGTCATTTGGGCTGACGAATGCTCTTGCTACCTTCAACAGGTTGATGCAGGATATCTTTAGGCCCTATCTTGATGACTTCTTACTCGTCTTCTTTGATGATACCCTAGTCTACTCTAAACAGGAAAAAGATCATGAACCCTAGCTTCGCATTGTTCTTGAAACAATGAGAGCACACAAGCTTTATGCCAAGAAGAAAAAGTGTGCATTTTTCAAGCGACAGATTGAATATCCGGGATTCATTGTATTAGCGGAAGGAATTTTAGTAGATCCAGCTAAGGTCAGAGACATCCTGGAATGGCCAACACCAACTTCCATCGAAGAAATACGTAGCTTTCTTGGATTGATAGGATGGTACAGGATTTTCATCAAAGATTATGCTTTGATTGCAGCACCTCTAACTGACCTACTAAAGAAGCAAGTAGCAATTGTATGGTCACCTGCCGAACAGTCCAGCTTTGACAAACTAAAGCAAAGCTTAGTATCAGCACCCATCTTGAAACTTCCTGATCTTAGTAAGGAGTTTGAAGTGGTAATTGATGCTAGCGCACTTGCTTTAGGATGTGTTCTTATGCAAGAAGGTCATCCGATAGCATATTCTTCAAGGAAATTGAAGAGCCATGAAAGGAATTATGCTACCCACGATATGGAGCTGTTGGCTGTCATCCATGCCCTCAAACTTTGGAGACATTAGTTGCTAGGTAACAAATTTTCCCTAATGACGGACCACAAGAGTCTTAAATGGATCTTCACCTAGAATGAGCTCAATATGAGGCAACGTCAATGGATCGAAGTGCTGGAAGAATATGATTTTGAAATCAAATATAGCCCTAGAAAAGAGAATGTAGTTGCCGATGCACTCAGTCGCAAGGCATTTCTAAACTCTCTTATTTTGCAAGATCCATCAACAGCAAGGTCACTAGCCACAAAGGTATCAATGCCAAACAACCCAATTCTTGAGCTAGCTAAAGAGGCATGTCATGACCCCATCTACCAGAAATTGCTAAGGGAGATCCCCATCAAGGATCAAGACCCAAAGCTAAAGAAAAAGTATCAAGAATTCTCTGGCAGTGATGGCCTTGTCTACTTTAGGACAAGATTATGTATCCTTGCAAGGCAAACTCTCAAGTAGAAGATACTTTGGGAAGCCCATGACTCCCCTTTCTCAGGACATCCTGGCTATGCCAAGACCCTTAATGCGGTTAGGAAGAGCTATTATTGAGATAGGCTCAAGGGTGATGTTCTCAAATATGTCACGAAATGTTTATCTTGTCAATGCATTGAGGCAGAACATGTCACAATTCTTGGGAAATTGCAACCACTTGACATTCCTTAAATGAAATGGGAATTCATTAGTATGGACTTCGTTGTTGGCCTACCCCAAGTTCACGGAGGATACAACTCTATTATGGTTGTAGTAGATATGCTCACCAAGGTCGCACATCTCATCCCTGTCAAGACAAACTATAAAGCTTCAGACATCGCAAGATTTTTCATTAAGGAAATATTCAAACTGCATGGGTTACCCAAAAGAATCATTAGTGATCATGACTCTCTATTCACATCACACTTCTGGAGGGCTATCTTTGAGGCTATTGGGACTCAACTCTATTTCAATACAGCTTACCATCCCCAAACTGATGGTCAAACGGAACGAGTCAAAGATATGCTTAGGGCATACTGCTATCACAAACCCAAAAGGTGGATTCAATATTTGCCACTGGTTGAGTTTGCCTACAATGCTTCTTGCCAACAAAGTATTCAGATGATCCCTTTTCAAGCATTGTATGGGCACGATTGTCGTACCCCTTTGAGCTTCTGGGATCCAACTTTGAGGGTAGAAGCTTCAAGACAGATGTTGGAAGACATGGATGACCAAATCAAATCAATAAGACAAGACATCCAAGCCGCCAAGGATAGACAAAAGGCTTACGTGGAATTGAAACGACATGATAGATCCTTCGTTGAAGGTGATATGGTCCTCATCTGCGTATGTCCTAAAAAGAGTTTGCTATCCCTAGGAGAGTACAAGAAGCTAAGTCCGAGGTATTGCACACCTTATAAGATCATTAAATGCATTGGGCCTAATGCTTATAGACTACAGCTTCCCGCAACCCTAAAGATTCATAATGTATTCCATGTTAGCCTATTGAAAAAGTACCCACCTAATCCGAATCATGTACTTGATGATCAACAAATTGTAATGCCTAGCCAAGGAGTCCTTGAGCTACGGCCTGATAGAGTCCTAGATGTCAGGGAGAGGCATTTGAGGTCAAGGACCTTGAGAGAATACCTCATCCAGTGGAGAGATTATCCCAAAGAGGATGCCACCTAGATGGACAAAGATACTCTCAACCAACAATACCCCAAGGTCCTCTTGAGATGAGGACATCTCGATTCCTCTAAGGGGGAGAGGATGTAACATGCCGTGCTTCTCCCCCCATAGGAACTCCCCCCTTTTTTAATTTCATATATATATATATATATATATATATATATATATATATCATCAGTTAGAATTTTTCTAAACTCCCCCTCCCTCTCCCCGTTGACAGCACATCAGGGAGAGAGAGAGAGGGAGTGATGTGGTGGTGCTGGGGGGCATGCAGCCCCCCAAGTGGGAGGGGTGGCCATGCCACCCACCTCATCGCTTCTCCCCTCCCTCGGGTACAGACAGGAGACTACACCCCCCGTTCCCTGTGTCGTTACTTCCTCAAATAGCAGCAGCAGCCCTACGGCCAACAATCGATTCCTCCCCCCTCCTCGCTTGTGCGGCAGCTGCACCCCCCTTGGGGCCTTCCGATCAAAGTTCTCCCCCCTCTGACCTGCTGCAACGGCAGCCCCTAGACCTATGCGCTAGCAAACTGCACCACCACCCAGGCTTACGACTCATCCCATCCCCCCCCCCCCCCCCCCCCCCCCCCCCCCCCCCCCCGTGACAGCAGGCGGCATCACCCTCCTCTACCAATGAATTGCGCCCTGGACGTGTGAAGGAGAAGGTGTGGAAGTGGGAAGAGAAAAAAGGAGGGAGAGAGATAAGAGAAGAAGAGGGAGAGAAGGTGAAGGAGAGAAGAAGAAGGAGAGGGTGAGAGAAGAGAAGAAAAGGAAGGAGGGAGATAGAGAAGAGGTAGAAAGAAGTGAGAGAGAAGAAGAGGAGAGAGAGAAGGGAGAGAGAAGAGAAGAAAGAAGGTGAAGGAGAGAAGAAGAAGGAGAGGGAGAGAGAAGAGAAGAAGGGAGGAAGAGGGAGAGAAGGAGAAGAGGTAGAAGAGCAAGAGGAGAGGGAGAGAAAAAGAGGAGAGAAAGAAGGGAGAAGAAGGAGAAGAAGAGAAGAGGAAGGGAAGGAGAAGAGGTAGAAGAGGAAGAGGAGAGGGAGAGAAGAAGAGAAGGAGAGAGAGAAGGGAGAAGGAGAAGAGGAGGAAAAGAGGTAGAAGAGGAAGAGGAGAGGGAGAGAAGAGGTAGAAGGAGAAGGGAAGAGGAAGAAGAGAGGGAGAGAGAGAGAAAGAGAAAGAGAAAGAAGGAAGAGAGTTGGAGACAAGTCACCCCCTCATTGACAAAGGATTCCCTTCTCGTGACCTTTCCCTCTTGAACCGGTCATCCTGAAGGCCACTAAGGCCCAGACTACCCAAAACCTGAGTAGAAATGGCTCCCAAGAAGAAAATTGTGAGAAGCGTAGGTGCCAAAGCTACCGTTGGTACTAGTAATGCGGGAGAGGCGAGCGGAGTGACCAACGCAATAAATGCCCCTATGAACACGAATCAAACCCAGGTTCTTTAAGTGTTATAACTAATTATGTATTATTTCTCGTGGAAGAGATGAAAGGGTTAGCTACGTGCATGGAACAAGAACGAGTCTTAGGGTTTTTGTTTACTCTAAGCACTAAGTTGCATGCGTGAAACGATAGAGTCTGGAATTTGCATAAGTTTATATGCATGAAATGATAGCTTTTACACACATAAAATGATAAGGTTATCGCCTTAATTCAAATAAAATGATAGCTTTTTAACCAGTTCAGTGCATGAATAGTCATTTAGAATTCATGTTTCGCAATCATGATTAAAAGAAACACATGAAATGTTAGTTCTGTTCATGAGATACACTTGCATCGTTGGACAAAAACCTAGACTTTCATATACGCAAGTCACATCTGATCCGGTGCATTAGGAATAAGTACTCGTTGCTAGGAATGAAGAGAGATAAAGGTCATTTAGGATGTACAACTATACTAAACGCACCATGTGTGTGATAGATAAGGTTGATTGGAAAATCTTGCATAGAACCACACTAAGAGAAATGGAAGGACCGCATGCATCTAGACTGCATCTTGAAGGTCTAAATGAAGAATCATGTGTTTCCTAGTGTGTTAACTGAGCTTGGTTGGAACTAGAAGATTAAAAGACCCTTGGTTGGGTTGCGAATAAGGCATGTTCGTTGCCTTGACTCACTAGCTAATACCTGATTTAGGGTTAAGATACCATAAGATAAAACCCAAGGGAAAAGGGCAAGTCAAAATAAGTTAACTTACCAAGAACATTTGCTTGCATAATCTTATTTGAGATTATTGGGATCTCGCCAAGTCACGAACTTCCCGGATGCTGGGAGCATCCGAGAAAAAGACCGAGGATCGGATGCTGGAGCATCCAGAAAAAAAGGAGTCACACCTTAGTAGTTGGTCGTACAAATGACCTCCGAAGTGTTTGTGATTGTACGCTTATGTACACTATTTGATCTCTTTGTTCAAGGAACTAATTCAAGGAAAACACTTAATGCTTTAGGTTGAAAGCTTGGAGGGAGAGGCAGGAATAGTTACCTCCGATTGTTTGTCTGGCCCTATTCCAAGGGGGTTGTTAGGCACGCTGGGTATATGGACCTAACCTGCCGCGAGAGGTCTCTCCGTGGGTGTTGCTTGGAGTGGGAGGATGTTTGGATGCCATGGGAGGCTCTGGCTGTAAATCCCTTTCCTTCGGATCTCGCACAAGAGGCCAACGTGACTCGAGATGGGATCTTGAGGCCTGTGTACTAGTCAATGGGCGAAACTTGGAGCAGCAATCCTGTAGATTGCTAGGATAGCCTTTGGGCATGATATTGGATGTACTCCAGGATTATGACAAATAAAGAACAGATATTGGAGAAAAAGGAACTTGCTTGACATTTCTTTTGTGTTAGTGCCTAAGTTATGTGAAGGAATCCGTGATTAATTCGATTAATTAAGGAAGCTGATTTTGCATGTCAAAACGTAATGTGTTAGGTAATTAGATAACTAAAGCAAACTAAGGAAAGTGCAGTGGACGTGACTTAGGTCCGTCCTACGAAAGGGTGGTCCCAGTTAGCTGGGAACTTTTCTCAAATGATGAGATAATAAGACTATGAAGACCTAGTGTCAGTAGATGTAGAATCCCGATTTATTCTATTTTAGGGGAAAGGAATGGGACTATGCCGTATGGTAGAGAGGTTGAGCTTCGCATCCCTCTTGTTTCCCATTCTCCCTGAACCAAGTGCAACATGAATCCGCTTCAACTCTATTGTTCCTACGCAAAGTGGTACATCTGGAGCTTGACACTAGCTTTCATAGAGACTTTGCTGATAGGAAAGGAACCTTGACCTCAAGGTGATCCCGAGTGGGAATGGCCGGACACTTCCGCTCGAGGCAGACTCAGGAAGACCTAGATCGCAAACCCTGTGTCATTGCCTGCGAGTGCCAGGTGGAGCCTTCTAGACCCTCCTCCCGATGGGCTACTAATATGTGTCGCACAAGCAGATAAGCGAACATGTTACAACTAAGTGAGTAATACCTCTACCAAAACCATTTCTTGTGAAAAAGGCTCAAAAACAACTAAATGAGAAAGTTTTAGAGCTAATTGGTGAGCAAACGCATTTGGAAAATACAAACATATTGAAGTATGGTTCCAAAGAAGTTACATTTGTATTGAATGCATCCAAACAACTTTATATTAGATATATGTAGGGTTCAGATTGCTATGGTTAAGTTCTACAATATGTCTATGGAAGAATGTAGAGGCAAGCTTAAGTTTGTCCTTAAACTTGATGAGAGTGAGATTATTAAGGGGAAAAAACTTGAACATGTGAATATAACACTTATGAATTGAGCATTGGATCCCAACCTTGATGAAAACCATCCTTTATACTTTAGTGTATAGTCAGAGAATGAAATATGGTGGCTTGCAATATTTGAAGTACCAAAGGAGGACCATGAAGTACTTAAAGTTTTTTTTAACCTCACTAATATACTGATTGCTATTCAATAGCAAAATCATGCAAGTTGAATGGCATCTTGCAAGTGATGTAAAAACATTGAAGTGTATATTTGGTTTATCAAATGCAGTGAATACAAAATTTTTGTGCATATACTGCATGCAAATTAGGAAGAAAGGGAAAGATGGAAAGAAAGAATGGCTTGCCAAGGCAGTACAACAAGGTGCTCCAACATGTGATAAAAAATTCATGAGAAATGAAATGCTAGTTTTAGTGGATGCAAACTGGCATCCTATTTTGGAAATACCACTAACAAGGGTTCACTTTTGCACATTGCATTGTTTGGTTAGAATAATTGGGAAGCTAGTATATGAATATATATGCTTTGCATACAAGATGTAGCCTATGTCAGAAGCTGATGCTAGATGCAAGAAGGTAGAACAAGTCCTCTCTGAAGTTGGATTGCACAGGGGCCAAGTAGAAATAAAAAATGATGAGAAAAAGTAAAAAAAGTATGGAAATATCCCTTGTAAATCATGCTTTGGCGGACCCAAGGCTAGGAATTTTATATTTCCACCTTGAGATAAGAAAGGCAATATACTTGTAAACAATAAGAGAAGTACGAAGCATGGAAAAAGTAAGAAGGAAATATACTCCCGATGCCCTAGCGGCCCTACTAGTAAATTTTTGTGCGAATCCAATAACATTAATCAATAGCATTACCTTCTATGCATCATTTATCTATTGTTGTAATGGAGTATCCAAGTCTGCTCCTGCAATTGGGCCACCCTTGTCTCTCTCTTGGGAAGGTACTGCATAGTTGGGTCGAGGTCCACGGGTCGAGATCCAAAAATGCTTTCTTGCAATTGCTTGAACTCCTCATCTAAGATCTCATATTGTGGCACTGCATTCTCAATCTACTCTTGGATGCTCACAATGGCAGCAAAGATATCATCAACACTCATGCCATCATATCGAGCCACCTCATCAACATGTGCTGATGCATCTTGTACATCAAAATCTATAAAATCATCAGGTGCATGCATCAGCACCATGATATAATATAGTTCTTCTTCCCTTAGCTCCAAAATTTCTAATAGATCCTGCATAAGTAAATATTCTACCCCCTCGATGATGATAGCATGGAGAGAAGCGAAGGGTGGCTCATCACTTGTCAATGTCTCAACAAGGCAAGGAGGTGGGTGCACAATGGTGTAACGCGTTCACCTATCGGTTGTCCAAGTACATTTTAGCAGTCCATCGAGAATCTAAGCGTCGCTGCCCGAAACTCCCATGGAATTTTTTGGAGTTTGTCACCTAGGGTTTCCCAAACCCGCCTTGCAATGGAATGCTCGCGACCAAACCCATTAGGATTGACCTGAAATCTGGGCTCCTAGTGGCCAAGGTCTCGTGACAGCATTCTAGCGTCGGGTCCTAGACATCCTACTTTACGCAGAGATACCCAAGCCGAAGCTGACCCGTCCGGGGTTCCACCCACCCGCTTCCCTCAATAGGCATTCTTCGGTTATTTTAATTAGGCCCTATCACATTTATGTGTGACATTTAAAATCAACTTTCTTAATTAAGCCTTTTAGGGAAGGGGTTTGTTCACGTAATTTATAGCACATACACGAATACAGAGCAAGAAATCTATTGACAAACAAGTTCCTTAACTTATCTTCAAGTTAATCTTTGTCTCCTGCCCATACATGAGAAATTATGTATTACTTTTGTCCAATAAAAGTAACTGATCCTAATCACATGGCACCACAAATTCTATCCTTTATCTAGAATAGGATCTCCCAATATGCCCAGATGTTGGGGGCCATTGAGGTCTTCAACTCCATTCTAGACCTAGCATGGGGTGTCCAGAGCTCCACTTGATCTGCAAGCTATCTAGGAGTGAAACATCATTCCCCTAGTTGGCCTTTTCACTCTTCCTTCGGCCCATGAATCGAGCAGTGCCCTCTTCAGGTTAATGCGCGGTGCGATCATGGAGGTGATCCACCCATGTAAAATATTCTTCTTGCTTGCTTGAGCTTGTGCTTGAGAGAGGGAGTGTGAGAGTGTGAGGGAGTGAGTATGTGAGGGTGAGGGACCGAGGAGGAGAAGCTCTCCATCTTCTCCTCTCTTCTTCTCTTCTCTTCTCCTCTCTTGTCTTGCTCGCGGCAATGGAGCTTGGAGCTTGGAGCGGGAGGATCGAAGCTTGCACTTGGATCGTGGAGCTACAAGAGTGTATGGGAGAGGAGGTAACTCGAATAGCACAGAGGTAAGCTCACTACACCCGTAGATATGGATGGCCAAAGAAAAAGAAGCAAACAGTAGGGTTTCTGTTGCTGTATAACAGGCTAAAACAGGGAAATAGGGGCACAGATCCTTGGAGTGCCATTTGATTCAAGAACCACAGTGATTCCAGGCATGTCTGGCATTTCCTTGTAGTGTTTTGCACCTATCTGGAAGGCGCTAGACGATTCGGTGTAGTAGACGTCAACTTAGAGGCATCGTGTGCAACTTGTGGGCCGCCAGCTGCGTAGTCGGACCAGCTCGTCCGAGTCCCAGAATCGGACCCGTCCAGAATCGGACCAGCCCATAATCGGACGCTCGGACTCGGATGCTCGGATGACCGTCCGATCAGACCAACCTGTCCGACTCGGACACTCGGACACTCGAACTCGGACGCTCGGACTCGGACACTCGAACCGGGCCATCCGAATCCCTGAATCGGACCAGTCGAGAATCGGACTACTCAAAATCGAACCAACCTGTCCGATCCGATTCCCAGAATCGGACCACTTTTTCAATCCGATTCCCAGAATCGGATGTGACCAAAATTGGACCACTGAGCCGATCGGACCAATCCAAAATCGGACGCCCAATCTTGATAATCAGACATCTGAGAATCGGACAGAAAACTGTCGAAATCGGACAGGTATCTAGAACACAAATTTTGATGCATCTAAACCCTGAAATTGACCCCAAAGGCTACATAGAGCTAAAGGCATATCACAGATTCATCACTGGGCTAAAATTTGGAGCTCGTAGTTCAAAATTTGGCTATAAACGGTCCTCCAAATTGCGTATGGCATTTACGGTAATGGATCTACCCCCTCCGCACCTCCCCCAAGTAGGTTGGAGAGAAAATGCGTGCCATGATAGGTCCTCCAAAACAGACCCTAGTGAAGTAATGGCTCTACACGAGCATGGATTCTCACTTGCAAAAGAGCAGCCAAAAGCCCATACCCGAATAGAGACAAACAGAGACCCTAGAACCTCAATGGGCCCATCTAGCTAACAAGGGAAAAAAGACCACACTGCAAAAACACATAGGTGTTGCATTTGGACTGCATCTAGTCAAAGCGGAAAGCAACAACATCAAGCTACAATAGCGAGAATGACTAGATATGACAGTCCTGACGATAGATGCTCCTTGAATAGCACTACACTGACGATCCAAGGCACCAGTGGAGAATCCACATCTGGTCGTACAGTTGGGAACTCAAGGGCATTTGTCAGAAGGCTTAAATTTACAAGCCAAGACCCGAAAGATGAAGACATAGTACCACCTACTTATCTTAGGGTCAAACTCACCGCAGAAAGAGAGCATAGTGTTGATGCTCTCATTGATGAAGGAGCAGATTTCAATATCTTGACTTACGAAGCATGGACCCTACTAGGCCAATCAGAGCTCACACCGACTAGTGCAACTCTTAGCCCTTATGGGGGACACCCACAAGCACTCATAGGGAAGTGCAAAATCCTTGCAACAATTGAAACGGAAAGCTTGCCTATCCTATTTCATGTTCCTCCAAATAGTGCTAGCTACGGGAAAGAAACCCTCCTAGGAAGACCCTTCAAAAGGGCGACCAAGTGTGAGGCCGACTATGTAGCACACAGGATACACCTGACACTACCGGGTGTGAGGATAGTCACAACCTTTAGCAAGGGTGACCTCATCAAACCTCGATGGAAAGGCAAGGAAGGTGCTGACGTAATAATCAAGCCTACTAACAAGAGCAAGGACTTGTTGGAAAAAGTGATACAAGCACAGGTCAAACAACGAGAACCAGTGAGTGAGGCCAGGCCTGAAACAAGAAGGTCAAGAGACAATGCCAAGGACGGGCTTTGGACTTACAAATATCGTAGAAGACCCCAAAAGAAGCCCAAGCCTTATAGACGCAGGCATCGATGGAGGGTCAACACAACGCTGCGATGGATATCCAAAGCGTTGCTACGTGCTCAAGGGCACTACGCAGGTAACCGATGGATTTGGGTACCAAAATCCCCTGCTAAACCGCCTCTATCAGCTGAAGGCCAGAGTGCATCAAAAGCAATGAAGCACAGGAGGAAATCTAAGAGAAACTCTAGGTCTCGAGGCAAGAAACCATACATGATTGTTCGAAAAAAAGAGCCTCAGCCTAGCATGCTAAATAGACAGATGTCATATGTAGCCATTGAGCATGCACAAAAATCATTAGTGCCCAAAGAGCCTTTGATTTCCCAAGGGGAGAACAAGCATCATAGGCACAACACTGCTCAAGGCAAGGCTGATCGCTCAACAAAGCAAATGGCACAATCGTCCAATAGCCTTGAGCAAATCATTCAACCAGTGCCAAGTGCACCTAAGAGTCCTAGATCTCCTACATCCTCTTTTTCCAAACAGACACAAGAAGCACAACAGCAGTTGTCAAGGGAAACTGCTCAATTCCAATCTCTATCTCCATCTAAGCTTCCAAACATCCAAGAGGTGGGACATGACGCCATCTGTAGCTCTCGACCCAAGGATATGCCTGAGCCACCTGATGTGACTAGATCAACTCATGCTTGATCTACACAGATGAGTGCTCAAAGGCCAAAAAAAGACACAACCACTTCTGATCGCCCTAGGGACATGACACTGCAATCCACCAAGGGTAGCCAGCCCACTAAAATAGCTACTACTACTTCCAATCAGGGATCACAACAGTCACAGCCCTTGGCTGTGACAATGCCCCTTATGAAACGTGTCCTTGGAAGTTTACGTATGGAGGAGGTGTCACAACCAACTTCCTCGACAACTCCAGCACTTTCAAAGTGCCTAAAGCCTAGGCTGGAGGAGTTAAACACAAGGGAGTTGGCTGAAGAGCTAGACTCTCCAAAAAGGGAGGTAGTTGTGCTCTCGCAACCTAGCGAGGCTATTCAGCAGGCCACAGCTATGACCCATAAGGACACACTAGAGAAAGAGAATGCTGAGGCCCAACCAAGCACGTCAATGGTTGACCTAGTCCAGGGTCCTGAGTTGTTGAGAGAGGCACCTTCACTAACCAAGAAAAAGAGGAGAAAGCAGAGAAAACAACAACAGTTGCAAGTGGTTGTGGATCCCAAGAGCATTGAGAGCAAGAGCAATGGAGAACTGGGGAATAAAGCATCAAGTCCATCCACGAATGAACCCATTGATGTCTCTCCTAATAGCGCATCCGTGTGCTCTAAAAAATCAAAGTAGCTGTTGCCATCAATAGTTGCTTTCAACACTCAATCCATCGACAATAGAACTCACATCGACCAATCTAGAGTGGATACAACACTGTCACAATGGGATGAAGAATTCACACTAGTCATACCCAAGGAGAACCATGATGCAATAACAAAGCCTCAAGAGAACCATGGAAACCCCAAGAGCATGAGCAATCCTAGCGTTGACCAATCTTGCTCACATAGGCCTGAACCCCTAGCTATGCTAAAGCCTAGGCAAACTCCTAGAACCTTGCATGAGATGGCAACCGAGCAAGCCCTCGTTGAACATAGAAGTATCGTAGAATGCTTAGCTGAGTTGGATGCTAAGCTCAAGGTGTTCGCACGAGTTTATGTCCTTGCGGACATGGGCACAATCCCCAAGGAGCAGCTTGGAGATTACTTGCCCTTTCCTCTATCTTGGGAAGAGTAAGAACATCTTGACGAGCACTATAACAAGCTCTTACATGAACGCATGCGACTCATCTCTGACGAGGAAGCTGATGAACTGTGCTTAACCGTTACGTTCAATGAAGTGCTCTGCCAATCGAATCTCCTAGACCTAGAGCAACTAAAGCGACTGTCAGCAGGCCGAAATCAATTTGAACCGCGTTGGTGTGAAAACCACGTTGTAATGGCCGAACTAGGGGCTCAGATCATGACAGTCTCAGAGGAGCAATTGGCCAAATGGTGGTCTCAAAGAGACCCAACCTATGTGGCACCAACTTCCCTTTGAGTGCTGACTGCCATTCGAGGTATGGACTTAGCTGGAACTAGCCTAGAGAGCCCTCTGTTTGATAAGGTTCTCACTGAGGAGGAGTTACATATTGCCAGTAGACTCGGACAAGGGTCCATGCTACTCGATATGGCAAAATATCTATTGTTACTGAGTAAGCTGCCACGAGTGCTGGACACGTGTGCCACACTCGAGTACAACCCCGAGTTCTACAATTGGTTCTTATCCTCGTGAAGTGACATGGATTCATAAATATGTATATAAATAAACACTGAATTGGGTGTCACCGTGTATAAACAATATCAACACACACAAGCAATGATAGTCAAGTGCAGGGAGAAGAGTTGGGTCTGACATGCTAAGCTCCTCAAGTCCTCCTCTCATCACGCATTTAAAAGCCGTGCAACCATCCCCACCTCCAAGTGAAGGGTATGCAACCCACACTACTGCCATAGGAAGCCTTGACCAACAACTCTGATGGTGTAGACAGGGTGCAACCCCTTTTCTATACACCTTCCTCCCTTTCCGATCTATCCTTCCAAGGTTGAGCCCTGCCTAAATTCATGACCACCAGCCGACGTAACTCGGCATGAGCCAAGATCTGCTAATGGCAGGAGGCTAAATATACATCACGGGGGCCATCCCTCTACAACAAGCTCTGCATGCCCTACCCCTCCCCTCCTCATCCTATGCGCTTGATAACCCGCTCTATAATCCCTTACATATGAATGGTCTTATCATGTAACAAATCCTAACCCTTGATTCGCATCTTACAGGTCCCCCTGCAAGAGCATGGAGAACCAAGGCAGCTAGCTTGCAAGGATGCTCTTCGCAGCTGACGGGAACATGCAGCACATGCCTCTCCACTAGTGCGCTATGTGCCCACTCTTAAAAGGTATGCCAAGAAACGTGGCCCCAAGTGACACCGCCCTAGACGAAGGTCGAAGAATCCGCGGGCCAGGGGAGTAGACGCTCTGGGAGGCACACAAAATGTGGCAACACCAGTTGCACAGATCCCCAACGCACGTCGGGCACCAGGTGCTCACGAAGTGACAAGGCGGCCAGGGATAGGGCATAATTTAATGAATTGTTTAAGGATATTCTGGAAATGGTAGCGGCCCGGGACTACACCATTCATGTCCCGGCCGACATGTTCCCTACCCAGCCTCATGGGAGCCCCGCACTAGCACTGCCCCGGTCGCCTAGCCAACCGGACTCACCCCACCTCGTACCTATCGACTAAATTTCTATGATGTGCAAGTAGCTCGACAAGTTAGCATGCCAGAACATTTTGTTTTTTTATGAGTAAAGGGGCAAGATCCCCACTTGTACACATTCCCGTTACTTCTTGTTAATGTATGCGACCTTAACAAGCAATGAAATAGGCATCCCAATAGACATCATAGAATTCTGAAAATTTATGTCTTATCATCATTGCATTTGTTCGATGCACTTAACACAAGCGAGCATGTACTCTCACGAAGTGACAAGTGGATGTAGGATAATACAGGTCCTTGTGCGAAAGTGTTCAATGCCCGATCACCGCAAGACCATTGACCCCACAAAGAGCCGCAAACAAAGCCACGTTGCCGAAAGCAAAACTCACCCTTGTCGACTACCCACATCGCATGGCCCAAAGCATATTCATGGGCTACACTCTCTTTCTGGGACAAGCTCTATAGTTGGCTCACGGCAGTCGTTACCTCAATTGTACCAACATTGCATGTGTCGCAAGGAGGTTTGCAATATCCCAAGTGTATCTCCCCATCTCAACAACTGCTTCTCTAACAACGAGGCTAGGGCACAATCATCACTATAATATCCATTCTTGAGCCTTCCAAGCTTGACATTTTCCAACCCATTGAAAGGCTGATAGCCTCAACATATTGTAATGGCTGTACTCAGGCAAGTGCCAAAAAAAGAAAGAGAACAGAACAAAAAAAACAGAAACGAACGAGAAGATAAGAAGCACCCACGATCACAGCACAGCACCTAGGGGTCCTCAAATTAGGTACGTCCAGTGATCTTGGTCGACTGGCTCCGTCCCTAGTCCCCTAGCCCTTTAGCATCACCCACAATTGTTCAGGGCACATCAAGGGCAGGACATACCTAGGGAGCTTGTCTCGCCTATGGTTAGACCTGTCACCCTGACCCACTTGCACAATTCTCTCTTGCACTCTGCCTTAGTACCATTGGAATCAGTGGTGGTAAGCACCGCACGATTGGCCATGAAAAGTACACCGTCCTCATCAAGCAAGCCCAATAGCTTCCTACGAAATGAATATTGAACAAAGAAGTTTTGATTGAATCTTTGAAAGTTAGAATTGAATTGCTTTGTACCGAAGTTACCATTGTTTGAGAATTATTGTGGTCGTTTCTCTCATCCTCAAATTTTATCTTCAGCATCATGGGCTAAGGAAATCGCATCCTCGAGAGTTGTTGTCTTGAACATGTTCACTTCCACATAGAAGTGACCACGTAAACCAGACATAAACTTGCGCTTATGGGTCATCTCAGGTACATCTTCGAGCATTCCAAGTTGCAATAAAGCATTCCAGAAACACTTGATATATTGTGAAATAGGCTCGCGATCTCTTTGTTGCAGAAGATCCCACTGTCCTACGACGGTGAGTGCCATGGGACTGACACTCGTCTAGGAGGGGGTAATGTTAACCCTCAAATGAACGAAGGTAGAAAATCTGGAAAAGATAAAGCAGAAGACAAAGAAAAAGGCCAAGGCAAAGAGAAACGGAAGACACAGACGCACAAGGAGAAGAGTCCTAAATAAGGGAGAAAGGCGCACAAGGAAAAGCGCAAGTCAAAAATTTTATAAAAGAGCGCAAGTGCATCATGGTTTAATTCAAGGAGTGCTGGGCTCTCACCCATGCAATTTGTAAATGTAGACGGGCGGTGGAAAGGAAGCTAGGAAGATAGAATGACAATGGGAAAAAGGGCCTAGGCTACGGCCGGCCATGTAAAAAAGAGGAAAAGGGGATGACCGCCCAAAAGGGATTTAGGGTTTTGTATATAAAGTTGAAAAGTGAATGAGAAGCTCATTCTTATGTGTGGCCAAAAGTAGCTCTCCTCTTCTTCTTCTTCTTCTTCTTCTTCTTCTTCTTGCTTGCTTGAGCTTGTGCTTGAGAGAGGGAGTGTGAGAATGTAAGGGAGTGAGTGTGTGAGGGTGAGGGACCGAGGAGGAGAAGCTCTCCATCTTCTCCTCTCTTCTTCTCTTCTCTTCTCCTCTCTTGTCTTGCTCACGGCAATGGATCTTGGAGCTTGGAGTGGGAGGATCGAGCTTGCTTGAAGCTTGCACTTGGATCGTGGAGCTACCGGAGTGTGCAGGAGAGGAGGTAACTCGAACAGCACGGAGGTAAGCTCACTATACCCGTAGATATGGATGGCGCGTCGATTATGTGAGAGGTAGCCATTAGTGCTCGGCTTGGAACTCTTGAAACAATAAGCGGTCCGTGGGTCTTGGCGGTTGAGCGAAAGCTTCCTTCACATGGTCACATTCTCTATGTCATTACCAACATCAATCTGCAGCTTGACATTCTGATCAAGAGGTGTCTCCATAGGCTTGCATTCAGCCATAGCATACTTCTGTAACGTGTCATGAGCATACTGCTTCTATAGCATCCATATACCTTGAGGCGTAGAGACAACCTCAATCCCAAGAAAATACTTTAGTTCAACAAGGTCTTTGACTTTGAATTCATCCTATCATTATAGGTGTATTTTTAGCTTTACTAGTGTTGGCTAATCCATCAGTAGCCACTGCAGTAGGATTACCATACCATGATGGTAGCTCATAAAAAACATCTCTGCTAATCAATGTCTCATGTGTAGATGATACATAACACTTGTAAGCTTTCCGGTCTTGTGCATAACCAAGGAACACACTCTTGATAGCTTTAGGTGTTGAGATATCGAGCTCTACTCATGATATGCCAGGGTGACCTTGTGCATTTATGTCACTGACTTGTCAGTTTGCAGATGCGGTTGGTACATCGCCCATGAATAATAGCTACATGATAGCTATCCTTATCTACTCTAGTTCGTGGCTCAGTTAGTATGCCACCTTAGTTAGTTGAGTTTGGTTTGAGAATGTTTGGTCAATACAGTCGAAGTCACAGTGTACCCTGAAACGGCCTCAAATGCCCAAAATAACAGTGGAGAATATACATCGCTCTTCGCGCACACCAAATCTCACTGCAATCTGAGATTTCTGCTTTGCCCTGCTTCTGGTGCCTCCACAGGCACTATCCAAGAGAAAGAGTGGAAGGATGGGAGAGCTTCTTACCCGTGGCTTGCTTGCTCGAACCTTGCTTCTTCTCCTTTGCTTCAACCTTCGAAATCAGCCTCTCTCAGTGGTGCAGCTTTGATACCATGTCAAGAATCGCGTGGTGGGGGGAGTTGCTCAAGATGATGCGCCGAACACACACAAAATGCACAAGGAGAAGCTCACTCAAGAGACAAGAAGAGAGATGGAGGCCAAAACGTTTTCTTGCTGATTTCTTCTTCTTCTTCCACACTCTTTACAATGTACACAAAGTATAGATAAGATACAACATAAAGGAAAGTGGCCTACTAAGTCAAACAATGCATAACCGACTAAACTAGTCTACTGGCACTATAACTATGCCAGCTGTAAATAGGTGTAACAACCTGAATATAATAAGTAATGAGTCAGTGGCCATGTGAGAGTCATAACGGCCACCGAGATGCTAGTGTAGACGTGTGGACCCATCTAACCAGGCGGTCCATCATCAATGTCCGCATGTGTTGAGCTTGTTATCTCAACACTTTGTATGACCAAGCAAACATGTTTAAATTCTCTTTGAGTAGGTCTCGCAGGACCACTAGTTCTTCTTCTGGAAGATTGAGACCCACTTTTAGGTACGTTCAGTACCGTCAGTATCCAAGAATGTTACTTTCCTTTCACCTTCCACTTCACGGATAAATGTCCCACGGATTGCTTCTCGATAGAGGTCTGACTCTTTCAAGAGAGTAGTATCCTCGTCTGATGTCCCGCTAGAACCAGTGTCCTCTTTTTGAACAAATGACTCTTTTGTCTGTTTAGGTTGCTAGAAGGGTATCAGAGCTTTGTTTGCTTCTGTGTAAGTGGTAATTTCTTCTAGACTTAGGGATTCATCTTCAGAGGATGCATCCAGGAATGTCACATAGCATGGACCTTCTAGAGGCCGAGGCTTTGATGGCTCTAGCTTCTGTTGACAAGGAGCATCATCATCATCTTTTCTCTAGATTGAACAGTCAGTCAGGGCGATAGGAGCCATCGGTGAACTTAATTTTTATGTTTTTAATACATTGCTTATACAGATTCTGCATACTTTGTGGTCCATTGGTCAACCCAAATGGAACCATGGCCACTCCATCCAGCACCCTGAGATCTTCAGCCTCTGAGGTCTCTGTAGGGATATCAACAAGATCATCCTCTATCAGAGGAAATTCTTCATCTGTACTTTCATAACCTGCTTCATTTTCTTCATCATCATTTTCATCCTCTTCCTCTGGAGGCTCTGTCTCTGCTTCTGTAGAGGCTCTGTAGGAGAAGAACAGATCTTCTGCCTCTTCATCTGCTTCTACTTATGTCACCGCTTCTGACTTTGCTTCTGCCTCTGCCTCTGGCTTTGGCTTTGTATCTATTACTGTCTCTATGACTGTCTCTGTATCCGCTTTGTATCTGTTCTGTATTCGCTCTGTATCTGTTCTGTATTCGCTCTGTATCTGCTCTGCCTCTGTACTGTCTCTGCTTTGTAACTGTACTGTCTCTGCTCTATCTCTACGACTGTCATGTAACAGGGAGAACAATACATCCATGCTTCTATTTCACTATCAGAGGTGATTTCAGAAGTTAATTCTAGTTGAGACAAGAGGTATTCACCCATGGACAAGGATTTTACTTCCCTTGGCAGTTGGCTTACAGTGCCCACTGTTAGAGACTGTGCCTTTGTTTTCTTAGGAAAGATTTGCTTAGCAGCCTCTTCATCTCCTGATGTACCATCTGTTACCTCATTGGAGGAGTCATTTATGACTTCGATGGATGTGGATTCATTGCCTTTTTTCGATCCATACAACTTCAACACCACTTTGTTGGGTCCTCTGCCTAGGGTTAGGGTTCCTTTGAACCAGTCCATCCTAGCTCTCGCTTCAAAAAGCCAAGGTCTTCCCAACAGCAGAGGGTATGAGGTCCCATAAGAATTTGGTTTGACCACTAGGTATGTCAGCCAATAGTCTCTTCCTGTAAGGGTTGTTTTTACATATGGGAGGATGCCCAACGGTTTGATTCTGCTTTGGTCTACCAATTTGATAAGCCACTATGTAGGTTGAATTCCTTGCAACCCTAAGTCCTTCATTATGACATCTGTCATTATATTTACTGATGAGCCTCCATCAATCAATGCATCTAAAATAAAGCATCCTTCAATCCACATACTAATCTCTGGGGTTCCAGGATCTAGGAAGGCATTCGACTTCCTTTATAGGCTCCGGGGCCTTATTAGTCTTGGTCGTTGTTGAAGGAGTGATCCTTAGTCCACGTCTTCTTGTCAAGATGCTTTTGAATTTCTTTTGGTAGCTGGAAGATAGCATCAGCAACTATCAGAATGTTAGGTTTGGTTTAAAAGTATCTAGGTCTTTTACTAAATCATAATCTTTGATAGGATCCACAGGCTTCTCCAACCGGCTGGGGAATGGGGCTACACCCATTTTCATCTTTCCTTTTTCTTCTAATAATTGCAGCATCGGCACTTCTTCTGTTTGAGAAGGTGCTTCTGTATCTTCTATCTCCTAGGCCTCTAGTCTTGTCTCTGGGACTGTCTCTGTAACTCTCTTGGCACTGCAGTGCTTTGTACTGCACTGTTCTGTTCTATACTGCTCTGTCCCTCTGTTGGAAGGTTGAACTTCACAGTCTTGGCAGGAGAGTTATTTTCGTTCTGAACAACTGGTTCCTTTTTCTTAGTGTGCGTAACAGTGGCAACTTCCAACTCTACCAAATTGGAGACATGCTCTTGTACCTTCTGTTGGCTATCAGTGGCATTGGCCTTTACAGGGGCTGGACTTGGATAGTCCTTTGCAGTGTGGCCTTCACCTTTGCATTGACTACATAAGGGCTTGTAATCCACAAATTGTCTAGGGTTTGGACAATTCGGGGAGATATGACCCTTTTCTCCACACCTGTAACATTCCACCTCTGATCTCTGACCACCGCCAGACTGTCGTCCTCTGTAACTTTGAGAGGGAAACCTCGTTGGACCGAAATTAGGACCAAATTCCCTAGGCTTTGGTCCAATATCCTGTGTTGTCATTTTGGATTCTAGCAAGTTGAATCTTGCATTTTCATCCTTCTGTCTTCATTCATGCATCTCTTTCAGAGAGCAAATATCTTTTGTATGGTTCTTCCGCAAACAGTAGGAACAGAAGGCTCCATGAATGGTTGGTTTTTGGGTACATTCAATGGCTAGATGTCCCGCTTGATGATACTTTCCACACCATGTATTAGAGCACATTACATCTCTTCCAGTTCCCACAGGAGTGGATATATTGGTAGTATTCACCTTCAACGTCTGTAGTTGCTCTATAATCACATCCAGAAGCTCTTTCTTGATACTTGCAACAGAGTTGGATAACTAATCCTTCATATTTTCACCTCCTGAAGTTCTTGTAGTGGGATTTTGGGAAGCTTTTGTAATTACTGCATAAACTAGTTGGGTCGATCCAGAAGGTTCTCTATTCTGGCTTTGATTCATAGCTCCTGTTGAGACTTGGGGTTGTTGATTCCAGTTCGTAGGATTCCACTATTGTTGAGTCACCATTGGAGGAACTATTTGAGGCCATTGTTGTTGTGGTTGAACCATCATTTGAGGCACTGTCGTCTGTGGTGACCACAGTGGGTTAGGTGCATTATACTGCAACACTGTTTGCATCTGGAGATAGGGGTAGGGAACTGTCCTTGGGACTGCATTTGGTGGTTATACCATTCTAGGCCATGGAAGGAGGTAAGACTCCTCTTCCTGGAGTCATTGACAGCCTTGCTTCAACTTCGTCATATAATATTGCACCTTCCAATGCAGCTTGCAGATTGACTGGTCTTCTCAATTCCACGAACTTGCGAACTTCTAGTTGTAGGCCCCTAAGAAACACTCCTTTTGGGATACCTTCCTCCCAATGATGGTTAGTCCATCTCTTCAGGATGGATTCCATTTGCGAGACATAAGCTTCTACTCTTTCTCCAGAGGACTGACTTAGGTTCATGAACTCCTCTTGCATCTGCTCTTCAAAACCTTCACGCCTGAATTTAGTGAGAAAGGCCAACTTCAGGTCGTCCCATGTGCCAAAAGTTCCTGTTGCTTGTCTCTCGTACGACTGAAATGCCGCGCCCTTGAAAGTGGCGAGGAATATTGCTAACCAATGCTCAGGGGTTCTGGCATTGTGAGCCACACATGATACCATAAATTCTGCTACATGAAGATCAGGGTCTTCATTGTACTCTCCCTTAAAAACTGGCAATGGGACTACGTTTGCTGGGCTATCATCAATATTTCCAGGATGAATCTAACTAGGAAAGGGACCTTGAGTCGCCATGGGGACTTCTATAAAGAGTGCTTTTAGGGCATCAAAGGAGGCTTCTGCTCTGAGCTCGTTCTCAGCTTTGATTTTTGCCTTCTCCCTTCTCACGTACCTCTAGACTCGTTCTAACACTTGCCTCTTTATTGCTTCATTCATCAAGGGGTTGACTTCAACCAGTTGGTTTGGACTCAATAGGATAGAATCAGAGAGGGGCTTCAGTCTCTGAGGGATTCTCTGGCCAACATCTCTTCTATTTCCTTCTTTTCAACATCTCTGAATTCGACTTTCAAACCACTATAGAGGGGGAGATATTCCATTCTGAAAGTATCAAAACTCATTCTTCTTAGGATTGTTGTTGTGTCATTATAATAATGCCAGCTTATGAGGGTTTCAACAGTGTATGTTGTGAAAAACACTCTGTCTACCAACTTCCAGTGGGTTGCTAATTGGACAAACAGAAGGTTGTCAGTGCACCAAGCATCCCACATATCTTGCTATTAAGCATCCACAAATAAATTCCAACTCTTTTCCTTCTTGTTTTCGTGAACCTCCATAGACCAGGACTCCTAAAGCTTCTTCACAATCTCCCACTTGATGATGTCTGGAAACTTCTCAATGAATGTCAAATCTTCCATGGATGGTCATTCTCTCTATTTCTGCTCTTCAGTTTGTTCCCAAATAGTTTGCCACCAAGATGCAAGTTTCTGCTGCTTTAACAGGAAGAGGAAACTGTCCACCACATAAAGCATGCATCATGATGGTGATATGTTTCCATCATTGTGGGATGAACTTCTTGTGGAAAGTGGTTTTGATAATAAAATCTCCAACTCTTTAGTGGAAGAAGGAACTTTGCAAACATCCATTGAATTCTCCTCTTCTTGGCAATGCCATTTCCTTCATTTTCAACCTTTTTTGGTGCTTGTTGATGGAAAGTTTTCCCGGCTGCGCACCAAAAACATAGAGCCCCAAGAGGAACACCAAGGAAAAGTGAATTCTCCCAAAGAGATTTCCTTTGCTCATCGAGTGTCATTAGTTGGTGGCCAATTTTGGCTGCCAAACTTTGGTTGGAGTACCATTTCTGCACAAAGTTACCTTGTCCTTTCCCTTTTGATTGCTTCAAGCTTTTCCTTGTTTGTCTCACATTGAGTAGTATAGAGTGAGGATATCAAGTACAATTCTCTAGCTGTGGCTTTTGGGATGTCCTTTATGACTTCTTTAGTGATAGCTACATAGTGGGAGCAAACATGTTGTTTCTTGTCCCACGTCAGGGTTTCAGTTATGAGCTTTGTGTGCTCTGGTGTTGACCTTCCAATGTCCACATGGACGTAGGCACGTGTAATGGCCATTAGCTTGTGGTCAAGATTCATCATGCACTTCATCTCTGGTTCATTGGTCAGATGCGCTATCTCTTTGGCTAAATCTTTGAGATATTTCTCCTCAAGCCTAGGCTTTAGGTGCTTTGGAAGTGTTGGAGGTATCAAGGATGTTGGTTGCGACATCTCCTCCATAGGTGAATTTCTAAGGACACGTTTTGCAAGGGGCATGGTCATGGCCAAAGGCTATGACTACTATGATTCCTGATTAGAAGTAGTAGTAGCAAGTTTAGTGGACTGGCTGCTATTGGTAGACTGCGGTGTCAAGTCCTTAAGTAGATTAGACGTGGTTGTTGGGGGTAAAGGCGCCTCCGCCGTGCCGCCCCGTGTATTACTACACTGACAGTACCCGCCACTACACACTGCAGGTGGCGGACGCCCGTCACGTCACTTTATTATTTATTATTTTAGTGACAGTTTGAATAAAGGAAGGCCCGGTCACACATTGTGACTGTTGGAGTTTCCATTTCTTGTCTCTCTCTTTCTTGCTCTTGCTCTCCCGCCATAGCTCACGTGCAAGCTTCGATCCTTCTCACCTTTCAACTGGTATCAGAGCTTGGCATTCTCTTGCTCGAGCTCGACTCGGTGCTTCCCGACCTTCGCATCGACTCGCTTCACGCATTGGATCTCCATCCCGGCAGCCATAGTCGACCTCTTGAGCTCTCGACTCTCCCCGGCTTCCCGAGCTCCATCCCGGCCTTCTTGAGCTTCATCAGGGCCTTGCCCTTGAGGTATTGCTTCAGCATTTGCAGGCATTTGAGTGTATTCTCAGTTTGAAATAGGGCAGGAACAAAGGGCAGCCACTCTTCTTGAGCTCCATAGCTCATATCTTCCCTCCCCTTTGCATTGGGCCTTCATGGCTTGGTATGTGCCTACCTTGGGCCATCATTGAGCCCCCCCACACTCAACATTCAGCCACGTGATTAAAGCAGTACTCCAGGCCTCAACACACTGAATATGGTGCCCATTTTCAGACTTTGACCTCCACGTTTTACAGCTGAATGCTTTGTTGCTCATGGAGCACTCAATCATTGGCCTATTTGGAGGGCATTTGAGCCATTTTTGGATGTCATTTTGATGCTTTGGCTTGACATTGAGGTTGGGAGCTGATCATTCTCAGTTTTGGGACTGTCATAAACTGTCATAACAGGCTGAAAACAGGGCAGCACCATTGGCATTAGCATTTGTTGCTTATACTCCATTCCGGTTGTGCTATTTGATGCCCGTATGCGGTCTACATGATGCCTAGTGCCTTGGGAATGTATGCACATGATTATGCCATGATTTTGGCTTGAAATATTGGCTGATTTGGGACTGTTATTTACTGTTATACAGTGCTAGAAACAGGGCAGCCACACTTGGCATTGGCATTTGATGCTTATACTCTACTCCAGTTACCTTATTTGATGCCCGTATGCGGTCTACTTCCTACCCGGATGTATTGGGGATGTATGCATTTGGTTTGACCATGATTTTGGCTTGAATTCGGGGCTGAAATCTACTGTTTAGAACAGTAAATACATGCTGGAATAACAGTGGGCTGAAGGTACTTTACATGCTTTGGCACTTACCTACCGATACCGGATGTATGCTTTGAGCTTTGGCATGATGTCTCTGACATTTGGGGACGACTTGGAGCATATGTATGAGATTATGGGATGCTTTTGAGCCTCGCATTAGCTCCGTCTTCACTGGCATTTGGACCGACTTGGCATGCTTGTAGACCGCCTATGCCTCATGTCTCTGCTTGACAGTTAGGCTTTTGCATTACATGCTTTGGTTCGTGACATATGCTATTTGGTTCGTGTATGCCATACCGACATTTGGAGCTTGGATTTGGATGTATTTGAGCATTCCCGGCTTACTTGATCATTCACTGATCTTGGTTGCTATTTGGATGTCATTGAGTTGACCGAGAGCTTATTTGGGCTTATGTATTGCTTCATGGTTAATACGACCGGTGCTTCATGTATATCATGCTCTCTTGGATGCGCTTGATGCATTGACAGGGTCACTTATCACTGGTGCTTTCTCTTGGGTTGTTTGAGCTTCTGAGCTCGATTTGTACGCCTTTTGTGCCAGTGGGAGCATTTTACATGCTTGCTTTACCTTTGACAGTTGCATGCTATTGGAGCACTTACATGTATTTGGAGCAGTTTATGTCTTGAGCAGCTACATACGCATTGAGACTTTGGGATCATACTCCGATCTTTATGGATATGCATTGATGTACTCTTGGTTCACAGGATGCTTATGAGCTGAGTCTCATATTTGGATCTTTCTCTTTGAGCAGACACCTATTTGTGTCAGGTTTTGGCAGTTATAGGAACACTTTGCCTAGAGTGTCTGGGGGTGTGCCTTTCACTGGCAGATGTTATTTAGACATGCTTCGGTGTTGAGCTCATGTTCTTTTCACTGTCATTGGCCTTGCTTATGTCCGTTTCATGCCGGCTTTGGACCTAGCATTGTTTGCTTGACATTGGATCCTATTTTGGGACAATTTGCTCTCTAGACTGCATACCTGCAATTTATTACAGCAAGCAGTTATTGGTGGACTGAGGTGTACTTTTCATGCTGAAATATCCTGATTTGGTGTACCGCACCTAGTACTAAGTGGGCAGCAACTTTTGGCACACTTTGCTCGCCCTTTGGACCCCGTTTTGGTCATTTTTGGGCAGTTTCTGCAGTAAAACAGCAAGCAGTTTTGGACTGTTTGGGCATTTCCAGCCTGCATAATGGCGTCATCTTCGCATGATAGTGCCATCTTTAACATTACAAAGTTGGATGGTACCAACTACTCTTATTGGAAGAGTCAAATTTGGCAGGTTTTGGTGCAGAAATCTCAGATTAAGCCACTTCAGTTAAATGGGGAGCAGCCTGAAACTATGGACAATGACGACTGGCTTGAACTTGATGAGCTATGCAAGTCCACGATTGTATTGTCTCTCACTGAACAGGTACATTATAATGTATTTGAGGAAGCACAGAGCGCATGGGATCTATGGAATAAGATCAAGAATCTTTATGATAAGAAAAGTCCGGCGAGTCAGATGTACTGGTTGAAGCAGCTTATGGATCTACGCATGAAGGATAATGCGACTATGTCTGCTCACTTGAGCCAGTTCCATGCTATACTGAAGAACTTGACTTTGCAGGATATCACATTTGGAGAGGAAGTAACACCTCTTTTCTTGCTTGGGACTCTGAATGAGTCATGGGATGTATTCCGCACTGCTCTTTGTGCCTCTAGTGCTACTCTAAAATTGGCAGATGTTGAGAGTGTTCTTCTTCAGGAAGAGGTGAATCGCAAAAACTTGGATGCCTCTCGTGGTAGTCATGCTTTGACAGTTAGAGGCAGGAATGACAGGTATGACCGTGGTAATGGCCGAGGCCGTGACTCGCAGAAGGGTCGGTCTAAATCTCGTGGCAAGTCGCGTAGTAAGTCGCGTGGGCGCAATGCAAATGTCACTTGTCATCATTGTGGAAAAAAGGGCCATATTAGACCACAATGTCATGAGTTGCGCAATGAGAAGTGCAAGGATAAGGGGAAAGATAAAGTGCAGGAGAAGTCCTCTGATCGCAGCATAGTACCTGCGAAGTCCAACGTCAAGATTGAGGAAATTAATGTCACGCAGACTGAGGAGTCCGATGGTGGTGATGAGTTCATACTTGCAGCTAGTTCTTCTGATGCTTCACACTTGACTGAGACACCTAGTATGTATGCACAGTGCTGGTTATTGGATTCAGGTGCGTCCTTCCATGTGACGCCTTACCGTGAGTGGTTTCACTCTTACCGTACTGTATCTGGATCAGTCAGACTTGGAGATGACATGTCTCTTGATATTGTGGGCTGTGGAGATATTCAGTTGCAGTTTTCCACTGGCAGTTCCTTTTTGCTTAGGGATGTACGTCATGTACCTGTGCTTACGCGCAGTCTTATGTCTGCAGGACAGCTGGATGATGCAGGATTTCATGTATGTTTTGGGGATTCTGCCTGGAAGATTACTCGTGGCAGACTTGTGCTTGCTAGAGGCGCCAAGTCTGGTAGCCTCTATCCTCTTGTTGTATCTGGGTCCTCAGTTGACCATGTTTTGGCAGTGGGTTCTATCCCACATGTATCACTTTGGCATGCTCGTTTAGGGCACATGTCTTTGAAGGGAATGAAAATGTTATCTGGTTTGCAGTATCTTCCGCCTTTGGATTATGCATGTTTTGACTCGTGTGATCATTGTCTTTATGGTAAGCAGAATAGGTCTACGCATAAGAAATCGGGTAGGCCACGCATGAGTGAGCCCTTAGCATTGGTGCATTCCGATGTTTGTGGCCCTATGCCTTGTATGTCTATGGGTGGCGCGAAGTACTTCGTTACCTTCATTGATGATTTTTCTAGGAAAGTGTGGGCTTATCCCATAAAGCAGAAGTCCGATGTCTTGGCAGTTTTTCAGAGATGGCTTGCTCTTGTTGAGAACCAGACTGGGTATAGGCTGAAATGCCTTAGGACAGATAATGGAGGAGAATATGTCTCGCATGCTTTTGAGCAGTTTTGTGATGACAGGGGTATTAAGCGTCAGTTGACCGCCCCTTACACCCCACCCCAGAATGGTTTGGCTGAGCGCATGAACAGGACTATTCAGGAGCGTGTGCGCTCTATGCTTAGCCATGCAGGCCTACCCCAGAGTTTTTGGGCTGAGGCAGTTAGTACGGCAGTGCATGTCATAAACCGATCGCCTTCCAGTGGATTGGATTTCCAGGTTGCAGAGGAAGTTTGGGCTGGTAAGCCACCCTCTTATGCGCATCTCTGTGTCTTTGGATGTGAGGCATTCTGCCATGTGCCCAAGGACAAGAGGAGTAAATTGGATCCAAAGAGCATTAAATGCATATTCCTTGGCTATGGTGAGTCAGGAGAGATGGGCTATCGCCTATGGGATCCGCAGGCGCGGAAAATAGTACGCAGCCATGGTGTCATCTTCCATGAAGACAAGATGCACAGGCAGCCTGAGAAGGTGGTTGAGACCCGCAAAGTGATCTTTCAGGAGGAGCCTAGAGCTCCAGCACAGCCAGTAGTACAGCCTGCAGCAGTTCCTCCACAGGGCCAGGGTGTTGGACAGGCAGTTAGACAGGCAGCAGAGCCTGCGGTGAGACGGTCTGCTAGAGACAGACGTCCACCTGACAGATTTCAGCCCTCTATGCATTATGTTTTGGTTACAGATGCAGGAGAGCCTTTCACTTATGATGAGGCTATGCGCAGGGGTGACAGTCACTCCTGGGAGAGGGCTATGCAGTCTGAGATAGACTCCCTGCATAAGAATGAGACTTGGGATTTGGTTGCCTTGCCTAAGGGCAAGAAGGCTTTGCCATGCAAGTGGGTGTACAAGCTGAAAAGTACCCCTGGACACCCCAAGCCGGCATACAAGGCTAGATTGGTAGCAAAGGGTTTTAAGCAGGAACATGGTGTGGACTTTGATGAGGTCTTCTCTCCTGTGGTTAAGATGACCACCCTGCGCTTAGTCTTGGCTTTGGTTGCACAGCTTGACTTAGATCTATATCAGATGGATGTCAAGACGGCTTTTCTACATGGGGACTTGCATGATGAGATCTATATGGATCAAGAACCTGGCAGGGAGCACCTAGTGTGCAAGTTGAAGAAGAGCTTGTATGGCTTGAAGCAGGCACCTAGGGAATGGTATCATAAGTTTGATGCCTTTATGCAGTCACAGGGCTACAGCAGGAGTGCTATGGATCCGTGTCTTTACACGAAGAAAGCCCGTGATGGCAGTTTGCTTATCTTGGTACTCTATGTTGATGATATGCTGATAGCAGGGAAAGCTCATGATGAGCTAGATGCTCTTAAATCTCAGCTGAAGAAGAGCTTTGAGATGAAGGATTTGGGACAGGCCTCACATATACTTGGGATGCGCATTAAGCGCGATAGGCATCAGGGGCTTTTGTATCTCTCACAGCGGGAGTACATTCATAAAGTCCTTGAGCGCTTCCGCATGTAGGACGTAAAGCCTATTGGCTGTCCATTACCTTCTTATGTGAAGGTATCACAGGCCGATTGTCCGCAGACAGATGAGCAGAGGACCGAGATGGCCAAGATCCCTTATGCTTCAGCCGTGGGCCGTTTGATGTATGCCATGATAGCCACTCGTCCAGATATTGCGCATGCAGTTGGTGTTGTGGCACACTATATGGCTACACCTGGCAGCAGACATTGGGATGCCGTGAAGGGTATCATGAGGTACCTGAAGGGCACAGCAGATATGTGTATTTGCTATGGCAGCCAGGATACAGGGGTCGTGGGGTACACTGACTCCGATTATGCAGGACATGCAGATAGTAGGAAGTCCACTTCTGGCTATGTATTCACCTATGCTGGAGGGGCTGTCTCTTGGATGTCCAGGGTTCAGAAGTGTACGGCTTTGTCTACCACTGAGGCCGAGTATGTTGCAGCCACTGAGGCTTGCAAGGAGGCCATATGGTTAGGCCGTCTAGTTGCTGACCTTGGGATTGATGCTACACCTACACTGCATTCTGATTCTATGAGTGCCATTCAGTTGGCTAAGAATCCGGTCTTCCATGCGAAGACGAAACACATTGAGGTGAGGTATCACTTCATACGTGGTGTCGTGGAGGACAGGTCTGTTGACCTTGTCAAGATCTCATTGACGAGAATCCTGCAGATCTGCTCACGAAGAGCCTCACTACTGAGCGCTTTTCCTTCCTCAGGAGGTTGATGGGCGTTGGATGAGATGTCGCCTTTCCTCATCTCTTGTACCTATGTACATTTGTACTGTCTTTTCTTTTTCTTTTCTCTCTCACTAGGGCAGATTCGCCTTTAAGTGGGAGGTTGTTGGGGGTAAAGGCGCCTCCGCCGTGCCGCCCCGTGTATTACTACACTGAAAGTACCTGCCACTACACACTGCAGGTGGCGGACGCCCGTCACGTCACTTTATTCTTTATTCTTTTAGTGACAGTTTGAATAAAGGAAGGCCCGGTCACACATTGTGACTGTTGGAGTTCCCATTTCTTGTCTCTCTCTTTCTTGCTCTTGCTCTCCCGCCATAGCTCGCGTGCAAGCTTCGATCCTTCTCACCTTTCAGTGGTCATGTCTTTTGTTGCCCTTTGTGCATTCACTTGTGCAGATTAGCTAGTCAAAGTGGATTGCACAAGCATGTCCTTAGGCTGAGAATTAGAGGTGGTGTCATGTCCCGCATCTTGGACATTTGGAAGCTCAAATGGAGATAGAGATTGGGATTGAGTAGCTACACTTGACGACTGTTGTTGTGCTTCATGTGTTTGATTAGGGAAAGAGGGTGTAGGAGATTTAGGACTCCTAGGTGGACTTGGTAGTGGCTGGAAGATTTGCTCGTGGCTATTAGACAATTTTGCCATTTGCTTTGTTGAGCAATCAAACTTATCATGAGCAACATTGCACCTCTGTGGTGCTCATTATCCTGTTGGGAAGTCAAATGCTCCTTGGGATTTAGTGGCCTTTGTGCACACTCAATGGTTACATCTGATATCTGCTTGTGAAGCATGCTAGGCTAAGGATCTACCTTTCGAATAGTCATGTTTGGTTTCTTGATTTCAATCATGACGAGCTCAGTTACTCCAATGTTTTTGACTTGAGAATTGGATTTTCGTTTAGATTTCCTTTTGCACTTCTTTGCTTTTGATACAATCTGGCCTTCAGTTGATAGAGGTGGTTTACTAGGGGGATTTGGTATCCAAATCCATTGGTTACTTGCGTAATACCCTTGAGCACGTAGCAACACTTTGGATATCCATTGCGGTGTTGTGCTGGCTCTCCATCGATACCTTCATCTATAAGGCTTGGGCTTCTTTTGTGGTATTCTACGATATTTGTAAGTCCAAAGCCTATCCTTGGCATTGCCTCCTGACCTTTTTGTTTCAAGCATGACCTCGCTTAATAGTTCTCTCTGTTCAACGTGGGCTTGTATCAACTCTTTCAACAAGTCCTTGCTCTCATTACTAGGCTTGCCTAGTATGTCAGAATGTTCCTTGTCTTTCCCTCAAGGTTTGATGAGGTCACCCTTACTAAAGGTTTTGATTATCCTCACACTTGGTAGTATCAAGTGTATCCTCTATTCTACATAATCAGCCTCACACTTTGTCACCCTTTTGAAGGGTCGTCCTAAGAGGGTTTCCTTTCCACAATTAGCACTATTTGGAGGAACATGGAATAGGATTGGCAAGCTTTTAGTTTCAATAGTTACAAGGATTTTGCACTTCCCTATAAGTGCTTGTGGGTATCCCCCCGTAAGGACATATTTGTATTAGTCGATGTGAGCTCTGGTTGGCCTAATAGGGTCTATGCTTCATAGGTTAAGATATTAAAATCAGCTCCTTCATCGATGAGAGCATCGACATTATGCTCTCTTTTTGCAGTGAGTTTGATCCTAAGATAATCAGGCGATACTATGTCTTCATCTTCCGGGTCTTGGCTATAAATTAAAGCCTTCTAATACATGCCCTTGAGTCCCCAATTGCACAACCAGATGTGGATTCTCTACTGATGTCTTGGGTCATTTGTGCAGTGCCGTTCAAGGTGCATCTATTGTCAGGAATGCCATGTCTATCATCCTCGCAGTTGTAGCTTGATGTTGTTGCATTCCGCCTTGACTAGATGCAGTTTGAATGCAACACATACATGTTTTTGCAGTGTGGCCTTTTTGCCCTTGTTGGCTAGATTGGCCCATTGAGGTTCTAGGGTCTCTGTTTGTCTTTGTTCGGGTATGGGCTTTTGGTTGTTGTTTCACAAGTGAGAATCTATGCTTGTGTAGAGCCATTACTACACTAGGATCTAATTTGGAGGATCTATCACAACACGCCTTTTCTCTCCAACCTACTTAGGGGAGGAAACAGTCCCCCCCGGCCCGCACCGCAGGGCCGTTATGCTAAATACCATGCATGATTTGAAGGACCGCACATTCTTTTAGCCAAGTTTTTAACTACTTGCTTTAGATTTCAGTCTAGTGATAGATCTATGATGTGATTTTGACTCTATATGGTCTTTGGGTTGGTTTCAGGGTCTACATGTTAAAAATTTGGAAAAAATCCAAATTGAGCCTAGTAGGTCCGAATTGCAAGGGCCGAATGTCTAATTCAGCCCCTGTCTGAATGGTTGAGGGCCGAATGAGAAAAGGGCCAAATGCAACTGGTCCGAATATCAAATTTGGCTAGTCCAAGGGCCGAATGGCCAAATGGTAGTGGGCCGAATCAACTGGCCTAGTGGTTCATCCGAATGGGTATGGGACGAATAGCCGAGGGCTAAGTCAGATGGTCAAAATGCAAAGTTGGTGTGAATGGTGGATTTGGATGGGCTGAATGTCAGCTTGTGCAAGTGGGGTTGGGGCCAAATCAGGTGGGCCAAATGCCAAGTTGGTACGAATGGTCGATTTGGACGGGTCGAGTGATGGGCATCCGAGTGGTAGTGAGCCGAATGGTTGAACATAGGAGGACTGAGGGCCGATTCTAGGACTCGGCCCAAAATCACCATCAGCACTCAGACGGGCCAAACGCCGTGCGATTTTGGCCGACGCAACAATAAATCACTCGAATCACATGATTTAGATCACGGCATATCGCATGCACCTCTAGATCAAAGCTATGGATAGAGGGGACGAGTTGTATATATCTAGGATAGTAAATAAACTCCAAAATGCAAATCGGAAAACAAAACAAACCCTCTTGCCCTATTATGACAACACAAACCTCAATGCTTGTTTTCCTTTTTTTTTTCCTACCCTAATGCATCCAAATCACAAAGCAAATTCCTACACTACTCCAACATGATTTTCCAAATAAAAAACCAAAAACTTATTTGCTAAGGAGACAAACTCTCTCGCTTTCTACCCATCTATCTCTAGCACTAGTTTGGGGAAAACCCTACTTCAATGCTCGATTCGAAGTACACAAGCACTCAAGGCTTGAATCCATTGGTCTCGAAAATAGAACCAAAATGAAGGGAGCTCTATTGCTCAAGCCTTGAGACCCACGAACCGCTTATTTTTCAAGCGTTCCAAGTGAAGCACTAATGGCTACCTCTCACATAGCTGATGCGCTATCTCTCTCTATGAGTGTAGTGAGCTTACCTCCATGCCCGATCAAGTTGTCTCCTCTCCTGAGCACTCCGGTAGCTCCACGATCCAAGTGCAAGCTTCAAGCGACCTTGATCCTCAAGCGTCTCCACCATGGTTCCTCACCCTCACACACTCACTCCCTCACACTCTTGGACTCCCTCGCTCAAGCACAAGCTCAAGCAAGCAAGAAGAAGAAGAAGAAGAAGAGAGCTACTTTTGGCCACACACAATAATGAGCTTCTCGTTCACTTTTCAAATTTATATATAAAACCCTAAATCCCTTTTGGGTAGTCATCCCCTTATCCCCTTTTTTACATGGGCGGACATGGCCTACTAGTTTTTTTTTCCCATTGTCCTCCTATCTTCCTAGCTTCCTTCCTATTGCCTATGTACCTTTACAATTTGCACGGATTAGAGTTCAGCGCTCTTAAAATAAATCATGATGCGTCTTGCACTCTTTTACAAAAGTATCGACTTGTGCTTTTTCTTGTGCACCTTTCTCCTTGATTTAGGACTTTTCTCCACTTCTTGGGTTTCCATATTTTTCTTTGCGCACCTTTGTCTTTCGTTTCACCTTTGTCTTGGCCTTGTCTTCTGCTTTAGATTTTTTGGATTTTCCACCTTGTTCATCTGAGGGTTAACAATGATTCATGAATTCTATCTCTCTTATAGACCCTAATAAGTAGACCATAGTAGGATAGCTCACTACATTCTCCATCTCCTCAACAATCTTTCCGTTATGGACTTCTACCATTAAATGGCCATCCAATGGAATTGTATTTGAGCTTTTGCTCTCTTATTTTGAGTCATTCTCTCCTTCAAATCCCTATTTCAAGAAAGGCAGCTATGAAATTTGGTATAAATCTCACTGATTCATGAAGATTTCATTAATTTTTTGTTCCATCTTGGCTCTATATTACTCAAGGCAAACTATTATGCAAGGACTTAGCATTTTCCCTTTCAATTGGAGCATTCTACTACGATAGTCCTATTCAAGCATTGATTAAATATTTAAGCTTGAGAGCATTCTTGTAGGCTTGAGGCTTCAATGGTAACCTAATTTGGGTTCTTATGCGTAGAGGCTCAATTTCTTCATCCTAAGCATTGAGATGCCTGAGAGATCATTGGAGAAGGGATCTACATCAATTTTGGACCATCCAATGTATGAGACTCAATTGGATTTGATACATCAAGTCATTGACAAATCTATGAAGAGGTAATTCACCGATTCTTGATCTCACCATCTAGTAGAGGTGAACAATGAAGTGACCCTCCCATAGTACTAGAGTGCATGGGGTGGAACTTTGCATACTCCTTGATGGTCATGAGCCCATTTAGGGAGCCTTGATGATTGAAGATATCTTGATGATCTAGAACAATTGAGGGAAATATTCAATATCCTCATAGATATATTACATGGCTCTACATAGGTTATTATAGACCTACAGGTACCCATAGGTGTTTACACATGCTATAGAATCATAAGAATTACGAGAGAGAATTTTCAATATTTTTTAAATCCCCACATGTTGCTAACTATCCCTAAAATCTCCCTTACAGTCCCCGTAGATGCCTACACTATTGCCCAAGGATTTACAAGTGTTCAATAGGGGTTACAAGCTAATATAGATGTAAAAAAAGGTTAAAATGGGGCCAAAATAGGGTATTGTCCTATTCTAGACACTATTAGAACAATGGTTACAAAAAATTATAGGATGACCCCAATGGAAAATTGAAGTGATCACCTCATAGAGGATATTATACCGCCGTCATTTTGAAGAAAAAAACTTGTCATTTGGATACTTGGATCAAAAGATATTTCTGAAATGCTGCTAGCTAGTCTAGTAGATAGCACTCTAACACCTATAGCAAAGAACAAGAGAAAATATCAGATAATGCATGCTATCAATCAAGATGTATGGGCCTATAAAAATAAAAAAAATCATTCCAATGTTTCCATCTATAATGAGCAAGAAGACATAGGAGTTAGCATGTTCAATGTGCAAAATGTTTGTCATTTGGATAAGTTCAACAATGTAACACATGATTCCAACAACTATTAGTAGTTGTCAAATGAAATTAAGTGTATGACTGAAGGGATTCAACAACTCAATAAGAGTATGAAATCACAGCTTGATGAGTTAATTGCTACAATCACTTTGTTTAGTGACAAGTTTACCCCTATGGCAACCCCCTATTCACTCTTATTCCATCACAATTGAACCCATTCTACCGAGACAACTAAATTAGCATCATGGACCAAATTTTGAAATAGGTGAGCCATTAGGTTGAGAGATTTTTATCAACCTATAAATTAGCCAAGGCCTTATGAAGACTAAGTACATCTATCATGCATGCAGCATGGTTATAGCTACGGGCAACAACATGCTAATTCATATGATCATAGTCATCACACACTTAAGTCATCTTTGACAACATGTATACAGGGTAGCGGCATACAAATGATCATGTATCTACTTTTGGAAGAAACATGATAATCATCATTGTTTTGGAATGCATGCCTATGATCATTACTCTTTGGAGTAGTGATCAAATTATTCAAGCTTTTGTTATCATAATTTATATCATAGTGATGATTTCCAACAACAATCTACATTGATACAACCTTCACATAGAGATTAGTCTTATGTGCAATAGTCATTTGAATAGCCCATCTCTTCTGGATAATTCCATTCATTTAAACATTATAGCTCTATTGGACAACATTCATATATTCAAGGGTACAAGAGAGAAAATGTTCTTCAAGCAAATTGGTCCTTGAAGTCACATGCAAAGGATCATGGTACTTCTCATATGATAAGAGAAGGAAGTTTGTTTCATGTTGTTGTAGCATTTATGCCTGTGCAAAATCATGAGTTGATTGAAGAAGATTACGATAAAGAAGCATACCATGAAAACTAAGGAGTTTTCTGGCACCTCATGAGCAATGTGAAGATAATGGTTATGTACAATAACTACATTTTAAAGACCGAGCAATTTAATGATGGATGTACGCCAACCCATGTTTAATGAAGACATATATCAACCTAGGGAAGAATTTGATACTCTATCCAAAATAGGAAATCATGGATACCTCATTTTAATTTGGATATAAAAAATTATTATAATCTTGTGGATTATGAAACTCCTAATTTTTCCTTTGGCTTGAGAGCTAGGGAGGAGAATATGGATGCTTTTAAGAATGATGGTTATGATGTAGATGATGATTACTATGATGGAATACCTTTTGATCCAAGTAGTTTTACTTCAATAACACTTTTTGATGGTGGCATGCTTCAAAGTACCTCAATTGATGTGAAATCTCATCCTCAAACTCAAGAAGAGCTAGTAGTGATGAAAGTATCTAAGGTTGGAGGTTGAATTCATTAAATAGACAACTTGCTGCATTAAATGCATGCATTGAATTAAAATACCATAACTCTAGCAAGCTTAGGTTTTATGCTTTAACAAGATGCCTATTGTTCTGCTTCGATTAAATGCTTTATTTATTCAATTTGGAGCTATCCAAGAGGAGTTGTTGAGTCATGTTCCATGATGACTAGTAAGGCATTCATAGTTTGGCCTTCTATTGGTACTTATTTCATTGCACATCTTCATAACACTTATGCAAATACTTTTAGGATGAGGGCCTGCATATTGCAGGACCTCTAACCTTGAGCTTCCATGGTATATTGTCCTATATTTTCCATTTTTGAGCACACAACTTCTTCACGAGCAGATGATTTGTCATACGGCACATGTACCACACTTACCTTACATTTAGTTTATTATTAGTTAAGAAAACTAGCATAAGTCATAGTACTAGGGCTGGCTATAAAAGGTGGAGATATAACATTTTGTGTATATTTGATCTTTGGAATAATCATTCTTATCATTTCCACTCTTGGAGCTTTGAGGTTTCTATCCTCCTACCATATCATGAGATAAGTTTCATGCCCCACATATCAAAACAAAGGTCCTAAGTAGACATGCTTTGTAAGATAGCTCGATTGTAGGACTAATGGTAGGTAATGGACCATTAAGGTGTTGAGATAGGGTTAAGGAATCAAGGGACAGTCTACATTAGGGCACAAGGGTGCATGGACCAAAGGGACAAAGGATAGTCAATCAAGGTAAATGGACTTACTAAAAGTTGGTCTAAAAATAGTCAATGGATTTGTCTAAAGATACTAGTGCAATAATAAAAGAGGCTATCATCTTGAGTAGCTAGGAGGTTGACTGAGTTTTTCCTAACTTCTCTATTTGTTGAATGAAGGCATCTACCTGTGCATGGCCTTGGTATTAGAGGAATGCTGCAACGAAAGATCAAGGGTGCACAACACCACTTGACAGTAGGCCACATTGGCCTCATAGGCGCACCACTATCACACTCTGAACCATACATTGACATCTGCCTATGGCTTACAATTAAGGCAGTCACCAAGGTACTATACTAAAAAGAGTACTAGATAGTTCTAAATTTCTTGCTTTTTTATCTTCGTGTCATTAAGAAGGATGTGGAGATCACCTTGGATTTGAACTAACTAAAATGAAGATCATGTTAATAAGGCATACTTTGTGTCATTAAGAAGGATGTGGAGATCACTTTGGATTTGAACTAACTAAAATGGAGATCATGTTAATAGGGCATACTTGGCCTAGTTTGAGTGTGAATGTTGCTCATTGGTTTAAAAGCTATCATTTTGGTTGGTCACTTGTGAAGTGGATATTGATTTCAAAACCTACTAAAGCTATTTTTTACTTATGGACCATTTAAGAAGAGATGCTTGGATTTTATTAGACCTTTACCTTACTAAGATAGGGAAATCTTATATTACATGACCAATGGCTTGAAGGTAAGGCTATTAGAAAATACAAGAAAGAGGATACAACTCGGTTTTTTGTGGGGGACCACTTATGTTACAAGTTTGGAATACCATTGGAAATAGTGACAAATCAATGTCCTAGTGTAGAAATAAGCTAGTAAGAAAATAACAAGGAAGTTGGATCCAAAGCATAAGTTTGTTAACATCTATTACCCTCTATGTATGGGTTACTAGTAAAAACATTCCTTGGAAATTGCATAAGATTCTCTTTAAATTGATGGAGGATCATCCCAAGAAATGGGAAAAGTATTATATCAAGCTTTGTGGGCTTCTAGGAGCATTCGAAGGACTAGTATAGGATTTACTCATTTTTATCCAGTGCACATGGTCAAGAGGTTGTAATGACTATGAATGTCATGCTCCCTAGTATGGAGTTTATAAGGAGACATCAATTGGACCTGTCAAAATTGGAGGTTGATATATGACTAAAATCACCTATATTATAGCTTAATAGATAGCAAGTAATGACTTGTTATCAAAGTAGATTTTGAAAAGGAAAGAATGGTATAGTAGCTTAGCTAAAAGGAAAGGATCTTGCTAAAGGAAAGCTAGTTATGATGTATGACACTTATTTGGATTTTGTAATGTGCCTACATATGAACATTGATATCACATATTCTAGTAGCCCATCAAGAAATAATTAAGATTACCATTGGCTAGAACTCATTACAATCATTGGACATTTGAAATCTTGAACTACTTGCGTCTATCTTATTATCTAAATGCATAATTCATTTGTAGTACGGAAAAATATATGTTTTATTTAAGGACTAGATATGAGGACTAGATACCATTGTGGGAGGATAGTTCTAATCAAATTTCCTATTAAAGCACCTAGTGTTTTCATCCTTCTACTCAGCATCCTAGGTATCCACAATAATATTGAGTTGGCTAAAAGTTTAGAGGTTTTATTGATGTTACTTATGAGCTTTTCTTCCAACCATATATAACAAGACCACTACAAAAATATGAAGGGATAACCTCAACTTGGGGTTATAGAATGACGTCATTGCTCACACATGCTACCTTGCATCCATATCCGATATTTCTCCACTCAGGTACCATCTTTGTCACCTTGTTATTTGCTTCCTTCTTCTTTGATCTTTGTCAAACTTAAGCCTTGAACCAAGGTTTATCAAAGTAGGAGAATAAGTACAAAGGAATTATAAGCAGGGTTTAAATAGTGAGAAATTTAGCTTAGGATAGTAGGTTTAGTGAGATGAGATTATGATGAACTTTGGAAGGGTTTTGGATGTATTCCCCCTAGATAAAGAATCAAGGGAACGATAAGAGCAAGGTGATGATGATTGGGAACTGAGAGGAAATAGTACGGGTTGCTATAGGAGGTTGATGGGGTGAAGAGAGTAGTAGCAAGGTGATTGGGGGAGGTTGAGGTGAAGTAGTCAATGTCAATCCTTGAGTAGAGATTCTAAGAAAACGTTCATGAGTAAAGATTCCCTCTTTGATAGTTTCTCCCTATCCCTCCCTCTATCTCCTTTTGTTCTGCTATCTCTCTCTTGCTATCTCTCTTTCTATCTTCTCCCTTTCACTCCCTCGAATGTACCTCTCTCTTTCCCTCTCTCCCTCTCTCTCTATCTCCTTCTCTCACTATCCTCCTCTTCTATATTCCTTTCTCTTTCTATCTCCTTCTCTCACCATCCCCCTCTTCTCTCTTTCTCTCTCATTCTCTCAGTATCCCCCTCTTCTTCTCTCTCATTCTCTTTCTATCTCTTTATCTCCTTATGTCACCATCCCCCCTTCTTCTCTCTCTCTCTATCTTTCTTTCACTATCCCCCCTCTGTCTCTCTCCCTCTCCCTCTCTTTATTTCCTTCTCTCACTATATGTTAACCTTGATGCGACATTGAGAAAGAAAATTCAAAATAAGGAATAATGCAAAAAAAGGTAGCCCTAAAAATGAACCAAAAGCGCAAAAGGTCAAGTTGAAGGTGAAGGCACATTTTAAAATGCAAAGGTGTCACCAAAATTTTGTAAAAGAGCGCTAGGCTCCCTCTTGTGAAAATTGTAAAATCTAGATGGGCATAGGTGAAGGGATAAGGCAACAGGAAGGGAATAGAGAAAGAGGACCCTGGCAAGATGCCTAGTCATGTAAAAAAGAGGATGTGTACCCAAGGGATTTAGGGCTTGTATATAAACTCAAAAAGTGAATGAGAAGCTTATTCTTTGGTGTGTGGTTAAAGTGGCCTCTTATTCCTCTCTTATTCTCTCTTTCTTGCTTGTGTGTGCTTGTGCTGGAGAGAGGGAGTGAGTGTCTGAGGGTGAGGGACCATGGTGGAGAAGCTCTCCATCTTATCCTCTCTTCTTCTCTTCTCTTCTCTTCTCTTGACTTGCGCATGGCTATGGAGGATGGAGCTCGAAGGAGGAGGCATGAGGTTGCTTGAGCTTGCAACTAAGATCTTGGAGCTATTGGAGTGGTTGCAGGAGGATGCCACTCATTCGGGCATCAAGGTAAGCTCACTCCACCTGTGGGATTGGAGGCGCATCGGCTAGGTGAGAGATATCCATTAGAGCTTGCTTGAAACACTTGAACAATAAGTGGTCTGTGGGTCATGGCAGTTGAGCATGAGCTCCCACTACATTTTGGTTCCGTTGCCGGGACCAACGGACCGTTGGTGCTTGATGTAGGTAGGAGATTTTGGAGTTTAATCTTCAATGCAAGTAAGTATTTTGGGTTTTAATGATTAGGCAAGTAGGATAAATAAGTTCTGTACTTGAGTTGTGTTTTTTGTTGCATTTAGAGTAGGATAGGATCGAGAGATTAAAGCAAAGCCCTTTAGGGTTGCTATTGTAAACATGCCCAAAACAAGGCAAAAATGAGGGAAAATCACGATTGAAATCCATTGACAAGGCATGAGCACTAATGGGGCAATGATCGGGCATTAGAACAAAGGTTTAAGACCCAAGGAAGGGCGATGGAAGGCTCATTTTCAGCTTTTGAGAGAGAGAGAGAGAGAGAGAGAGAGAGAGAGAGAGAGAGAGAGAGAGTCTAGGGCCATGGATCGTTGCGAATGGGTGTTTTCCAGCCGTGCCAGGTGTATACAAATCTTGCCCCTTGTCTATTATTGCATTCTAGAAGTTTGTGTGGCCTGGCATGCCTAAAATTGTTGCCATCAATTCAAATTTTGCCTTAACTGGAACCATGGCCGTCGGAATCGGACGTGACTAACAGAGTCTGATTCCCAGAATCGAACTTGGACATTCGATTATGGATAATTAGACGGGGTCCGATTTTGGAAATCAGAGCACTCGGACACCACCCAACCCATCTGATTGGACACGTGACCCATTTGATTTGGATAATTGGACAATCGAACAATCGGACAATCAAAAATCGAATGCCCAAAATTAGACCGCATGGAAATTGGACATGTGAAAATCAGACACACAAAAATCAGACCACTCGCACTCAAACGTTCGATCCTGGGAATTAGACAACATTGAGAATTGGACCTTGCCGAATCGGACCAAAGGTTGATGGTGAAAATTGACTGATCTAGCACATCCCGGGAAAAGTAGACACCTTCTATATTAGGAAAAAATTTTGGTAGCCTTCCAGACACATCACACGACTCATGGAGCCTCCTAACTGCATGCACAGTGAGATCTATAGACCTAGAAGCAATGTTAATTGACTCCTAGCTGTCCAACTTGCTTAGAGCCACAAATCAACCCATAGACCCTGATTAAGATTTGACTAAGCTGAAATATGCAATAAAGACCCTAGAGACCCTTGAGTGCGGCCAACAACTGAGCTTGGAAGCATGCCTGGTTGAGAACATGCAATGGAGTGAGAGAGCTACATTTGTCATCCTGCATTCACATCCCAAACTATTTTCGACACTTGAAGTGTACCTAAAAAAGAAACTGAAAGCTTGATTTTGCACAGTGCATGAAATGAACACCACACACACTCAAAGTGTACATAAGTTGAGGGTTGTTTGTAATAAAGAAATGAACACACCCATAAATAATAAGTACAATGAACCCACCAGTAGGAGACGACCCTCAAGCCTAGATGGGCAATCAAGGATCCCAATCTGTAGGACCAAGAGAGAGACTTGACACAAAGAGCTAGATGCATAGAAGGATAGAATCCATTGGAGATGCAACATTGCCCGACCTGACCAACCACAGCAACAACTTGGTGGAGCAAGAGGCTACAGACATGGGAGGAACCAGTGAGATTCACAAAAGCGACGAGCTAGACTTGGGATATTTTTTTGGCTGAAATCTAGCAAATGGTGAGTAAATACGATCTCCAAACCCAGATGGACCACCATGGTAGACCATTAGAGGACATCATTGCAGACCTCAAGGAGGAGAGGAGATTATCACATAAGGCGTTGCAGAGCATCGCACTCTATAGCTAGGAGCAACAAGCTAGGAAATTGCGTTAGGACATAGAGATGCGAGAAGTCTAGCATGTCTTAGCTCTAGCAAATAGGAATCGAAAAGGACCTAATGCAAAGTGAGAGAGAGCACTAGATGAAAACTTAATGCTAAGTGAGCTTCTTACAAAGCGGCTCATTGATAATACGTCAGTAGAGTAGAGCACAACAGCCTTAGCAACCTCATTGCTTGCAGGATTAGGAGTCATCCATAAGGCTTCAAGAGCCAATACAAGATCCTTGCAGTTGCAAAGCAGCTAGACAAATATCAATGGGGCAACAACCATGTGGGTTTCACAGAGTAATTTGAGCAGGTTTGCGAGGCAAATGGGCTCACTGATCTTGCCTAGTGCTCACAAGCCTTTGGCCTATGCATATGCAATAAGGGTAAGATACGGTACATGAGCTTGGATGTGGCGAAATGCAACAACTTCAACAACCTCAAGAATCTTTTCATTAAAAGATTCTTGAGGCTGGGTACTCTGACAATCTCGTAGTTTGGCTGATGAATGCCAAGGAGAAGGACAAAGAAGACATTAGAGAATACGTTACCTTCATGTGGAGTCTCTATAAGAGAATCCCAACTAACAAATGACCCACTGAGAGAGCAGTCTCCACAATATTTATTAGTGGAATATGCAGTGAGGAACTCTAGAAGGCCTTGGCAAGGAACTCGAGCTTGTAGAGAGACACACTAACTAGGGTCTTTGAAGAGGCTATACGAGTGGATGATCAGCTCAAGGAGAGAAGCTCCCAAATCTCTAATCAAGACAAAGCTAATTCTAGATCCTTAGAAAGAGTCACAACATCTAGCAAACGGTCAGCAGCAAGTGCCCAAGATAAAGGGAAAAGGATAGACTAGAGTCAAAAGCTAGCAAAAATGAAGATGGAGCTAGCTAGAATGCAAGAGATGGTAAGGAAACCTATGCATCCACATGTCCAATGTGTGCATTGTGGCAGAAACCACCTCCCAGTAGAGTGTCAAGACCCTCGTTCTTGGCCTTGTGCTGATTGTCGTAGGTTCATTCATGATGCCATGCATTATAGACTTCCAAGAAGACTTCCATACTCACAACCTTACAACCAGCCGTACCTAGGGAGTAGGCCACCGAACTTCTTTGGGAGGGGAGCCCCATTGGATCTTCCGGTACCTAATGATGCAAAACCAATCGTCGCCAGGATGGAAATTAACCCCACAAGCATACCTAGGCTACCCAAACCTTTTGTAACCCACCCATTGAGTGATGCTCCAATCCACTACGTGGAGGAGCCAAATGATGAAGAGGCATATGTGAATCCATACGTCTTATATGATGAAGAGGGCAATTTGATCCTTATAGACTATTAGAGATAGAGGTCTAGAAGGGTAGACCCAAGAGCCGATTGACTTGCAGTCACCTAGGGCACATTTCCTCATGCTGCCCCGAGAGGGAGCAAGCCAACCAAGAAAAGGCTAACCTCAGATGCATAGAGTCTGGAATCACACACCTATTTGTCAATTGCCCGACAAAAACCATCCTCTAGTTCGGCAATTTTTCTGTTAGGACCATTGGGATTTTTTAGAGTTGAAATGCTTGATGTAGCGGCTATGCCCATCCCATTGCATGGTATGATCCGAGTGCAGACGAGGCGAGCCGGCATGTCACTACAAGGGCCTAGCAATCTAGATGCAACCTCAATAGGAAAGAAGAGCCATAGGCAAAGGAAGAAGAAAAGTGAAGTAAATATTTCTCTTAAAATTGAGAGTGCCACAACACTACCCATAGGTAAGAAATTCATGCACGTGGAGGCAGAAACATATGATCTGAAGACTATAGAAAAAGGAAGTGCTATGGTCAGGGAATACCCCAATCCGAAGCACCAACTCAAAGCCATAGACAAAGTCAAGGAGTGGGTGAGAGAAGCCCAAGAACACTTAAAGGATGCTGAGCCCATCTTGCAGGGTGAAATTGATGATCTCTCTAGTGTGAGTACACTGGTTTCACCTACGTGATTGAAGTCGAGAGACATCACTGCACCTCAAGCAGTGCCGAATGGACGAAGCTTGAATGCCATGGGCTAGTAAGCTAGCTAGGGACATTGGCCAAGGAGTGCAGAATCAGGAGATGAGCAAGCAATTAGCAATCTTCTTATGACACTAGTAACCATCCCAATCACTCTGAGCTTGGAAGACATGCTTAGGCAGCATCTGATGTTGTGGTAAGAGTTTGAAACAGTGGCTAAAAGGACCACTTTATCAAGAGCCAGTTGACTTGCAAGATCTTGATGTAGTGATGTAGATACCAAGGGGAGTAGGAGTTGGTGTGCTTAGCAATGTGGTGCTCTAGGCCTAGGATGACCCACCTGTTTAGAGCACTAGGTTTATTGTCACGCTAGCCAATGGGATGAAGGTCAAACCATTCAGAGTGCTAACAAATTGGCCATTGAAGATTGCAAGAGTCTAGTTCTCAGTAAACTTCATCGTCATGAAGGACTACGATATCTTGCTAGGCTAACCCTAGATGCGGAATGCATGAGTCATAGAAGACTGGTGCAATTGTCTGATCTTGTTAGGAAATCAAATGGGAGCAGTGAGGGTAGAAATGGACACTTGGAAGACTATGCTAGTCGACCTTGATGCCATCTCTACTTTGCTGAAGGGTGACACTCAGGTTAGAAAATCTTATGGGCCATACTAAAACAAAGTATATCCCCTACCTTGAGGATGAGCGTGATTGGATGCATGTGCTAGCCACAATCAATTTTCCATTCTTGGACAATGAGGAATACGAACAACCTACTAATGCAATCGGTGAGCCCAAGGACAAACCCTCAGTGCCACTATGCATGATGACAATAAATCCTAATGAACGGCCCACCCCTATCGCATTCCATAACCCAAACAATAAGCGAGAGCTCCATGAGATCTTAGAGCACTTGGCAGACAAGGCAGCAGGCGACCCAGTCACTAATCTCAAACCCCTCAAGGATCTCTTGAACAACCCCAAGTGGAGGTGGACCAAGGTGCATGATTTGAACTTGATGTACAATTGGGCCTTAGTCGCCAATGAGAAAGAAACAAAGCATTGAGGCTTGAGAGGTGACAAGAAGTCGGATGAGGATGGTTCAGACGATGAGTATGAAGACTGCTACTCTACGAACAATGACCGTGAAGAGGAGACTGACACAATAGAATATGACACAGATGGTTGAGTACTTGAGCAGATCAGAGTACACTCAAAGCGATAGAGTATACCAATACATCTAGAATTAAAAGAGGAGTTTTCAAAACTGAATGTGATCGCACTTGGCTAGACCATGTAGGGGTGATAGACTATGAGCAAGCAGGGTTAGTTCAGCCACGTGTGGTGCCCCTATTGAGAATGGAGTCACCGTCAAAGCTACGACCACTAGGAGACACTCCCTCTTCTAGTGAAAACAGAGAGTTTGATTCTGAGTAGAAAGTAAGCTCAAACAATGACCCCAAGATACCTTGATCTCCTAGTACAAAATGCACCAAGGGAGACCTACCGATCCACTAGAGGTGCTGACAATTGAAGGAGGAAAGAAAGGGATAGACTATGGAGTCGAAAGCTAGAGAATAGAAAAAACAACAAGACCTATCAAAATGATTCACATTTCAAGAAAGGCAATAGCGTAGTGATCTTGCTTGGAGCCAAATGACAAGGGCAAGTGAGCGAGTCTATAGAAGGACCTGCCAAAGTAAAAGAGGTTAATTTGACTAAGGAAGGGGATTGGTCTTTATAGTTGATGACTTGAGTGAGCAGGAAGAAGCAAGACTCATTGCTCTCCTACGATAATACATAGACGTCTTTGCTTGGAGCTGAAGGGAGTGGATCCAAGTATAGTGACTCATAACATCCCCATGACACTTGACGCAATGCCGGTCAAGCAATGGCTGTATCTAATGAATCCCAAGCATGCTCATGCTGTCAAGGAGGAGATACACAAACTCTTAAGAGTAGGAGACATCTACAAAACTGAGCACATAGCCCATTGTAATCGTCCTAAAAAAGAACAAAAAAATCTTGTGCGTTAATTATAAGAAAGTCAACACTTACGAAGAGAGACAACTATCGAGTGTCGTACACTGAGCATATGCTCCAAAGAGTAGATGACAAGAAAGCCTATAGTTTCCTAGATGCCTTCTCAGGTTACAATCAAGTGCAAGTGCATCCTAATGATAGGTATAAGACCGCATTCGCTATCGAGTGGGGTATCTTTGCTTACATAGTCATGCCCTTTGGGGCTAACAAATGCACCAACCACATTTCAATGGCTCATGTGTACCATCTTCAAGGACATGCTCTGGTAGGATTTAGAAGTGTTTGTTGATGACCTATGTGTTCACTCGAGTTGGAAAGAACACCTAGACAAGCTCCACGCAATCTTTGAATGATGCACACTATATTGTCTCTTATTGAATACCCTTGAGTGCTAGTTCTAGGTGAAGCATGGATGCATCCTAGGGCAGGTGGTGTCCAAGAACGGCATTTCCATTGACTTCTCGAAAGTCAACCTTCCACCACCAACCAACTAAAAGGGAGTTCAATGCTTCCTAGGGCATATAGGATACTATCGACAATTTGTGTTGAACTATGCGTTAATTGTTAGACCACTCTACAAACTGCTGATAATCTTCGAATGGATTGAGAAATGCCAATGTGCATATGAAGAGTTGAAAAGGGCTATGACAATCACGCCAATACTATGAGCCCTAGACTGGACCATAACCTTCCATGTCCACATTGATGTCTCAAAGTTTGCTGTGGGAGTAGTGTTGTGCTAGCCTGGTGAACACAATCTAGACTATCCAATGAGTTTCTCTAGCAAACAACTCATGGATATTGAAATGAATTATTCCACAAGACAGAGAGAAGGTTTAGCCATGGTGTTTGCTGTGAAGAAATTTTGGCATTATCTGTTGGCTATGCCTTTTACTTTCTTTGTTGACCATCAAGTCTTGCTCTATCTTATTAATAAACCTTGTACTATATGACCATTTCTCAATGGTTACTTCTAATGTTAGAATTTGACTTCTTTGTGGTTGCGTGCAAGGAGAAATAGCATTACATGGCTAGCCACATGTCCTGCATACCCACAGGAGAAGTCGTTGGACATGGTATCGCCAAGGATTTGCCAGCAGACATGCATCTCTTTAACCTGTCTGGTGAGTGTAGAGGTAAGCTCATGCTCAACCACCAAGACCCACTATGGGAGCTTTTGCTCAACCGCCAAGACCCATGGACCGCTTATTGTTTCAAGCATTCAAAGCGGGCTCTAATGGCTATCTCTCACCTAACTGACGCGCCGTCGATCCTACGAGTGTAGTGAGCTTACCTTGATGCTTGATCGAGTACCCTCCTCTCTCTTGCACTCCGGTAGCTCCACGATCCTTGATGCTAGCTCAAGCATCCTCATGCCTCCTCCATCTCCAAGCTCGATCCTCCATAGCCGTGCGCACGAGAGAAGAGAAGAGAAGAGAAGACAAGAGAAGAGAAGAGAAGAAGAGAAGAGGAGATGGTGAAGAGCTTCACCCTCTTGATCCCTCACTCCCACACACTCACTCCCTCACACTCTCACACACTCTCTCTCAAGAGCACGCACAAGCAAGAAGGGGAGAAGAAGACTCCTTTTTCCACACACCAAAGAATGAGCTTCTCATTCACTTTTCAACTTTTATACAAAACCCTAAATCCCTTTTGGGCGGTCATACCCTTTTTACTTTTTTTACATGGACGGCCGTAGCCTAGGCCTTTTTTCCCATTTCCCACCACTCTAATTTCATCCTATTCCCAACTAATGCGTACACTTTGCATAGGAGCGAGCCTGGCGCTCTCCTTTTTTACATGGTCGGCCTAGGCCCTTTTTCCCATTTTCCACCACTCTAATTTCATCCTATTACAATTTTCACAGGAGCGAGCCTGCCACTCTTTTACAAGGATTCGGGAGCGCTTCCATATTTAATGGTGTGCCTTTTACTCTTTTGTTGTCTCGGGGCGACACTGAGACTTTCTGAGGGTTGTGCCCGAACATTTAAAATTTTTAGGGTCTGGTTACCGGTCAAGGCATCTTTTTTTGCTTTTATCCTGTGCCTTTTTTGCTATTTCCTTTTTTCCATTTTCCGCTCCTCTGTGCTGTGGGAAACACGGTAAAATTATCCCCTCCTAGCCAAATGCTAGTCCCATGGCAATGTGGTGGGAAGTAGTGGCTAGTTAGGTCTGTTGCTAGGCGGAACTGGTAGGTGGATGACACCTCTTCCAAGGTGGTTGTGTGAATGAGAGGTGATGGAGTTTAATGACGATGACCAGGAGAGATTCCGGCTTGCTTTAGGCTCCATGAAGATGCTCGGCATCTTTCACACAGTTGTGGCATCCGTTATGTAGCTGGTCATCCCTTGAGCATCAAAAATGCTTGAAGCAATATTGGAGGGATTTATCCTGGAGAAGCCCCCCCAAACTCTGTCTTGACAAAGATATGGTTTGTCTTCGCATTGAAAATCTATGTCTTTGATTTGAGGATCTTTGTCTTTGAGTTGAAGGTCTTCAGTACTGCGTTGAAGATCTTCAACTCTGCATTGAAAATTTTCAGGCTTGTGGAATCAATAAGCAATCCGTAGATCTTGAGGTGTTGGGCATGCAACTTTGGAAGATGAGGTTCCAAGATCTATGCCAATGGCAGATCTATCTTGACTTGGTTCAATCATGGTAGCCATTAGTAGGCAGATGGCTAGACACCGGCACATGGGAAAAGATTTGGTCATTAAAGGATGCCACGGGTGATCCTCTTCAGCGGAGTAGCCAGTTCTTGAAACTTGAACATAACCTGCAAGAAAAGTTGTGCACTCCCTAAGGGGTGTGTTTACCTCTCTGTGTAGTGCGTGGTGCCCGTGGCAGTGGAACTGGGAGATGGGGGTCTAACCTTGGGCAAGGTCTTGGTAATGTCCCACACTTGAGGACCCAGTTCGTGTGTCGTTGGAGGTGCGGTGCAAGTCTTAGGGTGATAGGTCTGAAAGTCTGCCCTTGATGTGCCCTAAGCATGAAGTGGGGAAGGGGCTAGGGAAAACCCTAGGTGCAATGATGGTGGTGCACGACGAGGCGAAGGGGAGTTGCAAGCGGATCTTGCGAAGGTCTCTCTCTCTTATCTTCGCTTAATAGTAGATGCATCCCTTGGCTTTGCTATGCTTTGCTGTTGTCTCTTCTTTCTAGTTTACCCTTTTCTCTTTTCTTTTCTTTTCTTTTCTTTTCTTTTCTTTTTTAATTTTTTAAAAAAATAAAGGCTTATACATAGATACCTGTGATACACGGGAATGACGGGAGTTTAATCCTTGTCATTCGAATGGCAGGTAGGGGATTATGGAGGGCGGGGGGCCTTGTTAAGGAATCTATGACTCAGCAAGTAGCCCTTGAGATTGAGGCAGGTTTTGAGAGTGGTGGTGGAAAGGAAGGGGTGGTTGCACTATGTGAATTTGCTATGGCTCATATCCTCAAGCAGTGCAACACAGAAGAATGGCAAAAGAGTAGCGCGCATCATGAGACGAGTCATGGTGCTGCTGTCTATGGTGTTGGGGTCGAGGAAAAGGGGTGGGAGGTGGCATTCTTGAGGGGCAGGCTCTTGGTGGACTAGGACCCTAATTAGTCTGAGGTAATTACAAGTTGTTATGAAGGTGGGGTCAGGGCAGGAGGTGAAATCACTAAGGAATCTATCTATAGAACTGTACAAATCAGGGAGGGTAAATACAAGGGTATCCTTATAGGAGGTGCTATTGGGGTTATAGATGATGGGGAAGTCGAACCTACCGTGGATGGATGAATTAAAATCCACTCCTACCCTTCGAGGATACGGCATGAAAATGGGGTCATTCCTCTCAGAAGGGAGGGTGTTGCAAAAAGCCATCCAAGCGTCAAGGTTGACATAAAAAATGCATCTTCTCTAGGTGGGTTGGCAATTATAGCCTTCCACGGATCTAGGCACCTGGAGGACTTTATCCTGCCAAAATTCACGGTCCTCGGCTCCCCAAGCAGTTGGGTTGGCCTCTCGCTCCGCTAGCCACTTATCCTTGAGCCTTGCACCCATAGCGATTACGTCGTTTACAAGTTTAATGGGCATTACTCTGTTTAGTGTAGCGAAAGCTCAAAGCTCAAGTCGAAGGGATTGCAGGCACATTCCTGATATTCCCAGATAATCAACTCTGCATGGAATTCAGCGAGGAGATTCTTAGGGCGCAGTGGGAGAGGAGCAGGTGGTCTAACGTTCAGCTTTTTCCTTACCTTCTCTACCATTTCTCTCCTGCGCTTAGCCAGGGCTGCTTTCCTCTCAGCAAATGTGTCAGGGAGTTGCACTTCATCTTGTTGTGGAGGAGGGGGTGGTGGGACGTAGTCATCCTCCTGAGGTCCCAGATCAAACTCTGGTTCACCCCCTTCTGCTTGCATGTCTTCTTGCACCTTCGCCTCTGTGAAGCCGAGTTCGTCGATTTCCTGCACCGTCAGGCCTACCTATGCAAGACATCTTCTTTGCTCCTCCAGGCTCTGCGACGGGTCTCCCAGCTCTGCAGTGATACATGCAGGCCTGCTGTTAGGGCTCTATGTGCAACGGCTAGCTTCTTCTGCAGAAAGCTGATCATTGGCTTCGTTTTCTTCCGGTTTGGTGGAGTGGAGCATTGTGTTGAGGAAGGTGTGCTGCTGAGCTATCATGGAGAGCTAGGCCGCCTTGATTCTCAGCCAACACTCTATCTCCTTCTGCTTTGGCCAGCCGGCGTGCCAGTTCTTGTATTCTCCTCTCATTGTGGTCAGCCCATTCTTTTGCTCTCTTTTCCATATCTTCCAGACTCTCCCCCTGATGGAGGGTCATAGCCATGAGTTGTTGCTGCTGGTCCTCGAGCTCGTGGTGTAGGCGGGATTGCTTCTGGTGTTCATTGGCGATCTGTGCGTTGAGCTAGTCCAGCTTCACCTGCATCCTTCACACCTGATCTCTTAGCTGGTCCAGCTCTGTACCCTCTTGTCTGATCTTCTCAAGATGGTTTTGTGCTTCCAGGTTGACTACAGCAAGCTGGTCGTTCTTGCATCGCAGGTGAGCATTGGTCTCCCTCTCTCCGTTGAGGCGGTCCATTAAGATTTTTCTTCTTCCTTTCCAAGAAGCGTCACGTTCCTTCAGGGCTTTTGGTTCTTCTGCGTCCTTATTGCTGGCTTCTTCCTTTAGCACAGCAATCTCCCTTTGGTATTCCGCTATCTGCTTTGTTTTCTCCAGTTGGAGAGTGGCTCGTGATTCTCGCTCTATTGCCAGCTCCTCCATGGCTGTTCTCTTTTCTTCCTTGGCCTTTTCTAGCTGCGAGAGCATCTCCTTAACATATTCATCGTATTGGCCTGCTGGAGGTGGGGGATGGGACATGGTGGTGGTGGTGACAACGGCTTCTGTTTTCTTCATTTTTAGCTCTGGCCTTGGCTCCATATTAGCCGTGGCTGCCCTCTTCACTCCTGATGCTGGGGTGGCCACGCCCGCTTCTCTTGCCAACTCCCTTTCCACCAGGAATTGCAGCCAAGTGACCATGTTGCTCTCATCGACTTTTGGAGTGGAGCCTTGGGTGGCAGTGGCAGTGGGCATTGTCATGATGAGAGTGGCTGGAATGGAAGGTACGAAGAGGGGGGGAGTTGGCTTTATTGGTTCTTTGCCTTTTCCTTTTGCTAGGGGAGGGGGTGTGATTTCTGGCACACTGGTACTGGAACTAGGTGCTTCTGTTCAGTGTGGGCTCTTTGCGCCTTCCTTGTCTCTTTTGTGTTGCTCCACAATGGAGCGACGGGTGGCCATCGCTATTTCCTCCTCTTCCTTTCTTCTCAACTCCTCTTCAATCTTCTTTTTTCTCTCCTCCTCATCCCTGACAGACTCCCTTCGAGCCCTCTCTAGATCTTCCTTTTCTTTTTTCTTGCGCTCCTCTTCTCTCTTTCCATGCAGGGCTTTTGTTCTTTGTTCTGCATACCTCTGTGGGCTGCCCTGGGACTCTCCCTCTTCATCTTCGTCAGTCTCCATTTCATCTGAAGACCTACGCTGCTCTTCTATGTGAGGTGGGGATTGTGACGGTGACTCGTCACTTCCTTCTTCGCCTCCCTTCTTATTTTCTTCTTCCCATCCTTGCCCTAGTGCTTCTTGGATTATGGTAGTAAGGATGCCTCCAAACCCTATGGTTGCGGCTTTGGAGGATGATGCCTTGCGTGTTGATCGAGATGATGGAGATTCTCCTCCAGTGGCTCTTCCTCCTATTGCTAGGGCCTTAGCCGAAGCCTCTATGGTTCTCCTCACAAACCCATTCGAGTTTACCTCGTCCAGTGATTGTGCCGCAATGCTGTCGAGCAGAGGCACGTTGATCCGGCTCATTATGTTGTTGTACCTCTGGCTCGAGAACAAAGCGTGCACCATTTTTTCTTGCAGCTGGATGTCTGGATTTGGGATGTCTGCCAAGCTAATCCCATCATTGGTACGGACCTTCACCTTGTCCATTCCCAACATGGCGTAGACGTCCCTCTTCGGCTTTTTTTCCACCTTATTCGGCAGCCCCAGTGCCCTTTCCACAAGCTCCGAGGTCAGCTCGATCTGTAATTGCTTGGTGGCTTCATTCTCGCGCACCGTGATGGTGCCTCTATTTCTGTTAAAGGTGCGTAAAAAGTGGGCGCACTGGGTATAGTCCACCCTCTGGCCCACTGCATCTAGGTATTTCTGCAGATGGCACTGGTCTATGATCTGGCGCACTGTCGGCTCTTCGATGGCCACGTCTTCAAGGTTGAAGATGTGATGGAACTTCAACTGGTTGAAGGCTCTCGTCTCCACCGTGAGGTCGTACCTCGCTTGCTCCTCCTTCGAAGGGGAGCTTGCCCGCTTTGTCCTGGCTTGCCATGATCGATGCCCGCACGTTCAACCATTTCCACTATTAGTGCTTTTTGACCAAAAACTCGTTGAAAGAAGAAAAGCGTAGCAGATTTTATTGATCCGGAATATTTTGAGTACAGCCTTAACTTTTCTTTTCAGGATTTTATCATTACATCTTACCATTGCATTTCAAATTTTGTTGACATTTCATACTTGGTTTACTTTTTAAATTCCACCTTACCCCCTCCCCCTTTGGAATGAGAAGAATCCATCCTAGGATTGGAGGTTGAGAGGACAAGGGCGTTCAGCATAAAGAGTGTCTGTCTATTTGCGCAGGAGCCAAGCATAGTAGTTGGGGTTGTACTCTAGCTGAGCTTCATGGTCTAATTTGAATGGACGGATGCCCATGTGCGTGATGTATGTCAGAACATCAGTTAGGAGATCGCCAGAATTGACCCGACTTGCAATGTGGAGCTCTTCCTCTGTAAAGAGACGGTCAAGGTAGGGATGTGCCTTGATGTGTTCTTCCATGGGTCGGTCCACAAAGAGTGGTTAATACTCAATACGAGGTTGGCGCGACGTAGGTGGGGTCGTACTCTACTGTTTTGATTGTGCAGCGCTACTTAGCACTGGTCATTATGCGACATACTTCCACTTCCCATTGCAACCTAAGAGCATACCACTGCCTCAAGAAAGGTGATCCAGTATCAACGAGGTGTGGTAACTCTGCGATTTCTTGGCCAGTGATAGTAGAAGTGGTTCGTGGATCGTATGACGTGATAAGGTGTTGTTTGATGGCTTGCTCCTTGGAGATCTCGCTGTGAATCAACTCAGCAGTGGAGCAAGAAGCTTTTGCAAATGTGAACTCAAAGGTCTCCCAAGAGCAAGTGCGCACTTCCGTTGCAAAGGGTTCTTCCAATAGACCTAAGTCCAAGCGGTCGTAGCTGAGGGCTAGCGACACGAAGGTGGCATCGAGTCGTTTAATGCATTCCACCACCTCATCCTCGGTGTCCTCCGCAAGGTCAGCGGCTAGCGCTAGAAAGGATTTTCGTTCATAGGAGGGCGTAAGGCCGATTGGTGGCCGAGGTTTGCTAGAACTAGAGGCCTTGACAATACATAGTTGCGGTTGGGAGTTTCCTTGAGCCTGCAGTTGGACTGTTTGGAATATGGGTGGATTAGGGTCAGCCACAACAGATGGACTGTTGCAGTCAGCTTTTTTTGGGGGAGTCAGATTGACTTGGTCGGATGATGCCTCCTGTGACGGTGGCTGTTGCTTGGGCCGATAGGTTTGTGCGACTCTCTTGGGCCGAAGCGTAGATGAGTCAGATGGCTGGGGCTCTAGAGAGCACTGCGGCTTATGGTTTTGAGGTGTTATGGGACGTGGGCTGATCAAGCTTGAGGGTGGCGTATGAATAGTGCCTTTGGCCATGGGGACCTTAGGGATCCACAGCCAGGTATTTCCCTCATAGTAGCCTTGCGCATGCAAGAGGGCTTTAGGGACCCATCTTTGCTTGATCACGCGGTGCTTCCTGTGATTGTGTCTTGGTTTCCTAGGTTTAGAGTTCTGGGTCTTATGAGGATAGGAGCGCCGACTCCTAGGCGATTGTTGCGACTGTTTAGGCACCCACTGGAAGCGAGGATGTTGGGCCTTAGCTTTGGCTACTGCAGGTTGTGGTTTATGGAAGTCGGGGTGTGGTGGCCTCGCACTACCCCCCACCTTAGTCTTGTCGACGGATGTTTCTACCGGTGGCTTTGCGGATGGTGATGGTGTCGCATAGCCCTTGCTGAAAGCTGTGACAATGCACACATTGCCTATTGCTAGGTGGATGCATTGCGACTCATAATCAACATTGCAGTGAGTTTGCTTTTTGAAGGTTCGCCCCAGTAGTGACTCCGTGCCTGCGTCTGTAGCACTTGGCAATACGTAAAAAAAGCATTGGAACAGTCTCAGACTCGATAGAAACATCGACTCTGCACTTGCCAAGAAGTGCGTATGAGTGGGCCCCATATGGGTTTAATTTGGCAGTTGTGGGTTGAAGTAGTGGTTTGCCAAGTTGGATCCAATGACTGTGGGTTAAGACGTTGAAGTCTACTCCCTCGTCGATCAAGGCATTGAAAGCGCATGTTTGCTTAGCAATGACCATGATACAGAGGTAAGCGGGTTCTACGGCCTCTTCCTCCTCTTCGTTGATTTCAGTGATCGTAGCTACTCGTACTTTGACCGGTGGTTCTGACAATGGTAGCTCATGCAAAGGATGCGTGGGAAGGTAGTACTTCTTGACATGACTACCATGAAGAAGCCTATTCCCTCACCGTCTAGTGTCTCAAGCTCGACATTGCCGGTTCAGCTGATTGCACGAACCTTGAAGGGTCTGAGACCTCTGAATTTTATTTTTTGCTTATGCCCCTTGATTGAGTAAAGGAGCACTAAGTCACCCTGTTCGAACTCGCACTGCTTGATATGCTTGTCGAACCAGCATTTGCGTCGGGCCTTCTCACAGATAAGCGCGTGGGTGGCTAGGAGACGAGTCTCTGATAGGCATTCAAGCTCGACCAGGCATTGCGTCCATGCCTCCTTCCCTTCCCATCGTTCTTGGAGTGCTATTCTCAGGCTAGGAACGGAGAATTCTAATGGTAGAATTGGCTCAGGTCCATAGGTCAGTCTAAAGGGGGTTTGGCCGACAGCCGTTTTATAAGCTGTGTGGTAGGCCCACAATGCTACTATCAGCTTGTTCTCCCAGTCGCTGCATGAGGCTGAGACTACTTTAGTCAGGACATTGATAAGAATCTTGTTAGTTGATTCTGCTTGGCCATTCGCCTGAGGGTAGTATGGTGAGGATTTGCGATGGATAATGAGAAAGGTGGATAGAAGATGTGCTATCACTTCGTTGATGAAGTGTGTGCCTTGGTCACTAACCAGTTCGATGGGGCAGCTGAAGTGCAAGATCAGTTGCTCCCATAAGAACTTGGCAGTCATCCTCGCGTCATTTTTTTGTGTGGCTCTTGCCTCTACCCATTTTGTGAGGTAATCCGTGGCCACAACGATGTACTTGGCTTGTGAGTACTATGCCACAGGACTGATGGGTCCTATGAAGTCGATTCTCCATTTTTCGAATGGTTGTCGAGCAATAATTGGGGTCAACTCCATTTGATCTTTACGAATCAGGACTTTTTTTTGTTAGCACTCGTCACAATGCTTGATGAACCACTTGGCATTGTGGAAAAGTGTGGGCCACCATAGTTGAGACTCCAGCACCTTCCGTGCTGTCGTGTCTCCACTAAAGTGTCCTCCCTCAATGCCGCTGTGCGCCTCCGAGAGCACATCGTGCATCTCATGCTCACACACGCATCTGCGTAGCAATCCGTCTTGCCCCAGCCTATAGAGTTAGCCTGCAATCAGCTGGTAGGGCTGGATTCTCAGGATCAAGTGTCTAAGTCAGGCTTTTTCTATTGGTTGCTCAGGCAGTTCGTGCTTGAGCACTTGGACTATGTCGTCTGCCCAATATGGTGTTAGATCAGACTTAAATAAGTCTCTCTCGTCGCTGGATAGGTGGAATAGGTGGGCGTTGGGTAACTCGTCAACGATGCCTTGTTGTCCAGCGACTTCTCCTGTGGGGTTGCGTGACATGTGATCAGCCATGTAATGTTGTTTTCCCTTTCATACTACCACGTAGAAATCGAACTCTAGAAGTAGGAGGAGCCATCGAGCTATGCGCCTTGTAGCACAAGGTTTATTTACTAAATATAGCAAGGCTTGATGGTCCACGAAAAAGACGAAGGGTGTGGCCAATAGATAGTGCCGGAATTTCTTCATAGCGAACACCATGGCTAATCCCTCCCTTTCTGTTGTCGAGTAGTTCATCTATGTCTCAGTGAGTTGTCTGCTAGCAAAGCTCAGTGGATAATCTAAGTTGTGCTCACCAGGTTGGCACAACACTGCCCCCACGGCAAACTTAGAAGCATCGATGTGCATGTGGAAGGTAATGGTCCGATCTGGGGCTCGCAGAATTGGTGCTGTTGTCAGAGCCGTTTTCAATTCTTCGTATGCTTGTTGGCATGCCTCGGTCCATTTGAAGACAATCAGCAGCTTGCACAATGGTCTGGCAATCAGCACGTAGTTCAGTACAAACCGCCAATAGTATCCTAAGAAGCATTAAACTCCCTTGTAATTAATTGGGGGTGGAAGGTCAACAATAACCTTGACCTTCGAGAAGTTAGTGGCAATGCCATTCTTCGACACCATGTGTCCTAATATGCATCCGTGCTTCACCCAAAACTGGCACTTCAAGGGGTTCAAGGAGAGACGATATAAGCGACACTGTTCAAAGACTACGCAGAGTTTGTCTAAGTGTTCGATCTAGGTCGAATGGATACACAGGTCGTCGACAAAGACCTCTAACTCCTTGCGAAGCATGTCCTTAAAGATGGTGCACATGAGACATTGGAAAGTGGCAGGGGCATTGGTCAACCCAAACGGCATGATCCTGTATGCAAAGATGCCCCACTCAGTGGCAAAGGCAGTGTCTGTAGAATGCACTTGCACCTGGTTGTACCCTGAGAAGCCATCCAAAAAACTGTAGGCTTCCTTGCCTGCCACCCTCTCAAGCATGTGCTCGGTGTACGCCAATGGATAGTTGTCTCTCTTCGTAGCAGCGTTCACCTTCTTGTAATTGATGCACACTCGGATTTTTTTGTTCTTCTTCATCACAATGACTATGGGTGATACCCAGTCTGTGTGCTCAATTTTATAAATGAATCCAGCTCTCATCAGCTTGTCAATTTCCTCTTTGACAGCATGAGTGTGTTTAGGATTCATAGGGTACGGTTGCTGCTTGACCGGCGTTGCGTCCGACGTCATGGGTATGTTGTGAGTCACAACACTCGGATCTACCCCCTGTAGCTCCTCTAAGGACCAGGCAAACATGTCTATATACTCTCGCAAGAGAGCGACAAGACTCGTTTCTTCTTTACCAGTCAAGTCGTTGGCAATGAACACTGGTCGTGGTGTTTCCCCTTCCTAGGCTAAGTCTACCTCCTTGACTTTGGCTGGTCCCTCGATTGGTTCGCTCGTCTGCCCTTGACGTTTGGCACCTAACAGAACTACTACCCTATCCCCTTTTTTGAAGTTCATGAAGCGTTTATGGAGGTCCTGCGGCTTTCGTTGTTCTTCTATTCGTGTATCCCTGGGCTGCTTTGCCTTTTCCTGCCTTAACCATTTGCGCCTCAAGTGGATGGGTAGGTCCCCCTTGGTACGTCTGGTCGTGGGCGGCCTAGGGATCTTTGGATCACTATTCAAACTAACTTCTGATTCAGAGTCAAACTCTCCATCTTCGCTAGAAGAGGTGGTCTCCCCTGGTGGCTGCAGTTCAAATGGTGATTCAGTCCTAAGTATTGATGTCATTCCTGGTTGGGCTAGGCCTGCTTGCTCAAGGTCCATGGCTCCTATGTGTTCCAACCAAGTGCGATCACATTCCATGCGCATGACTCCTCGCTCTACTCTAAGGGTCTGCCTTTTTTTGCGGCTTGGTGCCTGCCCATATCTGCTCAATTTCTCATCCTTCAGTGTCGTATTCTATGGTATCTACTTCACCCTCGCTCTCATCACTAAGGATTGGCAGTCTTCGTATTCGTCGCTAGAATCTTTGTCATCCGACTGCTCATCGTCTCCTAGGGTTTGGTATGCCTCATGTCGTCGGTCAAGTACTAGGGCCCAGTTATACCTGAGGTTTAAATCGTACACCCTGGTCCATTGCCACTTGGATTCCTCTAAGAGATCCTCGAGTGGTTTGAAATTTGCAGCTGGATTGCCAGCTAGCTGGTTCATTAGGTATTCCAGCATCCCTTGGAGTTCCCTTTTGTTGGATGGTACGTGAAAGGTGACCGGCTTAGGCTTTCCATGGAGGCTTCCTGCCATCATGCAGACTGGTGTAGAGAGTGCTTCATTAGATTTGCCGATCGTTTTGATGGCTTGCTCATACTCCTCATGATATGAGAATGGCAGGTCGATTGTAGCAAGAATGTGCATCCAATCCCGCTCATCCTCTGGGCATGGGATATACTTGGTCAAGGGCCCATAGGGCTTCTTGACCTGAGTGTTTCCCTTGAGCATAGCAGAGATGGCGTCTAGGTCGATCGGTGAGGTCTTCCAAGTGTCCATGTCTATTCTCACGGCATCCATTCTATTGCCAAGGAAGATCAAGCCGTTACCCCAATCTTCGATGACTCTAGCGTTGCGCATCCAGTGTCGGCCTAATAGGATATCGTAATCCACTCCCTTCATGACTATAAAGTCAACAGAGAACTGGACACCTGCGATCCTCACTAGCCAATTCTTAAGTACCCCGAATGGCTTCACTCTCATACTGTTTGCTAACGTGACGTTAAACCTAGCAGTTTTGATAGGCGGGTTTCCCCAAGTCTGGAGCACTGCGTGGCTAAGCACACTAACCCCAGCTCCCATGTCTACGATTCCCTTTTTTGTTGTGTCACCTAGGGCTAGGACCGATAAGACCGCGTGCATCTCAGAGCCTTCCCAAAAGGCATTGAGGTGCAAGGATTTAGGCACGGAGTGCAGCGTCAAACTCAGTAATTGCATTTCTCCATCATGGTCTTGAGGGCCTATCGTGACCTGCTCTTGTGACCCTTCGACCCACTGCTTAAGGTCTTGCCATAGGGTAGGACGCTGCTTAAGTAGATCTCCCAGGCTAAGTGTTATAGGGGTAGTCACCAGCGTGGTCAGGAGATCGTTGGATACTCGTCCCTCCCCTAACCTAGATTGTCCGGGCCAATGGGCACAGCTAATCTGAGGCTCTGTCGCGTCAAGGCTTGGTCTTAGTGGCACTGCTTGTGGTGCAGTTGCTTCTGCCAACTTAGGTTGAGGCGGTGATATTGGCGTGCTTAGGCTGGAGAGATCATCAATCTCATTCTCTATGATGGGCTCAGCGTCTTTGAGATGCTCTTGAGCCTCCTTCACCCATTCCTTCACCTTTTCTATGGCCTCTAATTGTCGCTTCGGATGTGGGTATTCCCTACCTTAGCGCTTCTCTTTTTGGCCGTTTTAGGGGTTGAAGTCTCTGCCTCTGCGTCTGAAATCTTCTTTCCAATAGGCAGAGTCGTAGCACTCTCGGTCTTTAGTGCAACCTTAGCTTCCGATCTCTTCTTTTTCTGCCTACGGCTTTTCTTCCCTATCGAGGTTGCGTCAAGATTGCTAGGTCCTGGCAGAGAGATGCCGGCTTGCTTTGTTTGGGCTCGGGTCATGACTCGCAATGGAATAGGTGTGGCCTCCCCATCGAGGTTTTCGACACCAAACAGCCCCAATGGGACAGATGGCAAGTTGGCTGAGCTAGAGGATGGCTTTCGCTTTGGGCAATCTACGAAAAGATGGGTGATTCCACACTCTACACACTTTTGGTCAGCCTTGCCTCTTTCAGGTTGTTACACCTATCTACAGCTGGCATAGTTATAGCGCCATTCGACTAATGTAGTCAGTTATGCATTGTTTGACTTAGTAGGCCACTTTCCTTTATGTTGTATCTTATCTATAATTTGTGTACATTTGAAAAGTGTGTGGAAGAAGAAGAAGAAACGAGCAACAAAACGTTTTGGCCTCCATCTCTCTTCTTGTCTCTTGAGTGAGCTACTCCTTGTGCATTCTGTGTGTGTTTGGTGCAGCATCTTGAGCAACTCCCCCCACCACGCGATTCTTGACATGTCGCACATTGTAGATTACCAAGAAGACTTCCATATTTTCAACCCTATGGCCAGCCTTATCTAGCGAACAAGCCGCAGCCATTCTTCGGAAGGGGAGCCCCATTGGCTTCTCTGTGGCACCTCAATGCCTAACATTGGTAGCCAATAGCTCCAGCATTGCTCAAACTCTCAGTCTGCCATAGCCTAAATCTATGACCTGCAAGACATACCCTGATTCGAGTCCCTGGATCTCCCAATACAAAGCATATTTCCTTTTGCTCTCTTCTAGAGGATCATTCCTCTGCTCAACCCGCTTCATGTTAGCACCAACAACCACGACATTGGTCACTCTCTGCTCCGACATTACAAAATTTCGTCATTACTGTCCGAGATTGCGCATGCCTGCGTTCGTTTGCTCTGTGCAATGACGAGTCTACATCGATCTAGATAATTATCATAGGGATTTTATAGAGCATGAAGAGAGCTTCATTTATATAAAAAATGTTTCAAAAAGATCAAGTATAGCTCCTGATATTATCTGAAAAAGACCAAGCTTGGGTCAGAAACCCTAATTCAGAAGCCATAGTCAAACCTCACTAAAGCTCAAAAATTTAATCATTTTCTCTCTCTTGTCACTTGAAACAAACCATTGCCACTTCGATCTACTGTCCTAGCATCAAATCAAGGAGAAGAAGAACCTGGATACCTGGATCAAGATGGAAGAGCAACGACCTTGAAGATTCGAGTTTCAAACACTATAAATGAAGTCTCTTCATGCTCTATAAAAGCCGTATGATAATCATCTAGATCCATGCAGACTCATCATGCGCAGAGCAAACGAATGCATGCAGGCGCAATATTGGACTGTAATGACAAAATTTTGTCATGTCGGAGCAAAGAGTGACCAATTTCATGGTTGTTGGTGCTAAGATGAAGCAGGTTGACCAAAAGAATGATCCTCTAGAAGAGAGCAAGAGGAGATATGCTTCGTATTGGGAGATCCAGGGACTCCAATCAAGGTATGTCCTGCATGTCACAGATTTAGGCTATGGCAGTGACTGAGAGTTTGAGCAATGCTGTAGCTATTGGCTACCAATGTTAGGCAATGAGGTGCCATAGAGAAGCTTTATGAGCATGGAAAGAAGTTCATAGAAGGAATCACAGTGAGCTATGACATGTGGAGAGAGATCCAGGAGTTCAAAGTAGAGAGGGTGCAGACTAGCTATGGCTGCCACAAGGTGCACTAAACATGAAGTTAAAGAACTGAAGTCATACATTGATCTTGATCAGGATGTGAGCTGGACAGGGATTGAGAGGAACCAAGAGAGGCTAGAGAAGCAGTGACATGCCTGATTGGGCTTTGATACCATGTGGAAATGTATGGGATCTAGAGCATGGCAGATGTGGAAGCTATGGAGGTTGAAAAAGGAAAGAGGAACTCATGAAGACATTGAACTTGACAAGGACAAATTCTTACACAAGTGAATTAGGTTCCAAGATTGAGACTTGGACTCATAAACACAATCTTGTGTATTGACAGTGACATGAAACTTTACTGGAAAGAAAAGAGTACTATCATTGCATTAGAAAAAGAGTGCAAGTACAATGCTTTATAGGAATTGAGTGGTGGTACTTTCTCTTATTGTGTATATGGGATTCTGGTCCTGAGCCCTCACTGCTCCTCACAAAGAGATTGAAGTAGGTGTGATTACAAATATCTCAACACCCCTCCTCAATCACAACCAGAAGTACAAAGCGTATAGAGGCTTTAGTAAAAGCAATACTTGCAAAGTGTGGGCACACCATAAACATGGCAAAATACCAGAGGCTATCGCAGAAAAAGGCTAAGTGTGGGTACCACAAACATGATGGACATCCAGAGGCTGTAGCAAGGGCCTCACAAAGTGTACAGAGGCTTTAGTACAAGGCTAATTGAGGACTTTAAAAGTTTATGTTTGAGGAATTAGGGCCAGGAAATACAACACAAAAAAAGTGTATCTGAATAGAAGTACTTATAAGGTTTGTCCTTCTCCTGGTGGTCTTCTTCTTCTTCTTCTTCTTCCTTTGCTCTATTTTCTTCTAGATAGGCCTTTTGGGACCTCTTCTTTTTGTGGCAGAACTTCTCAGTGTGTCCGGTCCTTTTGTAGAAGTCACAGAAGAGCTGATCCTTCTTGCCTTTGTACCTGTTGCCAACATATAATGCATGTTCATATCTAGAGGTGCTTGGTTCTTCCTTAGTTTTTAGCTTCTTTTCCTCCTCTAACAATGATGCTTGGATATTAAGAAGTTTAGGATTTGGCATGTTGATTAAAGTTGTTGATACATTATTATATCCAGGAGGAAAACTCTTAAGTAGAACACCGATGCAAACATCTTATTCCATTTTAACGTTGATTCCTGCAAGTTGGGTTAGGTCCTTCCATGTAATTTAGATGCATGGCAAGTGATGTGTTGGATTTCATTTCCAGCCTGAAAAACTCAATTAGAAGACCATACTTTGATGATTTTGACTGTGCACCGAACAAGGTGTCCAGTCTCTTCCATGTATCCTGTGAGGTCTCACAGTTATCCACATGGTGGATATAGCTGTGGTCTAGCTCCAGTTTGATAATGGCCTGAGCCTTATCATCGTTCTTTTGCCAATTGACAGCAAGACCTGCATCACGAGGATTATTTTCTTTTCCAGTGGTAATGGCCCAGAGGCTCTTCTTCATCAGGATGAGTTTGATGTGGGCCTGCCAGGTATGAAACCCGACTCCTTTGAAACGGGCAGTTGGAGAATCTTTGCCCATGTTAAACTTGTGGGAACAATAGAAAATTAGCTTCAGAGTTATCGGATTTAAGCAGCAGCAAACAACATTAGAATTCTGAGATTTTATCAATGGAAGGGCATATTACAGTGTGTCAAGAGACACAAGTAATTGACAGTGTGAAAAACACTCTATGTGACAACTTGTGGGACACGTCTTAGCAGCCCATCAGGAGGAGGGTCTAGAAGGCTCCGCTCGCAGGGAATGACATAGGGTTTGCGATCTAGGTCTTCCCGAGTCTGCCCCGAGCAGAAGTGTCCGGCCATTCCCAATTGGGATCGACCTGAGGTCAGGGTTCCTTTCCTATCAACAAAGTCTCTAGGAAGAAGCTAGCGTCGAGCTCCAGATGTACCACTTTGCGTAGGAACAACAGAGTCGAAGCGGATTCATGCTACACTTAAAATAGAATAAATCGGGATTCTACATCTACTGACACTAGGTCTTCATAGTCTTATTATCTCATCATTTGAGAAAAGTTCCTAGCTAACTGGGACCACCCTTCCGTAGGACAGCGAACCTAAGTCACATCCCCATCGCACTTTCCTCAGTTTGCTTTAGTTATCTAATTACCTAACACATTACATTTTGACATGCAAAATCAATTTCCTTAATTAATCTAATTAATCACGAGTTCTTTCACGTAACTTAGGCACTAACACAAAAGAAATGTTGAAGTAGGTTCATTTTTCTCCAATATCTGTTTTTTATTTTTCATAATCTTGGAGTACATCCAATATCATGCTCGAAGGCTATCCTAGCAATCTACAGGATTGCTGCTCCAAGTTTCGCCTGTTGACTAGTACACGGGCCTCAAGATCCCATCTCGAGTCACGTCAGACTCTTGTGCAGGATCCAAAGGCAAGGGATTTATAGCCAAAGCCTCCCCTGGCACCCTCTCACTCCAAGCAGCACCCACGGAGAGACCTCTCGCAGTGGGTTAGGTCCATATTCCCGGCGCAGCTAACAACCCCCTTGGAATAGGGCCAGGAAGACAGTCGGAGGTAACTGTTCCTGCCTCTCCCTCCAAGCTTTCAACCTAAAGCATTAAGTGTTTTCCTTGAATTAGTTCCTTGAACAAAGAGATCAAATAGTGTACATAAGCGTACAATCACAAACACTTTGGAGGTCTTTTGTACAACCAACTGCTAAGGTGTGACTCCTTTTTTTTCGGATGCTCCAACATCCGATCCTGGGTCTTTTTCCCGAATGCTCCCAGCATCTGATCCTGGATCATTCGTGACTTGGCGAGATCCCAATAATCTCAAACAAGATTATGCAAGCAAATGTTCTTGGTAAGTTAACTTATTTTGACTTGCCTTTTCCCTTGGGTTTTATCTTATGGTATCTTAACCCTAACTCAGGCATTAGCTGGTCAGTCAAGGCAACAGACATGCCTTGTTATCAACCCAACTAAGGGTCTTTTAATATTCTAGTTTCAACCAAGCTCAGTTGACACACTAGGCAACACATGATTCTTCATTTAGACCTTCAAGATGCAGTCTAGATGCATGCAGTCCTTCCATTTGTCTTAGTGCGATTCTATGCAGGATTTTCCAATCAACCTTATCTATCACGCACATGGTGCGTTTAGTATAGTTGTACATCCTAAATGACCTTTATCTCTCTTCATTCCTGGCAACAAGTACTTATTCCTAATGCATCGAATCACATGTGACTTGCGCATATGAAAGTCTAGGGTTTTGTCCAATGGTGCAAGTGTATCTCATGAACGAAACTAGCATTTCATGTATTTCTTTTAATCATGATTGCAAAACATGAATTCTAAATGACTATTCATGCACTGAACTGGTTAAAAAGCTATCATTTTATTTGAAGTAAGGCAATAACCTTATCATTTTATGTGTGTAAAAGCTATAATTTCATGCATATAAACTTATGCAAAATCCAAACTCTACCATTTCATACATGCAACTTAGCGCTTAGAGTAAACAAAAACCCTAAGACTCGTCCTTGTTCCATGCATGTAGCTAACCCTTTCATCTCTTCCACGGGAAATGATACATAATTAGTTATAACACTTAAATAACCTCGGTTTGATTCGTGTTCGTAGGGGCATTTATTGTGTTGGTCGCTCCGCTCGCCTCTCCCGCATTATTGGTACCAACGGTAGCTTTGGCACCTATGCTTCCCATGATTTTCTTCTTAGGAGCCATTTGTACTCAGGTTTTGGGTAGTCCGAGCCTTAGCGGCCTTCAGGATGACTGGTTCAAGAGGGAAAGGTTGGGAGACCGGTTCGGGAGGGAAAGGTCGGGCCTTCAGGATGACCTGTTTGGGAGGGAAAGGTCGCGGGAAGGGAATCCTTTGTCGATGAGGGGGTGACTTGTCTCCAACTCTCTTCCTTCTTTCTTTTTCTCCTTCTCTCTCTCTCTCTCTTCTTCCTCTTCTCTTCTCCTTTCTCTCTCTTCTTCCTCTTCTTCTTTTTCTACTTCTCTCTTCTCTCCTTCTACCTCTTCTCTCCCTCTCCTCTCCCTCTTCTACCTCTTTTCCTCCTCTTCTCCTTCTCCCTTCTCTCTCTCCTTCTCTTCTTCTCTCCCTCTCCTCTTCCTCTTCTACCTCTTCTCCTTCTCTCCTCTTCCTCTTCTACCTCTTCTCCTTCTCTCCTCTTCCTCTTCTACCTCTTCTCCTTCTCTCCCTCTTCTCTTCTTTTTCCTTCTCCCTTCTCTCTCTCCTTCTCTTTTTCTCTCCCTCTCCTCTTCCTGTTCTACATCTTCTCCTTCTCTCCCTCTTCCTCTCTTCTTCTCTTCTCTCTCCCTCTCCTTCTTCTTCTCTCCTTCACCTTCACCTTCTCCCCTCTCCTTCTTCTTCTCTCCTTCACCTTCTCTCCCTCTTCTTCTCTTCTCTCTCCCTTCTCTCTCTCCTTGTCTTCTTCTCTCTCACTTCTTTCTACCTCTTCTCTCTCTCCCTCCTTCTTCCTCTTCTTCTTCTCTTCTCTGACCCTCTCCTTCTTCTTCTCTCCTTCACCTCCTCTTCTTCTCTTCTCTCTCCCTCCTTCTTTCTCTTCCCACTTCCACACCTTCTTTTTATCCTTCACATGTCTAGCGCACAGTTCACGGGCAGAGGAGGGTGATGCCGCCCACTATCACGGGCGGGGGGGGGGGAAATGGGATGAGTCATAAGCTTGGGTGGTGGAGTAGTTTTCTAGCACGTAGGTCCAGGCACTGCCATTGTAGTAGGTCAGAGGGGAGAGAACTTCAATCAGAAGGCCCTAGGGGGGGTTGCAGCTGCCGCATAAGTGAGGGGGGGAGGAGTCGATTGTCGGCCGTCGCAGGGTTGCTGTTGTTGTTGGAGGAGGTGACGGCATAGGGAAGGGGGGGCACAGTCTCTTGTTTGTACTCGGGGAGGGGAGAAGCCTCCCCTTATATAGGGGGGAAGGAGGTGGGTGGCATGGCCACCCCTCCCACTTGGGGGGCTGCATGCCCCCCAGCACCACCACATCACTCCCTCTCTCTCTCTCTCCCCGACGTGCTGTTGGCAGGGAGAGGGAGGGGGATTTTTAAAAAAATTAAACTGATGATTTTTTTTAAATTAAAAAAGGGGGGGAGTTCCTATGGGGGGAGAAGCACAACATGTTACACTTAGTTTTTAAGACTTGCTTAAATCCTGTATCCAATTGTTGATAGAGTATACCATATGACACTCAAAACTCATTCTCACTTTGTCACATAATCCTTGAGCATCTATAGCAGTAAACAAGTTTCTCACATCCCTAAGATGTTCACTTGCGACACCATCTACAATGTCCCTATATTTACAATTTTCCAATGCATTTTTTACCATATCCTTGCTTAGGAATTTGGCAGTAGTATTATTCTCTGCATGAGGGAGCATTGATCTCATTGTATCTATGATATTGTCCACTTCCTTTGGTTAATTGGTGAATGCTTCTTTGGTTTTTAAAGTGGGCCCAATCTCCAAAGTTTTTGTGAGCTTCCTCTTTATGTTTCGATTCTCCTTCTCCGAGTCCGTAACTTTATATTGTAACTCCATATTTTGCATGTGTGTATCCTGTATAGCATCTTCAATGATAGACATTGCTTGTTGTAGGCTCTAGTTCTCCCTATCCTTCTCAATCAATAATCTATCCTTTTCCATCAAAGACGGCATATTCCCTTATAATCTTGTTTGCATATTTGTCAAGGCTTGATGAACCCCTGCTAATCCTTGTGTGACAAGTCTACATGTGTATCCATACAACCCTTCATTGCCTTCACAATCAAACTTTACAAATGATGTAAGCCCTTCAAATTGTGGTGCCCTTTGAGTGAATGGATTAGGTGGATAAATGCACCCATCAACCCAAAAGTCCATGTTTTTTTCCCTTGCATTTCTTTCTTGTTGCATCCTATATCTTATTGCATCATCCATTTCTACAGTTCTTTTGAACATTGGTGCATATTCATCCTCCAATTGAAAGTGAATATCTCTATTTCTCTTGGTACATCCTATAAATGTATCTTGTAAAGTAAAATATATGCCAATTTTAAGTTGGATTAGCATTCAAATCAACAATTATACCCCTTTGATTCACTATATCTATATTCGTTTTTACCTAGTTGGATCTTGTCTCTTTCTCTTGATTTTAGTCATGATAGACCCTAATCAACCCCTAATCTACCTGTAATCTTAGCTCTTAATCTACCTCTAATTAGCATCCAATATTATCTTTTGTTCTACCCAAAATATTCTCTCTCTCTCTCTCTCCCTAAAAAAGAATTGATCAAAGATATTTAAACACATTTATATAGAAGCTTGGCTAGTGGAGAACAATAACATCATCTTATCTTCTACCCTAATTTAAAGATATTTAAACACATTTCTATAGAATCTTGGCTAGTGGAGAACAATAACATCATCTTATCTTCTACCCTAATTTACTCTCTATCACTTTATCACTTATTTTCTTAGTTCATATCACACAGTCCTCTCTCTTTCCCCCCCTTTCTCCCCCCCTCTCTCTCTCTCTCTCTCTCTCTCTATGAATTGACACTTAAGGATTAAACAACAACTATGAAGAATAATAACACCACAAAGATTAAAAAATAAAGATACAGCCATTATCACTTGATTTCTTGTAGTATATAGTGTTGAGGAGGAAGATATCTTATAGCACAATACTGAAGAGGGAGATTGCTTGTAGCAGGGTGAAAAGTGTTGTAGATAGAGATTATTTGATTTAAAAAATGCTATCAAAACCACTCCTGAGATTGCTTGTAGCAGGTTAGAGAGTGCTGTAGATAGTACTAAGTGTTGCTTCAGAAGAATTCGTATGCAAGAAATCATATTTTGGAGGGAAGGAGAAGAGTACACAAAATTTCGGACAAAACTAGAGCTTTGAGAGGATGAAGAAATGCCCAAAAATAAGCATATACTTGTCCAAAAATGATAAAATTTTACAAGGAAACTAAGGTGTCTTTGGGTAAAAAATAGTCTTAAAATATAATGTGTATGTCATTTTATATCATTTTTTAACTTCCGCCCTATTAAGAAGCAAGAATGAGAATGATTTTAATATATTTTCATGTTGAAAAGTCATGGGGGCATTAAAGAGTCCTATATTAATGATTGGCTCCATTTTTAGAGAAAATAGAGTTGTATTTTTTTAGTTATGAGAATTTTGAGAAGAAGTGACCTTATCCTATAGTTTGAGAATAAAATAATAGGTGAAATCTATTGAAAATACAACAAGATTTGCTTGATTCTAGAATATCTCTTTTTTAATATTATTTTGGAATCTCTTTTTAGAGAGAGAGAGGTAAGAGAACCCCTTAAGGGGCAAAAAGAGAGTCCATATTTCTCCTAATGCTTCTCCACAGAGTAGCCTTCTTCTCCTCCTCCTTCTCCTCCTACTTCTTCTCCTAGTAATCTCATGAATGCTTGTAGTCCTCTTCTTAGCTCTTCTTGACTACAGCATGAGGTGTAGTAGCCATGGATCCATGATGACTCTTTGCTAAGGTTGAGCTTGAAGTCTTAGGATCTTGAACTATGTAAGGATGAAATACAAATATAAGATACACTCTCATGAACTTGCTACACAAATATCTTGCAATAACTAAGAAAAATTAAGTTGAGAAGAAAGTAGAGAGTGCTTACATTATAGCTTCTATGCTGGTGCCATTGGAAGCAATTTGTCCAAGCGATTTCACAGTGTTCTCTATTTGATGCTAGCTTTTTCTTGTGCTAATCATGTGCAGCAATCTGTGTCAAGAAGAAAAGGAACTTGCCTTGCAACTAATAACCATGGAAGGATATGTTCATACTACTAAATAAATCCTTTGCTACCATTGCATTCTTAAGATCGTGTTTATTTTACTCAATTTGCAAAACAATGTAAATGACATGTGAAAATACTATCTCAAAGTTGAGACTAAGCAATCAAATTTTTATCATATTCATTGGTTTTTATAACCAAACCGATCATTACTATAACTCTAGAAATGGCAAGAACTTTTCTCTGTAGATTTTCATCCATCGAGGGAGAGAGAGAAGGAGAACGGAGGAGAAGAAGAGGAAGAGAGAGGAAAAGCAGACGAAGAAGAAGAAGAAGAAGAAGAAGAAGAAGAAGAAGAAGAAGAAGAAGAAGAAGAAGAAGAAGAAGAAGAAGAAGAAGAAGAGGAGGGATAGAGAGAAGTGGAAGATAATTAGGGGAGGATATAGGGAGAGCGAGAGAGAAAGAGAGAGGAAGAGAAGACTATGAGATGGAGAGGGTGAGATAGATGGAAAACAAATTGGGGAGAGGGTAAAAGAAGAAGAAGAGTTATGCATGTTGAAGTCATATTGTTTGGCCTTAGATTCCTTGTGAACCCACGTACACTTCCTTTCGCCAGGGCAAGAGCGGTCAATTTACCTCAAGGGTTGCAAGACCAGGAACACACAAGGATGGAACCCAAGACACGAGTTACAAGGAGCACAAGTGCTGAAGTTGCAAACGGAGCTAGGAACATATCCAATGCAAGCGGAGACATGAATACCAGCAACTATAGCTCATATCCAGGTTGTACCAAGATTTAGATTCTTCTCACGCATCTTGAAATCTTAAATAGAGGTAGAGTTGCATGTATTCACCATTACAGGGCTTAGGATGGGTTGATCTTCTACCCTAAATAGGTAGCCATGATTAATAAAGGTCAAGGTGAAATCACTTAGATCATTTAAAGGATCTAGAAGGAATTTGTTAAATTGACCTTGCGAAGCCCTAACTCAAGGGGGAGAGCGAACTTTAGGGTAGTTGATTTATGCTAAGTATGTTGCTTAGAACTATTGAAATGGTTTTAACGAAGGTTGAACTTGTTAAAGATGGAAAAAGTGATTGCTAGGCAGAGTGGTTACTTGCTGGATTAGGAAAGGATGTTTTCCTAGTTAAAGAATGTTAGGCTGGTTGTTTTAGCTTGATTGTTTCTGAAAGGATACTTAAGGATTGGTTGTGGTTTTGGATGAATATCCAAGTGATTATATTTCATGGCGGGAACTGTAAGGATAAATTGCCATGGGAACAAAAAGGATGTTTTCCCTAGTAAATGCTATTGGGTTGGTTGCTTCAGCTGTGGATGATTTCCTAAAGGGATAATTAAGGAAGGATGGCGCTAGCTACCCCCCGCGAACCGCGAAACCCTAACCAAGGGGGTTATGATTCCGCGCCGGGAATGTGGACCAAGCTTGCTGTGAGAGGTCTCTCCGTGGAAATTACTTGGCGTATGAGGATGCTTGGGTGCCAAGGGGGGCTTTGGCCATAAATCCTAATGCCTCCGGACCCTACACAAGTGTTCTACATGACTCGAGATGGGATCTTGAGGCCTTGATACTAGTTACAAGGCAGAATCTTGATAGGATAAAACTTCAGGTTTTTATTGCCAGGAGACGGAATGATTTTTCTGCAGAGGCAAAAAGGGACACTTAGTTCTCCTGTATGGGCAGGAGACAAACATTAATCTGAAGATAAGTTAAGGAAGTGTTTGATCTTGTTTTATCTTGTCTTCATGTCTATGCCCTAAATTACGTAAAGGAACATGTGATTAACGGGTTAATTAAGGAAGCCTCTTTTATGTGTCAAACATAATGTGGTAGGTAATTAGTTAACTAAAACAACCCCGGAGGGAAGCATGGTGGATGTGATCCTACGGCAGGGTGGTCTCCGTTAGCCGAGAGCTTTCCTTAATGGAATTTATTTGATGTGAACGTTAGATAGACAGGACCTTAGAACTTGTAAGTTAAAAACCTGATTCATATAGTTTTAGGGGACCGGAATGGGACTATGCCCTACGGGCAGAGAGGTCGAGTGATGCATCCCTCTTGTTTCCCATTCTCTTTGAACCAAGTGCGGTATGAGTCTGTTTTGGCCTAGTTGTGTCTATGCAAAGTGGACCAACGCTAGAAGGCTGTTAGGAAGACCTGATTACAAGGAACCGGGACTTCAGGTCCATCCTAGTGGGAACGGTTGGATAAGTTCCGTTGCGGGGCAAACTCGAGAGACCCTAGTTGGCAAACCCCGTGTCATTCCTTGGGAGTGCCGGGCAGCATCTTCTAGATATATCTCTTATTGGACTACTAAGATGTGTCCCACGATTTGAGGAGCGGGCACGTTACAGCTGCATATAAATATCATCATGCAAGTCCCAATGTAAGAAAGTCATCCTAACATTCATCTGATAGATATCCAAATCTAACTAAGTAACCAAAGCCAACACCAAGCATAGGATAGTCATCTTAACTATAGAAGAAAATACCTCATCAAAATCAACACCATACTCCTATTTAAAACCCTTAGCAACCAATCTAGCCTTGTATACTAGCTTGGGGTGTCCATGTACTTTTCAACTTGTAAACCTACTTGCAAGGCAATGTATGTTTTTCATTGGGCAAAAGAACCAAATCCCATATATGGTTTTTCTATAATGATTCATACTCTAACTGCATGGCTCTCTCCCAAGAGTAACATCACATCTATATATGGTATCCTCATAAGTAAGGGGCTCACCCAAATCTATCACCATAACATAGTCCATGGAGGGCTCAAATCGATCGATAGGCTAACATCTATCTCTAGTAGACCCTCTCAAAATAAGCTATAGGGCTTACACATCCTGTCCAACATCATAATCATGGGCCACTCAAACATCAGTTGTAGGCTCCTTCTAAAATATCACTCTATGTAGCTTAACTACCTACCTAGTCTACCTACACATCTTCTTCTCATGGAAAAAAATATCATGGCTACATATGAAATTCCTAGCTTTCGGTTCCCATAGGTGATAGCCCATCTTACCTAGTCTACTTACGCATCTTCTTCTCATGGAAAACAATATCATGGCTACATATGAAATTTCTAGCTTTCGGTTCCCATAGGTGATAGCCCATCTTACCTACATCCCCATAACCAAGAAACATGGATTTCATTGATTTCCTTAGGTATTTCATCCTATACTTATACTAGTTCTTAACAAGAGCAAGCTAACGCTTAAAGGTAGCCAATACATTTGATTCCTACAATATAGGATATGCCTAGACCTCATGTGAATATTTTCAATAAAAGTCACAAAAATACTTCATTAGTCATTGACAGGGCATGGAACAACATACATCTAAATGAACAAGAGCCAAAGTCTCACCCATGGGCATAATGCTAGACTTGTAATGAGAACTGTGTGTCTGTTTCTCATAAAGGACATGTACCCAAGGAAATGATGCCATAAAGATACATGTGGTACATTAGCCACAAATAAAACATGATCAATAGACCCAGATACAAGCAAGGGATAGAGGCTACCACCCTTGGCTCCTCGAGCAAAGACAAGACTCCCATGGGTAATATTCTAAGTAGAATCATCCAATTGTCTAGTAGAGAGTAGGATTTTAGTAAAACCTGGAACATGGTGTATATCATGTAAAGTAAAAGTGCAGCTTGAGGCAAACTACAATATAACATCACCAATGCCAATAATATCCAATGCTAAGTCATTTCCTAGTCTCACAGAACTTGTCATATTGCAATAGGAATGAAACCAATCCCTATGCAAGGTGAATGGAAACAAGCCCCTGAATCAAGCATCCAACACTAAGACAATGTATGCTCTTCCTCTTCCTCTTCTTCCTCTTCTTCTCTCAAGCTCCTGAATCAAGCATCAACTGAAAGCAATAGAGACTACCAAAGTACAATGTATGCTCTTTAAGACAATGCTAAAAGTTATAATTATAGCAATGGTGAACTAAAAATAACAGTATATTTTAATCCAATTATGATAAAATAGCCAAAAAAGAGATCTCCCACTATCAGGGATATCTGACTAGCAATCAAGATAGAAGGAATGCAACTAGATATGACTAAACACAAACCATCGATATCAAAGACTATCATGAACTCAAAGTGTCAGTAAACTATACATTCCATAAGCATATACATAATTGACAAACAACTAATAAAGGCAAGTGCTAATGTCCAAAGCAAGCATACAAAATCAAATCAACCCACAAGTGAAGATAACTACATCCAGTAGCATACAAGAGAGCATATATGTGAATAAAATGTCCCACTATCTCAAAGAACCAAGCTCTATCAATTAAGTACAAGGGTCTCCCACTGGGAGTAAATCTAGAATGTAAAGTGAGCAAGTAAAGCTTAAGACATATACATCAAAGCATCCAAGAAGCCCAAGCACATCATAAATATATTTGGGAGTATAAATATCCAATGAATAAAATTGAGCTAATCAAGCTCTAAACAATCCAAGCAACATTCCAAATTATGCCCATGCCATTCTATACCAAAATAGCAACCGTGAAGCATCAAACATGTATTATGGAATTTATTATGCTGTCAAAACTAGAATTATTCTATTTTGTATAAAATAAAGAACTCAAGATTGAAAAAAATAAACTCTATGAGTACTCATATCTATATCTCTCATTGCGCTCATCGTTTCTAGCTATAGAATGCCTCAATCCAAGATCGTGTGCAAAAGTTACGGCCAATATACGAAAGTGTTATCAAGCTACCATAACTATCCATGACTTCTACACAACATGCTATGTATCCACTCAAAACTAATAGAATGATTGGTCCTCAACTCAATAAGCACTCAATAAGACTCAGTTAAGCCTTGGGAAACTCCTTGACAAGCCGGGAGCAAGCTAGAACAAGCTGAGAGAAGAAAGGACTCAAATGCAAATCTCTAGAGGAAAAAGCAATCGCTACCATGAAACCTTGAGCTGAAGCTTTAAATTCTCATTGAAGAAAATGATGAAGAAGCTCCTTGAATGGTTGGATCTTATACTAGTTGAAAGATAGAGCTTGAGTGGAAGCACACAAGTGCAAGCAACTGCAAAGTAAGAGCTATGGCAGATGAAGCAAGAGAGTAAGAGAGAGAGACACTGTATGGGAACTCCAACAGTCATGATATGTGACTAGCCTTCCCTTATTCAATAATCACTGAAAGAATTAAAAATGAAGTAATAGTGATGGGCACCTACCACCTACAGTATAAAACTGTGCAATCACAATGTGTGCAATAAATGCAGGGTGGTGTAGGCACATGTGCCTTTACCCCCCCAATAGATCACATTGTAGAAATATATAAACCACATGATGATTGCTCCACAAATCTAGGCCCTAATACTCAAAATCTCATAGGTATATGATACTATAGAATGTTGTTTGGGTAGAAACTCACCTTTTTTGAATATATTATAGCAATAGCTTCCTCTGAGATGCCTTGGAAGGTTTTTGCCATGGCTTTGCAATGGAGTCTTTAATCTCCTCAAGGAACTCTAAACTTTGTTGCATTGTCCACCCACCATGTCGTGCATACTTATCCCATTCTCACCACCCTTTTGTCCATGCTACCTATGGCATACATGATGGACATTAGTTGAGAAGCATCTTATCAACTAGCTTAGGACCTACTTATATCACAAGGTGGGGAGTAGCTTTGGCGTCTAACATAGAGAAGGAGAGGAGAATAAGAAAAGAAGACTTTTTTTTTCTACAAAGAGTTTCAAGCTTTAAAAATTAGGTCAATTATTATAAGAGGATGTTGTCATTAAGCTCAAATGTGGCAGAAGCATCCCAAAGGCACATGTCAATTCATAACACCTAGGATGGCCACTGGCTACTTGGATAAGGTTCTCTTTTAATATTTTCTTTAAGGTTATTTAACCTTAATAACATTATCCCCTTTCATAACTGTTGAGATGACAAGCTTAACACATTCGGACATTGATGATAGACCGCCTGGTTAGATGGGTCCACACATCTATACTTAACATGTCGGTGGTCATTATGACTCTCACATGGCCACTGACTCATTACTTATTATATTTAGGTTGTTACACATATTTACAGCTGGCATAGTTATAGCGCCAATCAACTAGTGTAGTCGGTTATGCATTGTTTGACTTAGTAGGCCACTTTCCTTTATGTTGTATCTTATCTATACTTTGTGTACATTGTAAAAAGTGTGAAGAAGAAGAAAAAATCAGCAAGAAAACGTTTTGGCCTCCATCTCTCTTCTTGTCTCTTGAGTGAGCTTCTCCTTGTGCATTCTGTGTGTGTTCGGAGCAGCATCTTGAGCAAGTCCCCCCACCACGCAATTCTTGACATGGTATTTGAGCCGCGCCACTGAGAGAGGCTGATTTTGAAGGCTGAAGTGAAGGAGAAGAAGCAAGGTTTGAGCAAGCAAGCCATGGGTAAAAAGCTCTCCCATCCTTCCACTCTTTCTCTTGGATAGTGCTTGTGGAGGCACCAGAAGCAGGGCAGAGCAAAAATCTCAGATTGCAGTGAGATTTGGTGTGCGTGAAGAGCATTGTGTATTCTGCAGGTTAGCCCTTTAAGGCTTTCCCGCAATTATTTTGGGCATCTGAGGCCGTTTCAGGCCCCATTTTAGAGCCGCAAGGTTGTGGATAGCAATTTCAGGGTACATTGTGATTTCAGCTGTTTTGACCGAAAGTGGGTGCATAGGTTACAGATTGCAAATCTGTAATTCTTGAGGTGTTTGCAGGAAGCAAACATAAGGTTTATCTACAAAGAGGTTGCAGATTGCATGTATTGTTGAGCAGACAGTGAAAAAGGCTGTTTGGTGTATTACTGTGCACTACAAGTCGAAGGTTGCAGAAGATTTGCTTGCTGTTTGGTATTAGTTTTGTGATAATGGCAGAGAACAGTGGAAGCCCCATCATTGAGAAGCTCAACAAGAACAACTACCCTATATGGAAGTTCCGTGTCACGAACTTCCTTATTGGAAAAGGCCTCTACGAGTTTGTTTCAGGTGAAGAAAAGGAGCCCGAGGTGAGTGATCCTCCAACTGCAGAAGAGACAAAGGCACGGAAGGAATGGAATGAAAAAGACAAGAAGGTCATGTATTGGCTATCTGCAGTAATTGACAATAATATGCTGGGACATATTAGAAATGCAGAGAATTCATATGCAGCTTGGACCATAGTTGAAAGTATGTTTTCGTTAAATACAAAGGCATGAAAGATTCAACTCAAGCAAGAGTTGAACACATTGAAGAAAGGGAAGATGTCTATCAATGAGTATGCAATGAAGGTAAGGAGCATTGCAGATGCATTGGCAGCGATTGATGCAATGCTCGATGATGATGATTTGGTGGCGTCTACCTTGGGTGGACTTAACAATGAAAAGGCTTGGAAGTCTTTTGTAACTTTTGTATATGTCAAGAAGCCATTTCAGATTTCGATGAGTTGGTCTCCCTTATGATCACTGCAGAGATCAAGATGCAGAGTGAGACATCTGAAAGAAGTGGTGAACAGGTCCAAGCTTTCTACTCCAGTTCAAGAAGGGGACATGGCAGGTTCTCTTCAAGAGGCCATGGTACAGGATGTGGTAGTAACAACCAGCAAAACAAATTGAATCAGCAATTTGGCGATATGTAGGTTTCAGGAGGTTGTGGTAACTTTAGAGGCAGGGGGAGCTTTAGAGGAAGAGGTGGATGGCAAAACAGAGGTTCTAATAACTCTGGTATTGTGTGTCACTACTGTGGCAAAACAGGTTGACATATTGTAGCCCAATGTTATGCTAAGAAAGATGATATTTACAGTGCTAAGTTACAACAAGGAAACTATGCATCGTCTTCACGACAGAATGAAGACAAAAATGAACGTCTGTTTGTTATGCAGCATATGCTGAATACTGTTACAAGAAAGGGAACACATGATGATGTTTGGTATGTTGATTCAGGTGCATCCAATCATATGACCAGCCATGCAGAATGGTTTGGAGAGATGCAGGATTTGCAAAATGCAGGTTATGTGCAGACGGGTGATGATTCATGCCACCCAATTTTACACATTGGAAAAGTTCCCTTGTCCTTGCATGATGGTAAGACAAAGAGTCTTTCAGATGTATTGCATGTGCCATCTATTACAAAGAACTTGGTATCAATCGGTCAAATGGTAGAGCAAGGGCTGCAAGTCAGATTTAATGCAAAGGGCTGCTTTGTAGAAGACTTCAATGACAAGTGCAGGTTGGTAGCAAAGGGAAGTAGAGTTGGACGTATGTTTACTCTGGATGCTGAAATTCCTACTATGAATGCTGCTATGTATGCTAAAGGAAAAGGTGTTGTTGCAAATATTGAAATTTGGCACAAATGCATTGGACATGAAAATGTACAAAGGTTGAAATTAATGCAGTCCAAAGGGTTGGTTACAGGTTTTCCTACATTTAGAGTTGCAGAATTTCATAAGGTGTGCGAAGCATGCCAATTTGGTAAGCAGGCAAGACAACCCTTTTCACATGACAGCGATGTAAGCAGAAATATCCTTGATGTTGTGCATGCAGACATTTGGGGGCCTACACAAAATGTATCTCTTGGAGGCAGTTCATACTTTTTCACATTCATTGATGATTGTTCTAGAAAGCGGTGGGTATATTTTATGAAGGAAAAGAGTGAAGCATTTGAGCACTTTAGAACTTTCAAGGCTGCAGTTGTAAGAGAAATAGGCTTGAAAGTAAAGTGCTTGAGGTCAGATGGAGGGGGAGAGTACCTCTCAAATGAATTCAAGGATTTTCTGAGGTCTCATGGGATAAAGAGACAGTTCACGTGCAGGTGTACCCCACAGCAAAATGGGGTTGCAGAAAGGAAAAACAGGCATATTGCAGAAGTTGCACACGCCTTGATGGCTGAAAAGAATATGCCTAAGCATTTTTGGCATGAGGCTATTCATACTGCTGTTTATATTATGAACAGAACTCCCACAGCTGCAGTTCATGGGATGACTCCTGAAGAATGCTTTATTGGCAAGAAGCCTAATGTATCGCACTTGAAGATATTTGACTGTGTTGCATATGTTCATGTGCTAGATGAGCTACGAAAGAAGCTTGATCCAAAGGCAGAAAAATATGTTTTTATTGGATACTCTTTAGAGCAAAAAGAGTATCGTTGTTATAACCCTGTCACATGTAAGTTCAGAGTGAGCAGGGATGTCATCTTTGATGAAATGAGCAGTTCGTATGCATCTAGTGGTGATGCATTGGATGATGATGATGATCATGACACTCATGTGCAGGCTGAAAAGCAAGAATCACGGACTCTTAGTGGACTAGAGACATCATCTAGTAGTCCTTGGTCTGGGAAACTAAGGAGTACCTCTACATCTTCAGGTGCATCTAGTAGCACTACAGGTAAAGACAAAGGAAAGAATAAAGTGTTAGATGGCATTGATGGAGTTCTTGATGGAGACTCCAGTGGCTCAGAGAGCTTGGATGATGAGCTTGGTATTCCTTCTGTCAGGACACCATGTGTACAAAGAGCTCATAGTAATATAAAGGCTCCATTGAGTGATCAGGTGGTACGCAGATCTAGCAGGGTCAAATACCCTATTAAAAGATTTGGTTTTGAAGGTTATGCAGCTCACCATTATGTTTATATGGTGAAACTAGTTGAGGATGTTGAGCCCACATGTTTTGAGGAGGTTGTTGGTCATGCTCATTAGGATGCAACAATGGATGAGGAGATGGCTGCATTAGAGGCCAATAAGACTTGGGATCTAGTATCATTTCCGAAGGGCAAGAAAGCTTGGATGTAAGTGGGTTTATAATATTAAGCACAATGCAGATGGTTCTATTAGTAGGTACAAAGCTAGGCTAGTTGCAAAAGGCTATGCCCAGACATATGGCATAGATTATGAAGAAACCTTTAGTCCAGTTGCTAGGATGGCAACTATCAGATGTGTGATTGCTTTGGCAGTAGCCAAAGGTTGGAGGTTGTAGCAAATGGATGTGAAGAATGCCTTCTTGCATGGTGACTTGCAGGAAGAAGTGTATATGGATCAACCAGCAGGTTATGAAGATTTAGAGCATCCCACGTATGTGTGCAGGTTGAAGAAGGCGCTCTATGGGCTCAAGCAAGCACCTAGAGCATGGTCTAACAAGATCAGAGAGTATCTTGTCAATATTGGCTTTTATGTTTCTGATGCTAATCACTCACTTTATGTGAGAAAGGGAGATGCAGGTTTGGTCATCATAGTCATCTATGTGGATGACTTGATTATTACAGGTGATAGTGATAGTGGGATTGCTGAAGTCAAGGATTTTTGGAAGAAGAAGTTTGAGATAAAGGATTTAGGTGAGCTAAGCTACTTCCTTGGCATTGAGGTGATCAGATGTGATGATGGTATATGGATGTCCCAAAGATAGTATGGCTTGGATATGTTGTCCAAGTATGGTATGACAACATGCAAACCACTTTCAGTCCCGTTGGAGCAGAATGCAAAGTTGAGTGCTAATGTTGGGGATGAGATAGAAGACCCTACTATGTTTAGGAGGATAGTAGGGAGTTTGATCTACATGACCATTACAAGGCCAGACTTGAGCTACGCTATTGGTCTTGTGAGTCAGTTTATGCAAGTACCTAGAAAGCCACATTTGGATGCAGTCAGACGCATATTGAGATATGTGAAGTCCACATTACATTATGGACTTTTCTATGAGGCAGGTACAAATGTACAGGTGTTTGGATACACAGATGCAGATTGGGCTGGTAGTATGTCTGATAGAAGATCTACCAGCGGATACATGTTCTCTCTTGGTAGTGCAGCAGTTGCTTGGAGCAGCAAAAAGCAATCTACAATTGCTTTGTCGAGTACAGAGGCTGAGTATAGAGGTGCTGATGTTGCAGCATGTGAGATAGTATGGCTACAAAAGTTAATGGCTGATTTGGATGTGCATGTGGAAGGTCCAGTTGTCATTTATTGTGACAACATGAGCAATATATAGTTGGCTAGGAACCCTGTGTTCCATGCCAGGACAAAACATATTGAGGTACACTACCACTTTGTGAGAGAGAAGGTACTAGCAGGTGAGATTGACTTGGTGTATGTCAGCACACACAAGATCAGATAGCTGACATCTTCACAAAGGCATTGGGTACAGAGAAGCTTCAAAAGTTTCGAAGCTTACTTGGAGTTGCAGAGATGCAGTTGAGCTTGAGGGGGAGTGTTGAGATGACAAGCTCAACACATGCGGACATTGATGATGGACCGCCTGGTTAGATGGGTCCACACATCTACACTTAGCACGTCAGTGGTCATTATGACTCTCACATGGCCATTGACTCATTACTTATTATATTCAGGTTGTTACACCTATTTACAGTTGGCATAGTTATAGCACTAGTCGACTAGTGTAGTCGGTTATGCATTGTTTGACTTAGTAGGCCACTTTCCTTTATGTTGTATCTTATCTATACTTTGTGTACATTGTAAAAAGTGTGAAGAAGAAGAAGAAGAAATCAGCAAGAAAACGTTTTGGCCTCCATCTCTCTTATTGTCTCTTGAGTGAGCTTCTCCTTGTGCATTCTGTGTGTGTTCGGCGCAGCATTTTGAGCAAGTCCCCCCACCATGCGATTCTTGACAATAACACCTAGGATGGCCACTGGCTACTTCGATAAGGTTCTCTTTTAATATTTTCTTTAAGGTTAATTAACCTTAATAACATTATCCCCTTTCACACTTACTTAATTGCAAATTACTTCAACTAAGTCCTTATTCACACAATTGTGTATCCAAGCTAGCTTATTTTAGTCATATTCATAGTGAATACCTTGGAACTAGTTATTGTAAAAATGAGCTATTTATGCTACCTACTATTTCAGAATTGAATATTGCAAAAGGAAAGGTTTCTATATACTAATACATGTGCTTATAGTTTCTAAAATAATTATCTTACTTTATACAAGGTTAGACACTACTATGTGAGTCATCAGTAAGATCTCTCCATTCCCAAAATGCCTAAAATAGAGGTAATGAAAAAATTCAATGGTAACAGTTTTCACACTTGGAAAATGAAAAATTTGTACCATCTAATGTGGGAATACCTTTGGAAAATATTTGAAGAACCTGAGATCATGATAACCCAATGTCGAAAAGAAAAAATAATGAATCACTTTGGATAATAGCATGGAGCTTGTCAAATGATTTCCTCATCATATATTGAGGTTTACAAAAGCAAAAGAAGCATGAGGTGAACTCTCAGTGAACTAGACAAAATATTTAACTCCCAAGTAAATAACTCAAGGATAAATCTTCTAATGGAATTTTTAGGCTAGATATAAACACTTTTGGCTCCTTGGATTTATTGATAAATAGATTTAAAATATTGAAGGTGCAACTATATTCTATTAATGAAAACATCAAAGAATATGAAGCAATTGTAGTTCTACTTAATAGCATGGACTGACCTAACAATGGATATAAACAAGTGGTAGAAACCTTGAGAAATATGACAAATAGAAAACTCAACTCAATAGGAGTGAAGGTTACAGAATGTCATCAAAACCACATAATTCATACTCAAACCATTCCAAACTCTCAAAAACTATTCAATAAGCTTTCGCAAGATCTCAGTCTTCATTAATTAATACTCCATCTCTCCTTACAGAAGACAATCAGAACAAAACAGAACAAAATAGAAGCTATACAGAAGGTATACAGAACCAATCAGAACCTATCAGAACATCACAGAACCTCATATCTCTACTAATAAACATCATGAACTTCCAAAACACAATCAATATCATCCAAAACACTCTCAAACCACTTCCAAACCAATCAATCATCTCATAAAATCAACCATTCATCTCTCAAAAACAACAAAAATCAGCCAAAAAACAAGTCATTTCAACACTCAACATATCCCCACACTTAATAAGGAAGCATCCTCGCGACCCAAGAAAAAGGGAATACAAGTTCATTTAAAAGCTCAACTTTGATCTTCAATATATCTTCAAAAACAATCCAGCCAACCACGACCCCATCTTATAACCTGTATCTGATATAAAAATACAATGAAAGGAAAACCCTTTATACATTAACACTTCTTATCAAACTAAAATATCACAACAAACTTATAAAGGATATAAGAGTTTTCTTCTTCTTCATCATCATCTTCAACTCTCCAACCACGACCCCATCACCACAATTCTTCAAAATGTAGCTCACACGAAATCCAATCCAATAGGAAACCACCACGTCGTTTTACATAAAGTAACTCACAACACAAACACTACACACAACACAACCATCTGAATGACTCCTCCAAAAAGAGAGATTTTTATTAAAAAGCGGCCACCATACATTGGAAAAGGTATCAATGAAGATGATCCCTCTTGAAAGATTGATGATTTCGGAAACGATCCATAGACAAGGATTCATCTACAAATGTTTTGGAAGGATTTTGAAAAAACTGAAGACAGCACATCCTTTCCAACAAGACCAAGTATCTGCTAGGCAAAAAAAGGGCATGAAAATACAATATATCCAACTGCTGGGAATCAATGCTCACATTGACATTCATGCACAACTTTGGAATAGGCTTGGAATCATTATGAGAGTGCCTATGTATATACGCCAGATACCAAGCAAAGTGAGCAGTTAATCGCACTGAAGGATCTGCAGACTGTGAATACTGCTGAGCAAAATGAATATAGTTCTGATAAGCTTGACTGGCAGCTGCCCATTCTCCTGGAATTACTGGCCAATTTATCTGAGGTCCTGTAAGGGAATCATTCGAGCTCCATCCCCTTCTTCTGAAAATCTGATGATCAAACCTATCATAGTCACTAACCAACTGAGGTGATTGAGATATAGAAGTGTTAGGAGAGGGAAGTGGAATAAGGAAAAGTGAATGAAGTGAGGGGTAGGCAAAATCATAAAAGGAAGAATGATTTAAAGAAGGAGTGGCAGAAATTTGTATGGAATCACTAAGGAAGGGTGTTAATTGATAAATAGGAAAGGTGGAAGGTACATGAATGGATGGTGAAGGACATGGTGGAGAAGGGGAAAATACTCTATCCTCAATAAAGGAATAGTATGTAAAAATGGGAATTTGAGGGAAAGATGAAGGTTGGAAAAGAAGGGGTAAAATGGTTGTGGAATTAGATTGAAAAAGGGAAAGATATAGATCATATCGGTGAGCCATTTGTTGGTAATACAGGAGGGTAGGAACAGAAGGTCCTAAGAGAGATCTTCTATGATAGGCATAAAAAAAATAGAATCAAATGGATTATGTTTTGAAAGATAAGCTAAGAGATCCACCCTCAGTTGATTAGTACTCTGGGCATAGGTAGGGACTGTGTTCTGTCTTTGATTCAGGACCACAGAATCAATCATGGTATGCCAGGAATTATCAGGGACAATTAACCACTTTGGAGGAGTAACTCTGGAACATGTCATCTATGCGCAACTTCAAATGGTTGATATACAAAACAGCTTGTAGAACCACGTCTCCCACATACCATGCCATATCCACCTCATCTAGAATTAACAAGTCTCCTCGTAGATACATGTATGACATCAACATGGTATCTGTCGTGACAGAATCTTCAAACACCATCTTGACCACCTCCGTCAGCAACTCAATAGACCAAGCCCCACTCCATCCATCCTCTGGAAGAGGTAAATCCATCGTGGAAAGCTTCATGTAGAAGGCCAACTTCTGTAATTGGTAGTGGACAAAGAAAGAATGGTCTGGTGGAACATATTCCTGAAACTGCTCAAATGTAGACCATAGCAAATCCATTCTGGATTGCAATCTTTCCACTTTATCTTGGAAGAGAGGACACAAGGTAGCCTGTCTCTGAAGAGGAGCCAAGTCCTGCTATGAGAGAGAAGGAATCAAGGGAACATTAGGGCTTGGAGGAACAGACCATGACTTTGCCAGTTGATCTTGCAATTGCTTGATTTGGGAGGCTTGTGATTCCACTGTGTCATTAGCAATCTGTAAGGCTGAAAGTTTGGCATCTAAGAGAGTTTGGAACTCCTGCGCTTCTCTGGACATCCTCTCCTTCTCCTCTGAAAGGCTAGTAACCTCTGATTGAGCCTCTGTTAATTGGATCTTCAAAGAAGAGATCTCATCTCTTTGGGTTGCAACCAGTTGGGTTTGTTGTTCCATCTGGTTAAACAAATTTGCTAGGGTATCCTTAGCAAAGGCTAACTCGGATGTTGCCTTATGCAACTGGTCCTTAGACTGCATTAGCTCTTCATAAAAGGAAGCGTACAGCTATTGAACACAGGCTGTCACTGACAATTCAATGGAACTCTAAATGTCTTTACAAAGGAAAGGAATTGCATCTCTCGAGACTAGACTGTTCAGTGAGGGAACTGATATATCCAACGAACCTTCTCGATGTGCTCTGAACAGGTTATTACAAGTGAGATACCCAGGGAGATCACTGCCAGAGGTAGCAGGAATGGGCACGGAAGAAAGAACTGAAGGAGCTTTATCCGCTACCCGCTTCAAGCGTTTGCGCTGTATGACCAGGGGAGGCGGAGAATCATCATCCTCTATATCAATGGGTTCGGACTCATCTGAAGGTGGAGGAGGAGGTACTGGATCTGATGGAGGAGGTAGAGGCACACTCTTCTGTAAACCTGAATAGGTCAAGAAGGCAGACAAGTATGATCCATATGTGACATTGGTAACATTACCCCTGGTGACTTTAACGAAATGTTGATCCATTTTAGTGAGGAGGTAAGTGCTCCAATCAATAGCGACTCCTTTCAACACCATCCTTGAAGCTGTGAAAAGCTCTTTGGACAAGTACTGGGATGGCGTTTTGGCAGGCATAAACCTGTCCTGGAGAAACTGACAGACCATCTTCCACACAGGATCAGTGATCATGGAAAAGGAAACTCCTGAAGAGTTGATCACCTTCTTAACATCCAGCAATTCCCTTGTCTGCTTTTGTAACAGCTTCAGAATATCTTAATTAGAGAAAAGCTGACGAGTGGTAACAAAGGGTTCACCTTTGGAGGGAAGAGACAGAGCCTTCCCTAGACCTCGAGGTGTCAAAGTCATAGAAATACCCTGGACCAGTCCCGTCTTCTTGCTGTAGGAGGCCAAAAACTCATCACACAACGATGGATCCTCTAGAAGCAATGGAAAGGAGGTAGCCACAAAAGCAGCGAGTCCCGCCTTCGTGAGAGGCTCAAAAGTGAGTAGGGAAGAGTAATCCCTACTAACTAGTGGGACATACTGGATAGGGGGAGGAGTGTGAGAAGGCGCCATTCAGATGGTTACACACACACCACAAACACAGACAATCAAGGAGAATGCCTGCAAAGCAACAAATAAAAAAACCAAGATAAGAGAACAACCAAAACAATAAAACGTGACTCGACCAACTATCCCCAAGCAAACCACAACCTAGAAAAAATTCGACATGACCTCTAGACATATGCGACCGAAAGCTTCATGCTATGCAACATGCAAACACCCAAATCCCCGTATCAGGCAATAAAGAAAAAAACTACACACCGTACCCTTAACCGTAACAAAGACACTAAACCAAAACATCACAACAACCTACACATATCAAGACCACATCTTGGATAAACCGGTGTTGGACCATGGAGACAACTCCAAAGACTGCGCATACCCATCCCACGAAACGGATTCGTTAAAAAGGGGAATTAAGTGCAGTGAGGGGGAGTTAATTTAATGAAAGGTTCATTTTAATAAATTATTAAGAATGGGTGAATTTTTATTAAGTGATAAACCTTAGTAAGAAAACGGCGGTTCCTTCTTAAAAATTTAATTACCAATTATTAGGTGAAAGTGGTGCTTTAATTCGAATCCCGGACTTCGATACCCAGACTGGGTCTCTAAATGCAAGTTCATTTATTACAAATTAAGGTGATGTGGAGCGTTTTTTTGCCAGCGCGTGCTCTTGTGACGGCTAGTTCATTTTAATTAAAAATATTAAAGTGCCTCTTTAGCGCACTTAGCGCGTGCTAAGTGAACGGCGGGTTGATTTTTATTTTTTTAAAAAAATGGTGTGTGTAGCGCGAATGCATGTCATAGTGGTGTTTAGGTTTCATTTATGTTAATTATTTGGTTGTTTGTTTTTGTTTTTTTTTTTGTTTTTGTTGTTTGTTTTGTATTTTTGAATTAACCGTGGATTGTGGGGTAGCTGAAAAATAACAAATAAAAGGGAAAATACCTGGTAGTGGGTGTATGTAAATGCAAAGAATGCACTCTCCTCAATCCAAAAATATCTAGATTTCTTTTCTAGATGTTTAGTTTGTGTTTGGATGAAAAAGAATGTTTTTTTTTTGTATTTTTAAAGAATTTAGGTGTGAAATGAAATATTGTGACAACTGAGAAAAATATGCCAAAAATAAGAAAAAATGTTAATGGAAGTGTTAAGAATTTTTCGGAAATTATGTTGGAATTTTTTAGCATTTTTAATGAATTGTTTCAAATTTTTGGGTTTTTTTTTTTAAGAATATGGAATTTTAAAAGGTTTTGACTTTTTTTTCTTGAAATTTACAGGTTTAAAAAAAAGGCAATTGGTTGCAGAAATAGTAGGAAGTTTTCTAGATTTTTTTGGAATTTTTTCAGAATTTTAAAGGTTGTTTTTTGTTTTGTTTTAAAATTTCAATGTATTTTTTTGGTTTTTTTTTAAAAAAGGTTGTCGGGTATTGAATTAAAAATCTGGGAAAATACCTAGAAATAAGCTGCGTGGCAGCAACCGACGAACAAAGTCCTGCACCCGCGCACGATCAATCGTACGATCAACCGCAAGCTCCCACGCGCGCGTACACACCGACGCGTGTGTCGATGCCACGAGGGTGTCGACGGGTGGGACGGGGGTTTAAGGAGGGGGTTGCTGTGGTTTAGCCGTGCAGCGGGGCTGCAGCGTGGGACAGGGGGCTTACAGGGAGTGCGTGTTAGTGGGGGGGAAAGGTAAGTGATGGGGGGGAACAGGGGTTTAGGTGGGGAGGTGTGTGATTGCTGGGGGTGTGAATGGGGGCTAGGTTGGGGGTGGGGGGAAAGTGTGTTTGCTGGGGGTGTGAATGGGGGCTAGGTTGGGGGTGGGGGGGGAAAGTGTGTTTGCTGGGGGCGTGAATGGGGGCTAGGTTGGGGGTGGGAGGGAAATGGGGGGAGACACCTGGCCAGGAGGTGGAAGGCAGGAGGCTATCGAGGCGGGCAAAGGCGTTGCGACTGGCGAAGGGGGCGGCTGCTCGGGCGGGGCTGCGGGCGTCGAGGGCCTGGCGATGGCCAGCGGGAGGCAGGGGAGGAGAGGGCGAGGGGCGTTGCAGACACGGGCGGCGATGGTACGGGCAACGGCAGGAGGCCTGGTGGGCTGATGACGTGGCAGAGGGCGTCGAGGACGAGGCGGGCGGCTGGCGGCGTTCAGGGCGAGGGCGAGGCGACGTCAACGGCTGCACGGCGGCCACGGCGGGTACAGGGCACTCAGAGGCGGGGCGGGGCGCTGCAGGAGACCCTGCACCACAGGGAGGTGACGGCGGACGTCGGTGGCGGGGAGGAGCTGCGAGCTGCATGGCAGCCGCAGGGCGGAAGGGGCAGCTTCAGACGAGGAGAAGATGGAGGGGAAGGAGGGGAAGAGGAGAGGAGCAGAGGAGGAGAGGATGAGGGTAGGTGGGAGAGGAGGACGCAGAGGAGGAGGGGAAAGGGAGGGAGGGAAGCGGTTATGGTGGGGAGGGACGGGGTAGGGGAAAGGGTGAGGGGGAGTGGGCGGGGTAGGGGATAGGGGTAGGGTTAGTGGGCGGGATGCCCAAAAAGGAGGCGTACCCCCCCGTCCCGTGCGCGTGCGCGGGGCGGGGTAAAAAAATTTGCCATGACGGGATTGAAAGGGCACCCGGATACGGGGACGAGGCATGCGGATGCGACCGGGGTGCGTTAAGATGCGTAAAATTGAAAACGGGCGTGTTCACGTGCGGGACGGGTGCATAAAAACACATAAAAATAAAGAAAACTTAATATCTCCCAATCCGGACGTCAAAACGAAATGGCGTAAAAACAAAAAATGGGCAGGACGGCAGGGGGAAGACAGGGAAAATGTGCAAAGGGAGTTCCGGGGGGTAAAGGGCGGTCACGTGCAAAAAACACAAAAACGAATCCAAAAACGCAATTAAAAATTAATATCGGAAGATCCGTGCATCGGAACGAGGTGCAGGAAAAAGGAAAAATATGTAGAAAGACGTGGCCGACAATCCTATCACATCAAAACATAGTTCTCACTAAGATAAGATGTGTTCACGTGGGAAAAACCCAAAAAAAAACCCGAAAATGGGATCGGAATTTAATATTGGACGAACCGCTCGCCGGAATGACATGCAGTAAAAAGGAAAAATGTCCCAGAAAAGGGGTGGCATAGGGTTGTCATATTAAAATGCATTTCTGGTGGAAGTAGAATGGGTTCACATGCAAAAAATACCAAAAATACGCTAGAAAACTCATTTAAAAATTAATAATTAAAAATCCAGAAGGCGAAAGAGGGTGGAGGAAAAAGGAAAAAGGTGGGGGAAGGCACGGGGGACACAGCTGTCAAATCAAATTGGAATTCCGATACAAACAGGGCAGGTTCACATGGAAAAATGTCAAAAAGACGCACGAAAAAGTCTTAAAAAACCGGAAAATTAATATTGGACAAACCGTGCATCAAAATGACACGGAGTAAAAAGAAAAAATGTCAGGGAAAAATTGGTTGTCAGGGCTATGACGTCAAATCACAGTTCCGAAGCAAGCAAAGCGCGTTCATATGGAAAACCGGCTAATTTACACAAAATGCTTCAAAAATTAATAACTCAAAAACCGTGCATCAGAACAGGGGTAGATAAAAAGGAAAAATGGTCAGTTCAGAGGGAGGAACATGGCTATAAAGTTGGAGTTGGACTGCGGTGAAGGTAGGGTGCATTCACATGGCAGGACAGCAAAAACAGGGAATTAAGGAAAACTGCAAGGGAACAGCCCCAAGGGTGGGTGGAAAATGAACAGTTGGGTGGGAAGGGACCCCATCAGGGTAAAAAAAAGTCATGGCATAGAGGCATTAGCAGGGTGAGGCATATGCAGAAGGGTAGGCAATGTAGACGCGCAGGGACGCATCCCCACACTTAAGACCTTAACGGATAGGGTTAACCAAGCAACAGGGGCCCATGTTGTAGAGAATCAAAGTTGATTGTCGACGGCACGTTTGGTGTTGTTGTCGGCTGCTGGAGGTACCAAGGCATCTTCTCGGCACACGTCCTTCATGGCAGGGACCATGCAGTAGTTCCTAGGGAGGTAGCTGGTTGAAGGAATCGTAGGAAATTCGTCGATGATGAGGGATGTTGCACTCAACTCACAGTCACTCAAATGGAATGAAAGAACAGTCACTCGCCCCAGGACTAATATCACTCGAGGAAGAATGATTAAAACCCATATCTCGTACCCAGTTTAGGAATAGACAAGGGGATGGTGCAGAGGGAGAGTATGCCAGGGTGCACAGTTGATGGTGCATTAGTGCATCAAATCCGTTTGGCATAAGTGCAAGGAGGAAGGCAAGGGAGCCTTACAGTGCAGTGCACAGAACAGAGTGATGTGTCTTGTGATGATGGCAGAGACCCATCCCATGGGTGCATAGAGAAACGGGAACATACCTGACTCCAAGTGTCGTAACGTCCCTCAAGCTCACCTCTCGGTAATTGATTGAAGAAACTCCAGTCATACTCAGCCCACCCTCTGTCTCACGCTCAGTTGATAGATACATGAGGGCAACCATGTCCTGAAACCCATTGATGTAATCCTCACAGTCACTTGTGCAGAGGTTGTATGCCTTGTGCGCATTGGATGGTGCAACTGTGCATCCCGCCCTGTGCTGGCATACGGTGCGAGAAGGAAGGCCAGGGAGCCTTATAGTGCAGTGCACAGAAACAAATTGTGCTTTGTGCATTGAGAGGCCTATCCCGTGCGTGCAACACTTCATTCACACTTCTCACTTCTCATTTGATTTGAAAGGAAAAGACTGGTCCCTCGCTCCACCCGCTGTCTCACTCGCTGTTGATAGTTACAAAGGGCAACCATACTCACTTCCCCATCCGGTTAGGATGAAAGCTCGCGTCACTCGATTGTTTGTCGATGAAGATCGCGTCGTCAGGTGTTGAAGAGGCATACCCAGGGAGGTAGCCATCAAATCGAACATTGTGTTGGATAGGAACATGTCATCTGCGAGAGGACAGTTAGACGCTCTGTAAAGAGACCCAGGACACAGCGTACCAAGGGAGGCAGCTTCGGAATTGGATCCTGGAAATATCAATTGATGATTCCACTTTCTGGACTGCTGGGTGTTGCCACCTTTTCCACAGCCAGCTTCCCGCCCAAGGGTGTGTGCCACCTTTTCTTGGAACGAGGCCTACTATGACAGGGAATTTCTTCCTTTTCTCCCATAACAGATTTGTTTTTCTTATCTTGTTTTTTTTTTTTTCCCCCTATTCCCGAGGGTGTTTCCACCTTTTCTCGAAGAATAGGTCGGCATGACAGGGACCTAAGTCCTTTTTTCCCATGACTAATATGTATTTCTTTTTTCTTCTTGTTTTTTCGAATTAAGCAATGGAATGGTAGAAAGACCATGTATCAGAACCAACCTTACCACTGTCGCTGGTGGAAAATATAGGATAAGAAATCAAGGCTGGAAGGTGGGGTTGAGGGGATAGAGGGTTGCATCCACCTCATCAGGAGTGGCTGAAGAACGGCTATCAGAAGTAGCATCATAAGAAGTACAGTGCCGCGCCAACGAGGGAAAGGATCAGGTGACCATGATTGTCAGGATCCCCAAGGAGGGAAGTACTTCTTCACGCGATATCCATTAATTAGGAAGGGATCATCAGAGGCATCAACGGTCTGCACTTGGACAGAGCCATTAGGGTTGACAGCAAGTACCTTATATGGGCCCATCCACCATTGTTGAAGCTTGCCAGGAAACTTGCCAAATCGTGAATCATAGGCTAGGACTAAATCACCTTCTTTGAACTCCTTGTGCTTGATGAAGCTGTCATGGTAAGCCTTGCGTCGAGCTTGCGTGGCTTCCATGCATTGTAGAGCCATCCTGCAAGTTTCGTCCAAACATTCCAGGTGCAGGAGACGGCGTTGCAGTGAATCATCGTCCCCTAAACGCTCTTTGATAGCCACTCTCAAAGAGGGTAATTCCAGTTCAACAGGGAAAATAGCTTCTGTACCATACACCAGCTGGAAGGGTGTCTGTCCTGTTGTTGCTTTATGGGAGGTTCTGTACGCCCAGAGGGCCTCTGTAAGTCGATCGTCCCAATCACGACGATGTGCGGCAATCATTCTTGTCAGAATCGAGCAAAGGATGCGATTGGTGACTTCGACTTGGCCGTTAGCTCTGGGGTAATACGGAGTGGACTTGCGATGGCGGATCTTATACAGCTCTGTCAACTCTTCCATGACTTTGTTAAGGAAATGAGTGCCTCTATCACTTACCAGCTCTAAGGGACTGCCAAAACGGATAATGATATTCTCGTACATGAACAGGGCCATGCTGTTACCATCGTCCCGCTTTAGAGCTTTAGCTTCACACCACTTTGTGACATAATCCGTACATACGAGGATGTATCGATTCTGTTTCCTTCTGGTGGGAGGATCGATTGGACCTACGAAGTCGATGCCCCACTTCTCAAAAGGCTTCAAGGGAAGAATAGGCTGCAGTGGCATGGCACTTGTCTTCGTGGGTTTGCCCATTCGCTGACAAGCATCACATCTTTTACAGTAATCATAGGCATCCTTATGAAGGGTAGGCCACTAGTAACCTGCTGAGCCTTCCTGGTTGTAGCTTCTCCTGCAAAGTGGCCCCCACATGGCTCGTCATGGCAAGCCTTCAGAACAATCCCAATCTCATCTCCTGCAACACATCTTCGGAGCACTTCATCTTTTCCTTTCTTGTATAGTGCACCACCTAACAGGGTGTAGGGGGCTGATTCTAACATAAGCTTCTTCCTCTCTCGAATAGAAATGCTAGGAGGATACTGCTGGGTTGCCAGAAGATTGGCAATGTCTGCATACCAAGGGGTTACAGTTTCTACCAAGAATAGGGAAGCATCAGGGAGGTCTGGATCATCCTGCTCCTCGTCTGCAGTTTGTGGGATACGCGACAGATGATCAGCCAGAACATGGGAATGACCAGGTTTGGTAATCACCTCAAAGTCGAACTCCTGGAATAGAAGGAGCCATCTCATCATTCGTCCTTTCACGTCTGCTTTGTTCATCAGGAAGGACAGGGCCTCGTGATCCACATAAAATTTAAAGTGGGTGGATAGGAGATAGTGGCGGAACTTTTCCAGGGCAAACACCATTGCCAAGCACTCAAGCTCTGTCACTGTATAGTTCCATTCCCTATCAGTGACTTTTCAGCTTGCATAATAGATGGGTTGATCCAGCTTCGAGGAGCCCTTTTGACAATAGGACAGTGCCTAAGTCTTCAATGGATGCATCAGTGTGTACATGGAACTCTTTCATCCAATCAGGAGGTTGCAGAATGGGTGCCTCAATCAGACACTGCTTTAGAGTGTTGAAGGCTTTGTCACATTCTTTAGTCCAAGTAAACTCTGCATCTTTCCTCAGAAGCTTGTGCAAGGAGTTTGCCTTTGTTGCAAAATGGGCTATGAACCTTCTATAGTAACCCACATGGCCTAGGAATCCCCTCAACTGTTTGAGGTTGGTGGGTGCTGTCAAAGCTGCGATCTTTTCAATTTTTGCAGGGTTTGTTGATATCCCTTGTGCAGAGACAATGTGGCCCAACAGAACTCCAAAAGAGACCCCAAAGATGCATTTGTCGGGGTTGAGGAAAATCCCATACTCCCGGCATCGATCAAAGCATTGTTCCAGGTGTCCCGAGTGTTCACGGATCAAACTATAGACACAGAAGTCATCCAAATATACCTCAATAAAGTCATGCAGATGATTTTGGAATGTGGCCATCATGACTCGCTGGAAAGTAGCAGGGGCATTGCAGAGCCCAAACGGCATCACTCGGTAAGCGTAGGTTCCCCATTCGGTGGTGAAGGTTATTTTGGATTGGTCTTCTTCTACTATCTGCACTTGGTTGTATCCACTGAATCCATCCAGAAGGGAATAAAGCTCATGTCCTGCCACTGTGTTCAATAGTTGGTCTGTGAAAGGAATCGGGAAGTGATCCTTCTTCGTCTTAGAATTGAGCTTTCGGAAGTCAACACATTCGCAATTTGCCATTCTTCTTGGGTACAACCACGATGGGTAAAACCCATTCACTATTTGCCACTGGATAGATAAACTCGGCTTCCAGAAGCTTCAGCAGCTCTGCTTTCACCAATGTGGAATAATTCGGATTCATTCGCCTCTGTCGTTGCTGTACTGGCTTGGCATCAGGCTCCAAGTCAATATGATGCTGACATATTGTGGGATCAATCCCCTTTAGGTCTTTGTAGGACCACGCAAACATGTCCAAATTTTCTTTCAACAAGTTGTACAAGATTGACAACTCCTCTTCTGGGAGGCTGCTACCCACCTTCAAGTGGCGTTCAGTGCCATCTGCATCCACAAAAGTTAACTGCCTTTCACCTTCTACTTCACGGATGAAGGTCCCGTGGACTGCTTCTGGATACAGATCCGACTCCTTCAAGGAAGTGGTGTCCTCTTCTGATGTCCCACTAGACCCAACTTCTTCTATTTGGTGGAGACTTAGGTTGCTCCTTAAGATGTTGAAATGGGATTAGGGCCGTTTCGGGTTTGGTTTCAAGATTAATTACCTCTTGGCTTGAAGACTCATCTTCTGATGATACATCCAAGAACATCACATAACAGGGACCCTCTGATTTCTGTTGGGTTTGTGGGACTAGTGCTTGTTGGCACGGTGCATCATCATTATCTTTTCTTGGCAAGGGTGAGTGAGGGCGGCAAGAGCCACTGTTGAAAGACGGCTTAGTCTTCTTTATCCATTTCTTAAAAAGATTTTGCATATGAGAAGATCCGTTTACCAGACCAAATGGTACCATCGCCATTCTGTCCCATAGCATGAGCTCGTCTGCTTTTGATGCTTCTGGAACTTCTTCTTCATATGTATCCTCTTCGGGTGGGATAGATTCTTCTGGCTCACTTTCATAACCTTCTTCTTCGATATCATATTCATCCTCCTCTGTCTCTGTCTCTATCTCTGTCTCTGTCTCTCTCTCTGTCTCTGCTTCTGTCTCTGTCTCTGTGGGAGCTTTGTAAGAGAAGAACAGGTTCTCTGTTTCATTTTCTGCCTCTGTCTCTGTCTCTGTCTCTGCTATGGCCATGTGACAGGGAGAGCAGTACATCCATGCTTCTATCTCACTGTCAGAAGTGATTTCGGAAATCGTTCTTGGTTCAGGCAGGAAGTATTCTCCCATTGATAATGGCTTTGCATCTTTTGGGAGTTGGCTTACAGTATCCACTATTAAGGAATGTGCCACTATTTTCTTGGGAAGGATCTGTTTGACAGCATCTTCGTCTGCTGATGTTCCATCCGTAGCCTCATTAGGAGAGTCAGAAGATAATTCCAAGGAGGTGGATCCATGTCCCTTTTGAGAACCATATAACTTGAGCACCACTTTATTGGGTCCTCTACCCAAGGTCAAGGTTCCTTTAAACCAATCCGTCCTTGCTCTAACTTCAAAAAGCCATGGTCTGCCCAGTAACAGAGGGTAGGGTGTACCATAAGAGTTTGGCTTCACCACCAGATAGGTTAGCCAATAATCTTTTCCAGGCTGAAGTCTTCACATATGGGAGAATGCCCAAATGCTTGATTCTGCTCTGATCTGCCAGTCTGATAAGCCATTGGGTTGGTTGCACACCTTGTAGGCCTAGATCCTTCATTGTCACATCCGTCATAATGTTCACTGATGAACCACCATCAATCAGTGCATTTGCAATGAAGCAGCCTTCTATCCACACGCCAGTCTCTGGAGTACCCGGATCTAGGAAGGCGTTAGCTACGTCCACTTCTTTTACAGGCTCTGAAGCTTTGTTGGATTTTGCTGCTGTTGAGGGAGCAATCCTTAATCCACATCTTCTTGTCAATATACTTTTGAACCTTTTTTGGCAACTGGGAGACAACACCAACAATTGTCAGAATGTGAGGTTTGGTTTAAAGGTATCTAGATCTCTGACCAGATCGTATTCCTTAATAGGATCCACTGGCTTCTCTAACCGGTTAGGGAATGGGGCAACACCCATTTTCATTTTCCTTGTTTCTTCCAACAGAGGCATCATGGGAACTTCTTCCGCCACTTGTGGCACTTCCTCCTCTTCTATCTCCTGGACCTCTGGTCCTATCTCTAGAACTGTCTCTGTAACTCTCTGTGGCACTGTAGTGCTCTGTACGGCACTGTCAGGCTCTGTTCTGTTCTGTTCTTCTGGTGGAAGATCAAACGTCACTGTTCTGGCAGGAGGATTGTTTTCTTTCTGGATAGGTGGTTCCTTCTTCTTTGCACGCGTGATGGCAGCAACTTCCAATTCCACTAAATTGGAGGTAGGCTCTTGGGCCTTGACCGGACTATCAGTAGCACTATTTTTCACTAGGGCTGGGCTTGGACAGTCTTTTGCAGTGTGGCCTTCTCCTTTGCATCGATTACATAAGGGCTTGTAATCCACCGACCTTCTGGAATTTGGACAATTTGGTGAAATGTGTCCCTTTTCTCCACATTTGTAACACTCCACTTCTGATCTCTGACCACCGCCAGACTGTCTTCCTCTGTAACTTTGAGAAGGAAAACTCCTTGGACCGAAATTAGGACCAAACTCTCTAGGCTTGGGTCCAATATCCTGTGTTGTCATTTTCGATTCCAGCAAGTTGAATCTTGTGTCTACTTCCTTCCTTATCCTATCATGCATCTCCTTCAGAGAGCAAATGTCCTCTGTATGATTCTTCTACAAACAGTAGGAACAGAAGGCTCTAGGAATGGTTGATTTTCGTGTACATTCAGTGGCTAAATGGCCTGCTTGATGACACTTACCACACCAAGTATTTGATCGCATCACATCTCTTCCTGCTCCTGCAACGTTGGATATGCTAGCGGTATTCACTTTCAGCATCTGTAGCTGCTCTGTAATCACATCCATCAACTCCTTTTTGATACTTGCAACTGAGTTGGATAAATAATCCTTCAAGCTTTCTCCTCCTGAGGCACTGGCAGGAGGGTTTTGAGGAGTCTCTGTAATCACTGCATAAACAGGTTGGGCTGGTGCAGAGGGATCTCTGCTCTGATTCTGATTCAGAGCTCCTATTTGAACTGTTGGCTGTTGGCTCCAGTTGGTAGGGTTCCACTGTTGCTGTTGATTTGGCATTGGGAAAATTGATTGGGACCAGTGTTGTTGTGGTTGAACCATCATTTGAGGCATTGATTGTGGCCACTGTGGATTTGGTGCACTGTACTGTGATATTGGGGGCATCTGTTGGTAGGGGTAGGGGACAGTCCCTGGGATTGCATTTGGTGGGTACATCATTCATGGCATCAGAGGAGGTAGGACTCCTCTTCCTGGATTCATCGCTAATCTAGCTTTCACTTCATCGTACAGTCTTGCACCTTCTGTTGCAGCTTGCAGTGTGGCTGGTCTTTGCAGCTCCACAAACTTACAGACTTCTGGTTGTAATCCTCTGAGAAACACCCCCTTCTGAATGCCATCATCTAGATTATGGTTAGTCCATCTCTTCAGGATGGATTCCATTCGTGAGACATAAGCTTCTACTTTTTCTCCAGAGGACTGACTTAAATTCATAAATTCCTCTCGCATCCGCTCTTCAAAACCTTCACGCCTGAATTTAGTGAGGAATGCCAACTTCAGGTCGTCCCATGTGCCAAAAGTTCTTGCTGCTTGTCTCTCATACCACTGAAATGCCGCGCCCTTGAAAGTGGCGAGGAATATTGCCAACCAATGCTCAGGGGTTCTGGCATTGTTAGCCACACATGCTACCATAAACTCTGCTACATGAAGATCGGGGTCTTCATTGTACTCTTCCTTAAAAACTGGCAATGGAACTACATTCGTTGGCCTGTCATCAATATTTCCGGGACAGATCTGGCTTGGAAGTGGACCTCCAGTAGGAGGAGGAAGGGCTTGATGTGCCATTGGGACTTTTGTAAAGAGTTCTGCAAGGGCGTCAAAGGCGGCTTCTGTTGCGAGCTCGTTCTCAGCTTTGATTTTTGCTTTCTCTCTTCTCACGTTCCTCTGGACTCGTTCTAACGCTTGCCTCTTTATTGCATCATTCATCAGGGGGTTGGCTCCACTATGTTGTTAGTGCTCCACAGAGGATTAACAGAAGGCTTCAGTCTCTGGAGGATTCTCTTGCCAACATTTCTTCTACTTCTTCCTTCTCAACGTCTCTGAATTGTTTTCATGCCACTGCACAGAGGAAGGTATTCGGTTCTGAAGGTATCAAAATGCATACGTCTGAGCATTGTAGTGGTGCCATCATCATAGTAATGCCAGCTTCTGATGGTTTCAACAGTGTATGTTGTAAAGAACACTCTGTGTACCAACTTCCAGTGGGTTGCTAATTGAACAAACAGAAGATTATCAGTGCACCAAGCATCCCACGTATCTTGCTGTTGAGCATCCACGAACAAATTCCAACTCTTTTCCTTCTTGTCTCTGTGAACCTCCACAGACCAAGACTCCTGAAGCTTCTTCACAATCTCCCACTTGATGATGTCTGGAAACTTCTCAATGAATGCCAAATCTTCCATGGATGGTCATTCTCTCTGTTTCTGCTCTTCAGTTTGTTTCCAAACAGTTTGCCACCAAGATGTAAGTTTCTGCTGCTTCAACAGGAAGAGGAAACTGTCCACTACATAGAGGATGCATCATGATGGTGATGTGTTTCTGCCATTATGGAATGAACTTCTTGTGGAAAGTGGCTCTGATTATGAGAAATTCCAACTCTTCAGTGGAAGAAGGAACTTTACAAACATCCATTGAATTCTTCTCTTCTTGGCAATGCCATTTCCTTCATTTTCAACCTCTTCTGGTGCTTGTTGATGGCAAGTTTCCTCGGCTGCGCACCAAAAACATGGAGCCCCAAGAGGAACACCAAGGAAAAGGGAATTCTCTTGCAAGAAAATCTATCTTGTAACATCAACAAGCTTGTTTATTATGTTTTATATGATCATAATGAAGAAAAGAACACCAGGCACAACAAATCTTCATGCAGCATCATGTAGATCTCCCACGGATTTGATAGAATCAACCATATTCTTCAATATCTTCACAAAATCCATCAATAGAACAAAGAAAGCAAAGGAATACACCATCTTTGAATGGAAATGCATCACGTAGTATTCATCTTCAATATCTTCATAGTCTTCTCTCTCAATCTCTCATATACAATCACTCTGTTTTAGTAGAATTGGCTATCTCTGACTCTCTTTCTCTCTCTCTCCATTAATAATACATCATATCCTCACTACAATCTCTCAAAATCACTCTCAATAATCCTTCTTAGGTCGTGGATACCCCTCCCAAGAGGTATGTCTGATATGAAGAGTCACCAGAGCCACTACAGTGTCTTTTCATAGCTCACTACTATCACTTCACTCCAGTCTTCACTTGAGTCTTCAACAGCTACTTCTTTCACTTCTTTCAACTCTTTTGCACTTATATTCACCTCTTTCCAAGGCTAGAAAAATTTTCCAAGCTACACTCTCATCCAATAGAACACATACAGAAGCATACAGAACAGTCACAGAACAGTACCAGAACAGCTACAGTACAGAACAGAACAGAGACAGAAGCTCTACAGAAGACCTACAGAAGGTTACAGAAGGTCATCAAAACCACATAACTCATACTCAAACCATTCCAAACTCTCAAAAACTATTCAATAAGCTTTCACAAGATCTCAGTCTTCATTAATTAATACTCCATCCCTCCTTACAGAAGACAATCAGAACAAAACAGAACAAAACAGAAGCTATACAGAAGGTATACAGAACCAATCAGAACCTATCAGAACATCACAGAACCTCATATCTCTACTAATAAACATCATGAACTTCCAAAACACAATCAATATCATCCAAAACACTCTCAAACCACTTCCAAACCAATCAATCATCTCATAAAATCAACCATTCAGCTCTCAAAAACAACAAAAATCAACCAAAAAACAAGTCATTCAACACTCAACAACAGCTTACCATCCCCAAATTGATGGTCAAACAGAATGAGTCAACCAAGTCATTGAAGATATGCTTAGGTCATACTGTTGTCGGAACCCAAAAAGTGGACTCAATACTTACCACTGGTTGAGTTTGCCTACATTGCTTCTTACCAACAGAGTATTCAGATGACCCCTTTCTAAGCATTGTATGGGCATGATTGTCCTACCCCTTTGAACTTCTCAGATCCAACTTTGAGAGTAGAAGCTTTAAGGCAGATGCTGAAGACATGGATGATCAAATCAAATCAATAAGACAAGACATTCAAGCTTCCAAGGATAGACAGAAGGCTTATACAGACTTGAAACGACAAGACATATCCTTCGTTGAAGGTGATATGGTCTTCATCCGTGTATGCCCCAAAAAGAGTTCACTGCCCTTGGAAGAGTACAAGAAGCTAAGTCCAAGGTATTATGGACCTTATAAGATCACCAAGTGCCTAGGGCCTAATGCTTACAGACTATAGTTGTGCGCAACCCTAAAGATTCATAATGCATTCCTCCACGTTAGCCTATTGAAAAACTATCTACCTAATCCGAATCATGTACTTGATGATCAACAAATTGTAATGCCTAGCCAAGGAGTCCTTGAGCTACGGCTTGATAGAATCCTAGATGTTAGGGAGAGGCATTTGAGATCAAGGACCTTGAGAGAATACCTCATCCAGTGGAAAGATTATCCAAAAAAGGATGCCACCTAGATGGACGAAAATACTCTCAACCAACAATACCCCCAGGTCTTCTCGAGATGAGGACATCTCGATTCCTCTAAGGGGGAGAGGATGTAATATCCCCCGTGCCTCCCCCCATGAGAACCCACCCTTAAAATTTTTAAATTTTGGACAAATTTTTTTACTCTTCCTCTCTCTCCCCTTGCCGACTGCATGGCGGGGAGAGAGAGAGACTGTGTGAGTAAAGGGGGAGAAGGGGGCATGCAGCCCCAGCTGGAAGGGGTGGCGGCGGCTGTGAATAGTCGTCTCCCCCCACCTCATACACCACCCCTTCCCCTCTATAAAAGCCCCTCGTGGGGCTGGAAGGTAGCACCCCCCTATGGTCATTGACAACAGTACCTCCCTGATTGCCTACATCACACAGCTCCCCTCCCTCGTGGAATAGCGTAGCCCTTCCCCCCTCCTCGTCTGCAGTGAAACCCCCCTTCCCCCCACCCCGTGATGAGAGAGAGAGAGAGAGAGAGAGAGAGAGAGAGAGAGAGAGAGAGAGAGAGAGAGAGAGAGAGAGAGAGAGAGAGAGAGAGAGAGAGAGAGAGAGAAGAAGAAGAAAAAGAGGGAGAGAGAGAGAGAGGGAAGAAGAAGAAGAAGAAGAAGAAGAAGAAGAGAGAGAGAGAGGAGAAGAAGAAAAGAAGAAGAAGAGGAAGAGAGAGAAGGAGAACAAGAGAAGAAAAGGAAGAAGAGGAAGAAGAAGGAGGAGGAGAAGAAGAGAAGAAGAAGAAGAAGAAGAAGAAGGAGAGAAGAAGGAGAAGAAGAGAAGAAGAAAAGAAGAAGAAGCGGAGAGAAAGAGAAGGAGAAGAAGAAGAAGAAGAAGAAGAAGAAGAAGAAGAAGAAGAAGAAGAAGAAGAAGAAGAAGAAGAAGAAGAAGAGGAAGAGAGAGAGAGAAGGAGAAGAAGAAGAGGAGAGAGAAGAAGAAGAGGAGAGAGAAGAAGAAGAAGAAGAAGAAGAAGAAGAAGAAGAAGAAGAAGAAGAAGAAGAAGAAGAAGAAGAGGGAGAGAGAAGAAGAAGAAGAAGAAGAAGAAGAAGAAGAAGAAGAAGAAGAGAGAGAGAGAGAGGAGAAGAAAAAGAAGAAGAAGAAGAAGAAGAAGAAGAAGAAGGAGAGAGAGAGAGAGAGAGAGAGAGAGAGAGAGAGAGAGAGAGAGAGAGAGAGAGAGAAGCTTCTGGAAGCTTTTTCTTTTTCCCCTCGTTAAAGAGAGGTCACACACCCCTCTTGGTATCTCCGAAAATAGGCCCTCCGCCCTTCAATCTCTTCCTCCACTCAAGGAAAGGTGGTGAGAATTTTGCATAGGAGAGTGTGAGAACTCTCTCACTCGTACACGTGTCTTCGAGTATGGCCCCGAAGTGTAGTTCCACAAAGATGACCGAAAACCCTGCAAGTGTGGATGGAGGTTCGAATCAAGGTGGCACCGCAACCGTGAACGTTTCATCAGACATCAATACCACGGGAATCATGGCATCACTCCAAACCTAGGTTGCTCTATTATTAAATCATTGGTTATAATCATCACGGCAAAAAAATCATATTCACATGCATCACATTAATTGCGTGTTTGATAATTTCCTAGGTATGAACTTAGTTGTGATGTATGTAATGAGTAAGATAATTTTCATTGTAAGATGACATCATAATAGGTGTAATTGATTAGATAATTGCATCATAAATTACCAAAAACGTCTTGCAAGAATTCTTGCATAAAGTGCATTGTTCTTTGCACAAGTTCTTGCTTAAGATGCATTTCAAAGAACATTGAAAGAAACAAAGTGTATGTCCATATCGCAAGATGGATTCTAAGGTACATGTAATAATCTGCAGAAAAGATTAAAGTGCAGCTAGACTCATACAATGATCACATAAAGTTAGATCATTCAAGAAGGTTATAGATTGTGTAAAATAATTACAGAGAGGATAGTGTTAAGATTGCATGCATAGAAAGTACCTTCGCATGTGTGGCATAAAATATCATATGGATTATATCAAAATTGTAAGCATTGAAATGAAGGCATGGCATTACGTTGCGTGCATTAAAGTTGTTGGAAAAATTCAACGTTGTTTGTAATTTACCAAATGGAACTGAGATCCATGAATCCCATGTCAAAGTCCTTGGTGACTTCAAGAGGGATAAGTAAAAGCTTAAGTGTCTATGAGCATTATTAAGAGGGCTTAAGAAGATTATACTTAAGACATGGTAGAAACTGTTCTAAACAGAACCATCTTGACTAACTATGCTCAAAGGGGTAGACAATCTTGATCAATTAAGATCAAAGATAGAGGTACATAGGTACTTCAAGGGATCTAGGAGATAACCAGCAAGTTGACCAACCAAGGACAATGGGGTTGTCCATGAACGATCTTGCAAGGAGACCTAAGGTAAGGATAATTAGGGTCGGTAGGGTACAAACCCTAACCCAAAGAAAAAGGGGAAACAAGCAACCTAGCTTTCCAAGCCCTAGAATCTCACCAAGTCGCAAACGATCCAGGATCAAATGCTCGGAGCATTCGGGAAGAATGAATCACACCTTAGCAGTTGGTCGTACGAACGACCATCGTAATCATCGTGATTGTACACTTAGGTACATTGTTTGAACTTCTTTGCTCAATGAAATAATTCAAGGAAAAACAGTTAATGCTTCAGGTTAAAATCCTAGAGGGAGAGGCAGGTTCAGTTATCTCCGACTATCTACTTGGCCCTATCCAAGGGGGTTGTTAGCTGTGCCGAGTATATGGACCGAACTCGCCACGAGAGGTCTCTCCGTGGGTGCTGCTTGGAGTAGGAGGACACTTGGGTGCGAAGGGAGGCTCTGGCTATAAATTCCTTGCCTCTGAATCCCGCACAAGAGGCCAACGTGACTCGAGATGGGATCTCGAGACCCGTGTACTAGTCCACGGGTGAAACTTGGAGCAGCAATCCTGTAATCAAGAAATTTTCTAGTTTGTCAAAGGAAATTTCAATTATTTTTTTGTAAGTTTTTATGAATTTGTATTAATTGTTTTCGATTTTTATGTGTTTTTTAGGGTTTGATTGTTTTTTAATGAAAAATGGGATACTCGGCTCCGTGTGAACAGCTATTGTGCACACCACGAACGAGGCCAATGCACGTCCTTGTGCGTTAACAACTGCTAGCAGGAATAGGCATCCACAAACACCAAAACCTTGCATGCGAACACGAGATGGAGTCCTGCACGAGAGTGTGTGAACACGCTAACACGTGTAGTGAAGGGGAGGGGGGTTTAGTGGTAAGTGGGTGGGGGGGTAAGTTAGTAGTAATGGGGTTGAGGGGGGTTTAGGATAATGGGGGTGGGGGGATTTAGTTTAGGGGTGGGGGGTAAGGGTAGGAGGGTTGGGGTAAGGGTTGAGTGGGGGGGAATTAGGTTTAGGGGGGTGTTGAGATATCGAGCTCCACTCGTGATACGCCAGGGTGACCGTTGTGTATTTATGTCACCGACTTGTCAGTTGCAGATGCGGTTGGTACACCGCCCATGAATAATAGCTACATGATAGCTATCCTTATCTACTCTAGTTCGTGGCTCAGTTAGTATGCCACCTTAGTTAGTTGAGTTTGGTTTGAGACCCATATCTAGGGTTCTTCTATTTCTTTGTACTAGAGTTCTTTTGGCTTACACAACTAAGAAGAGGAAAACTGTTTTCAGCCTCCACCTTTGTGTGTCTTCCCCCATTGTGCAAGCAAGAAAGCTACAAGTGAGACTCCTTCCTTCTCTCCCACAATCTTGACATGGTATCAGAGCCTTGTTCGTGGTAAGGAGCTCAAGAAAGCAAGCCAAGCTCGCGGTGGTCTGGTAAGAGGAGCAGTGTTGCTTTCATTTTCTGTTTTGGGAGCAGATATCTGCAGGTAGCACAGCTGGAAATTGCAAGAGTGCATTGTCTCAGGTTTTTTTGATTTGAGGCCATTTCGGGGCCTGTTTTGCAGACGGAAGTTTTCTGCACGCACTTAGGAAAATGCTCAGTTTTATGCTGTGCAGCCACTGTTCTACAGGTCGGTGAAAAGTTACTGTAGAGATTGCATCGTATGCTTGTGCGTAGAGACATTGGGAGTTTCAGAATCATCATTGGTTCCTGTTTATGCAAAATCGTCACTAGGAAGTGACTGTGTGGTCAAATACCACTTTCGCCAGTTTTGCAGATTTGCCCTTGTGAGGGTGAAGCTGTGTTTTTTGCAGTGACAGAATTTTTTGCAGTATTCTGTAATGGCATCTGATTCTCTTTCACAGATTGTCACTGAAAAGCTTGACAAGAACAACTTCCAGGCATGGAAGTTTAGAATGACGAATTTCCTTATGGGAAAAGGATATTGGGAATTTGTTGCAGGAAATGAAGAAGAACCAGTTCTTCCTGATGTTCCCAATCAACAGCAAATGCAGGCATTCAAATCATGGCATGAGAGAGCCAGGAAAGTTATGTACTGGCTGTCTATCAGTATTTCAGACTCTATGATTGTGCATATTCAGGATGCAAGTACGCCAAAGGAGGCATGGGATACTTTGTCAAAAATGTATAGTACAAATACTCAAGCCAGGAAAATGCAGCTCAAGCAAGAGTTGCATAATGTGCAAAGAGAAAATATGAGCATCAATGACTACCACATGAAGGTGAAGAAGATTGCAGATGCACTTGCTTCCATTGGGTCGCCAGTGGAAGATGATGATTTAGTTTCTGTGACCTTGAATGGTCTAGGAAAGGATTATGCACAGTTTCGAACATCCATTTCCGTTCGTGAAAGATTTCCTGACTTTGAGGAGTTGATTGCTCTTCTAATTTCTGAGGAGCAGAGAAATGGTGGTGCATCTTCTTCAGGAGGAACTTCAAAAGAAGCTGTCTTCTACTCAAACGCTGGAAGAGGTAGAGGCAGAGGTAGAGGAGGCCGATTTGGAGGCCGTGGTAGAAATCAGAATATGCAGCAAACTCAAGAAAACCAGTCCTATGGAGGAGGACGTGGTAACTCTAGAGGCAGGGGGAGCCAAAGAGGCCGTGGTGGATGGCAAAGAGGTCAAAATGCAAACAGTAATGTTGAATGCTACTATTGTGGTAAAATGGGTCATATGGCTAAAGACTGCTATAAAAAGCAGAATGACATCATGAATGGAAAACTGCAATAAGGAAATTATGCATCTTCTAGTAGACAGGGTGATGACAGAAATGAGCATTTGTTTATGGTGCAGCACATGAACAATTCTGTGACAAATGCAGAAGAAAGCAACGATGTGTGGTATGTTGACTCAGGTGCATCAAACCACATGACAGGTCATGCAGAATGGATGGAGGATGCAAGGAAAATGGAAAAACCAGGATTTGTGGAGACTGGTGATGATACTGCACATCCTATTGTGCAGATTGGAAAAATTCCCTTGTCTATGCAGGATGGGAAAAAGAAATACCTGTCCGATGTATTTCATGTCCCGAATATCACCAAGAATCTGGTTTCTGTTGGTCAAATGGTTGAACAGGGCTTGCAGATCAGATTTAATCCTCATGGATGCTTTGTTGAGGATATGAAAATAAAGGTCGCTTGATAGCAAAAGGAAAGAAGAAGGGCAGAATGTTTACATTGGATGCAGACATGTCTGAATTGAGTGCAGCAATGTTTGCACATGGGACCGGTGTAGTTGCAGATATTGATATCTGGCATAAACGCATTGGTCATGTTAATGTACAACGACTTAAATCAATGCAGGCCCAAAATATTGTTGCAGGATTGCCCAAATTCAAGGTTGCAGAAATGCATAAGGTATGTGAAGCCTGTCAATTTGGAAAACAGGCAAGGAAACCATTTCCTAGACATGTTCAAGAGAGTAAGAAGCCATTGGAATTAATCCACTCTGATGTGTGGACAACTAAAGCTGCATCTCTTGGAGGCTGTCATTATTTTGTCAGTTTTATTGATGACTATAGCAGAAAAGTTTGGGTGTATTTTATGAAAAAGAAAAGTGAAGTTTTTGGGCATTTCAAAACTCTTAAAGCTATGGTTGAAAAAGAAACAGGCTTGCAGATAAAATGCCTAAGGTCAGATGGAGGGGGAGAGTACCTCTCAAATGAGTTTGCAAGGTTCCTGCAGGAGCATGGCATAAAGCAGCAATATTCATGCAGTTATACCCCACAACAAAATGGAATTGCAGAAAGGAAAAACAGGCATATTGGAGAGGTATCTCGTGCCATGCTCAATGAAAAAGACTTGCCAGATTTTTATTGGGCTGAAGCAGTTGCTACAACAGTCTACATAATGAACAGGACTCCCACTGCAGCAATACATGGAATGACTCCAGAGGAGAGGTATACTGGTAGGAAACCAGATATTTCTCATTTGAAAATTTTTGGTTGCATTGCCTATGTACATGTGCCAGATGAGTTGAGATCCAAGTTGGATCCAAAAGCTGAGAAGTGCATCTTTATTGGTTACTCTCTGCAGCAAAAAGGGTATAGATGCTATAACCCTTCTACTCGTAAGTTTACAGTGAGCAGAGATGTTGTTTTTGATGAGATGAGTAGCTGGTATAAACCAGTAAATGTGATTGATGATGTAGATGCACAAAATGGTAATGCTGCACAGAATTCACAGCAGCAGTCACAAAATATTAGTGGACCTGGAGCGTCCTCTAGCAGTGGTTCACATTCTTCGCCATGGACAGGCAGATTGAGATCAGGAGAATCTTCTCAAAGTAATGTAGATAGTGGTATGCATGTATCACGAAAAGGAAAAGAGAAGGTTGATCAGCCCATGTTTGATGTGAATGCAGGTCACTCTTATGTGGATGGTGAATCCAGTGGCTCAGAACAGAGCATTGATGATGAGTTTGGTATTCCTTCTATTGTTACACCTGGAGTAAGGAAGACCAGGGATGTTTTGAGAGCACCTGGGAGTGAACCTACTTTGCGCAGGTCTACGAGAGCTAGGTATCCTGTGGATAGGCTGAAATATGATGGATTTACAGCCATTCACTATGCATATATGGTCAAAGTGATACATGAACCAGAACCCACTTCTTTTGAGCAAGCCATGGGAAAAGAAAAATGGGAGAAAGCCATGGATGAAGAAATGGATGCCTTGGAAGCAAATGCTACATGGGAGTTGGTATCTTTGCCTAAAGGTAAGAATGCAATTGGCTGTAAGTGGGTTTATAAGGTGAAGCACAATGCAGATGGTTCTGTGAACAGATACAAGGCAAGATTAGTAGTCAAGGGGTATGCACAAACATATGGCATTGACTATGAAGAAACATTCAGTCCGGTTGCAAGGATGGCAACTGTAAGAGCAGTCATTGCTATGGCTGCATCAAAGGGATGGTCTTTACATCAGATGGATGTAAAGAATGCCTTCTTGCATGGTGATTTGCAAGAAGAGGTATATATGGAGCAGCCACCAGGTTATGTGTATGCTGTTCATCCTGAGTTTGTTTGCAGGTTGAAGAAAGCCTTGTATGGCTTGAAGCAAGCACCTAGAGCATGGTCTGACAAGATAGGACAGTATCTTGTCACTATTGGCTTTCAGATTTCCAAGGCAGATTTCTCACTTTATGTGAGAAAAACAGAGAAAGGTATTATGCTACTTGTCATTTATGTTGATGATTTGATTATGACAGGTGACAGTGATGAAGATATCCTTCATGTGAAAATGCTATTGAAGCAAAAGTTTGAGATGAAGGATTTGGGAGAGCTGCGTTATTTCTTGGGCATTGAGGTGATTAGATCACCAAGTGGGATACAGCTCTTGCAGAGGCAGTATGGATTGGACATGCTGTCCAAATATGGAATGACAGGCTGTAAGCCTATTTCAGTTCCTTTGGAGCAGAATGTGAAGCTAAGCGCAGATGCAGGTGAGCTTCTGGAAGACCCTACTATGTACAGACGCATAGTAGGAAGCTTGATTTATATGACTATTACCAGGCCAGATTTGAGCTATGCTGTTGGATTGGTAAGTCAGTTTATGCAGGCTCCAAGGAAACCACATTTGGATGCGGCTAGACGCATACTCAGGTATGTGAAGTCCACATTGCAGTATGGACTATTTTATGAGACTGGGATTCAGATACAGCTGCATGGATACACTGATGCTGATTGGGCTGGTAGTATTTCTGATAGACGATCTACTAGTGGATATGTGTTCTCTTTTGGGAGTGCTGCAGTCACTTGGAGCAGCAAGAAACAGCCTACAGTTGCCTTGTCGAGCACCGAGGCTGAGTACAGGGGTGCAGCAATGGCTGCATGTGAGGTAGCTTGGTTGCATAAGCTACTTTATGATATGCATCAGTCTACAGATGGGCCAGTTGTCATTTATTGTGACAACATGAGTAGTATACACTTGGCAAATAACCCAGTCTATCATGCTAGAACAAAGCACATTGAGGTGCATTATCACTATGTGCGAGAGAGGGTTTTACTAGGTCTTATTGATCTAGTTTATGTCAGCACAGAGGATCAGGTAGCTGACATATTCACGAAGGCATTGGGCGCAGAGAAGCTGCGCAAGTTCAGAGACCTGCTTGGTGTGCAGGAATTGGGATTGAGCTCGAGGGGGAGTGTTGAGATATCGAGCTCCACTCGTGATACGCCAGGGTGACCGTTGTGTATTTATGTCACCGACTTGTCAGTTGCAGATGCGGTTGGTACACCGCCCATGAATAATAGCTACATGATAGCTATCCTTATCTACTCTAGTTCGTGGCTCAGTTAGTATGCCACCTTAGTTATTTGAGTTTGGTTTGAGACCCATATCTAGGGTTCTTCTATTTCTTTGTACTAGAGTTCTTTTGGCTTACACAACTAAGAAGAGGAAAACTGTTTTCAGCCTCCACCTTTGTGTGTCTTCCCCCATTGTGCAAGCAAGAAAGCTACAAGTGAGACTCCTTCCTTCTCTCCCACAATCTTGACAGGGGGGTGGTTGGGGGGCGGGGGAACTTAGGTAGTGGGAAGGGGGGTTAAGGGTGGGGGTGTTAGTGGGGTGGGACAGGCGACAGGGGAGGGGGTAGGGTAGGCATAATGAGGGGGACGGACATGCACGGGAGGGAAATGGGGGGGGGGGTGACATTGGCAGGCGGCGGGTGAACGAGGCGGCACGACGACGATGACCCGAGCAACGGGGATGTCATATGCAGGGCGGCGAGGGCAACACATGGCGACGGGCGATCGGCGGGGCGACTAACAAGGTGGCAACGGCCGAGATGGCTGCGGCCAAGGAGGTGAGGGGCGGCGACGTGTGGAGAGGGAGTGGAGGAGAGGAGGAGGAAGAGAAGATGAAAGAGGAGGGGAAAGGGAGGAGGGCAGGCGGCCGAAGGCAAGTGAGGTGGAGGAGGAAGAGGGAAAGGGAGAGGGAGCGGTGGAGGAGTAGGAAGGAGAGGGGAGGGAGATAGGAAAAAAAGAAGAAGAAGGAAAGGGAGGAGGAGAGGAGGAGGAAATGGGGAGAGGGAGGGAGAAGAAGAAGGGTAGGGGAGGAGAAGGAGGAGGGAGGGACATGGAGTCAAGGAGAGAGAAAGAGAGGGAGAGTGAGAAAGAAAGAAAGAGAGAGAGAGGGGAGAAGGGGAGGCGGGGAAACCGTCGAGGGGAGGGGGGTTATTATTTTTTAAATGATTTCTTTTTGGAAGATAAATAAGTAGAAGAAAAAGAAAAACAAGGAAGCCCTCTCGTCCAGTGCATAAGCGCGGGGCGAGGTAAAACAAAATAACAGTGGTGGTGGGAAGCAACGGGGGCCAAGATGGTGGCACGAGTGCGGGATGACGCGATGGACATGACGTCAGGAGTAAAAATTGAAAAAACGGGCGGGCACGCGCAACATGAGAGGCGCGATAAGCGCAAATGGACGGAAAAATGCATAAAACCCAAACTATGCAATGGAATGAAATGTTATAAAAAGGAAAATTGTGCAAAGAGGAAGACATCAAAAAAGTGCAACGGGGTGTCCGAGAACAATTCAGGGCGTTCACGTGGGAAAAATACAAAAATCGGGCCCAAAAACGCATACGAAAATTAATAGCAGAAAATTAGTTTGCCAAAATGAAGCGCGGGAAAAAGAAAAAATGTGCGAAAAGTCATGCGAACAAGCTTATTATGTTAGAACACAGTTTCGACAAAGGTAAGACCCATTCACATTGAAAATCCAAAAATTGTACCCGAAAAGGAATTCTAAAATTAATATTGAATGATTCGGTCACAAGAAGAATGGAGGGCACTCAAAAGGAAAACTGTCAGGACATAGATGATCTACAAGGCTTTCAGATTAGAACTCAGTGCTAATGGGGTTAGGAGGCGTTTACATGGAAAAATTAATAAAATGGAGCTTGAAAACACTAATAAAATTTAATAACAAAAAGTCCAAAGGTCGAAAAAGGCCAGAGAAAAAAGGAAAAATATGCAGGAAGGGTAGCCAAAAAAGGCTATCTAGTTAGAATTTAATTCCAATGAGAATAGGGCAGGTTCATTTGGAAAAAAAGTGAAAATACGCATGAAAAAGACACGAAAACTCATGAAAATTAATAACGGATAGACCAGACAGAAGAATAATAGTGGGTAAAAGGAAAAATATCCATGGGAAGGCTTAGGACAAGGCTGGTATGCCAGATCAATGTTCCGAAGTGATAAGGGTGCATTTGCATGGAAATACATCCAATTGTGCAAGAAAAACTTTAAAAATGAATAATGCAAAAGTAGTAAGCCAGAACAGGGGGATGTAAAAAGGAAAAGCATGTCATTCAAAGGGACAAATAGGGATATAAAGTTGGATTAGGAGTTTGGGAAAGATAGGGTGTGTTCACATAGAAAAGAGAAAATTACACAATAAAAGCAACCACACGGGAAATGGCCTCGATGACAGGGGATACGAGGGTGGGTGGATGGGGAAGTGACTGGCCAAAGACCAAGCCACTTTTACCCAGGTTAACAAGCCAACTCCTAAGAGTTGTTGCACTAAACAAGTGATTATTGCACTAATTGTTTTATTTCGACTTAACCTTCTCTAATATCTACAACGTTGTTTGTAGTAGTCCAACTGCAAAGATTCTAAACTTCAATAAATTATACTAGGCACTAAATTGCTAAACCTAAGATAACTATGGTTTCCCCCATCTCTCAGGGGCAGCTCCTCATAATGTTCTCCTGCCATGCTAGTGGCGGTTTATTCAGGAAATGTTTTTAATGTTTGACTTTGGAAAGATTGTTTCAGGGATATAGATCTCTTAGATCTATTTGTATATCTCCGTTTAAAATTCCTTTTTATGTTTTTCTCCACCTGATTAAAATTAATTCTTTTTATTTGTTTAATTTTAAACAAACATTCAAATCAAATTTTCTGACGTACCATAAACTCCTAAATTTTAATCTCCCTTGGTAGACGTTTCCCACTCCGTACCGCGATTTCGTCGTTGCTTATTAAATTTTAAGTACTTAATTCATTTTGCGAATATAACGTCCTTTCCTTCTTTTCTATTATTAAACATCAACCAGAATAAAACAAGTTCTTCCATACTCTCACATGTCCACATTCATAATTTATTTTAAATTCCCATAGCACCCTTTAATTTATCAATGAGTCCTAGTAGCCCTCCACTCCGTGTATTTAAGAAATTGGTTGTAAAATGAATAACATGTAAAAATTTAATATAGATGCTGAGGCTTTTTCCTCATGCCATCCAATCATCAAATTGTTTGATTTTATTTGTTTTAATTTAAACTAAATTTTATAACTGCAACCTAACATTATTGATTATTAAAAAGTGTTGTCAAACTTTTTATTTGTAACTTCCCATGTTTCCTAAATGTTCACACCGCGTATAATCTCTCCTTTCAAAACCAAAACACCATATCTTTATACGAGCATTTCTTAAGTAAAATATTATTAAATTATTATTTCTTTTCTTTAACCCTTACAACATAAATTCACTAACAAATCAAAGATTTTATTTCCAATATTTCACTAAGAATCCATAGTTTATATCAATAAATAACACATTTTACGTAAAGGAAAACTATGCTTTTTTCCTAAATATAACTCTTTTTGAATTTTTAAATATAACAAAACATCTTTAAAAATCTTGATAGAAATTCAGTAAATTCCCTGACTCATAAGCTTTATAGAAAGAATATCAAAAATTATAAATTTTTAGTCAGTAATTTTATAAAATTTTATTTATGATAATTTTGAGTCATTTTTTAGTGTTTTCGACTGTTTTTGATTTTTAATAAATAAAAACCAGTTCAGATAAATGCAAACAACCATGTAGCATGAGAAAACAGGTTTAAATACATATTTTAAAAATTATAAACTAGAGAAATTTTCATACCATATTATTTATTTTAGATAAACGAATTAAGACACGTGTAAAACCGCGGGTCGTGATTGCGCTTTTGGGGTCCGCGTCCTCTTGCAGTCCAGCCAAGGTAGGTCTGTCGTCCAGCCACTCGTTTCGATCGTGAGCTCACCAATTTTTTTACTCTCTCACCATTCCTCGCACGACTGTTAGTCTATGACTATAGAAATGCCCCTTCTCTCTTAAGTTAAGGATTTAACTCTTAATCAAGAGTTAATTGAAACTCTTGCTAAGGTTTGGAATTGAAGAAGGCGTCGACTCTCCATGACCAAAGAGATTATTTCCATATCTTTCTGATCTGTCTGCCAAATCGTACGCGAGCCCAGGCGATAGAACGAGAAGACAATCTTCATCCAGCCTACCACTTCAGATTAGGCAAGTATATGGAAGCTCCGAATTCTCATAGAGAGATATGGCGTCGTGTGATGAAGGCATTGATGGAGCAATTCATCCTTCCTGCTCTTCTTGATTGTGATCTTGCTTTAGAGATGCTTTTCTCTCTCTCTCTCTCTATATCTCTAGAGTTTAGACCAGCCCGTCGCCACACACACACACACACTCTCTCTCTCCCTTCCAAGTTCTCCCTCTTTCTTCTGGAGATCTTGTTATGGCGGATTTTGACTCTTGAGAAGCCGATTGATTGTGAGACAGTGCGTTGTCGGGCTTTGGGGCGAAACGATCTCTCTCTCTCTCTCTATATATTATCGTAGATCGAGGAAGCCTCATAAAATCTGCATATCGGCACAGCATCGCTTCAAATAGCACCTGTAACGAATGATATCACCGAGGCACAATCATACGTGAAGGAGATGGGGGACATGCTCAGCCAGAGATCGCGAGCCACCCCACCGCCATCTCGGAAATCTCTCTCTCTCTCTCTCTCCGGGAGACGATCTGACGATCCTCGATCAGATGCAAGACCTCGATCAAGCGATGATGGGACTATGCTATCAGCGTGAAATATGATGCTCTCCTCCGTTGCATGACAAGATCAAAGCCCTAATTTGGGGTGTGCCATGGCAGATAGAGATGGACCCTGGTAAAAGCAGGAACAATTATCACTCTCTCATCCCACACACACGCACACACACACTCTCTCTCTGCGTCTGTGTTTGGCGAGTTTGTCAGTCGGCCGATGGATGTAGTTTCCAACAGTTTCCACGAAGGGTCTATGCCAAACACTCCGTCTACACGATCCTCAAATGACGCCATATTCTCTCTCTGTCATGGCGCCCCCTGTTCATAAACAAATCATAGCCTACGAGGCGCAAATTCGTCCGCAGAAAAATGGCACCCCCTCTTCTTCCACATTCGTCATCATCAGCAGGCGTCGTTCAAAATCCAATGCTCTCCTCTTCTTCTTCACGTCGTGTCGCACCCCTCCCTTATCATGACAGTTTTTTCTCTAACTGCTCTCTCACACAACATTCTTTTTCTCCCCCCTCTCACTACATTTTTTAAAAGAATAATGACGCTCCCCTAATAATTTCTTCCTCAACTCTCTATGAGTTGGAAACTTCCTTCTTCTTCATGTTCTTTTCGGATAATCTCTACATTGTCATGGCCAAGTCCTCCTTTCCTCTTTGGAGAACTTCCTTCAAAGACTCTTGGATGGCTCTATAGTGCCTACTTTTTGGAAATTTCCTTTCTTACTCCCTTGTTGACTTATTTTCTTGAGTGACTTCTCAATATTGGACTTTTGTTCCACCCTTGGTCATTTGTCCTTCATTTATCCCATTTTTTTACTACTAGTGCTACTTGGAATGGTTTTGACAATCCCAAGGCTGTAGTAATGAGCTTATGAGAGCACTACCATAGGTGATCACATAACTTGGCCTTAGTAGTGATAAGCTTTTCATAAGGATTTTTGGGAAGATCCATATGTGCCTTGGCAACTGATGAAGACCCTCAATGCAAGAGATATTCTGCTACCCTAATGATAGGGATACGAACCAAAAGTCCCCTGATACTCTTGGCCTTGACAATTTGACTGTCTCATTGAAAAAAATCTTATGTTGATTGCGAAAAAGTTCCAGCTTTCCAATTACCTGATATTCAACACCTCCCCAAAGGAATCTCCATAATAATCACCAATGATCTAATGATCACCCCTTGATCATCACTACAGTATTACTGTAGACAATAATCACAATCATGATGCTGTGAATTCTTCATAAAGAATTTAATCCTTAGGAGGTAGGAGGTAGCATATTAACTAGTGAAATCCCCCATCCCTTAGATTAATACTAAGATATCCTATCAACCTGTCAAGACCTTGCCAAGTCTAAAATTCCCCCAAAGACTCCTAATTTATAACAAGGTCTTATCTCCTCTAAGTGATAATAATCCCTACAGGAAAATTTTAAACAGTCATAGCTAAGATTCACTAAGTAAACCTATCAGATTTTTATCTAAAACTCCACCTTCCTCTCATACAAGAACTTTCTCATAGATTCATCTCCTAGCTAGACTGCAAGGACACGGCCTCCAAAGACAGCAACAACGAACACCGCTTCTGCATTAAATTCATGTAAAAATTTAGTAATAAGGTGTCAATTGTATACAGTTTTGCCAAAAAATTGTTGCAATAAATGGCATGTTTTTAGGTGTTGTCAGGAAGGGACGCCATGAGGGAAAAACTAGTACATGGTAGACACGCATAATTGGGTAATGACATATGTAGGGGGATATGCACATCAGACGGGCAGGGACGCGCCCCCACACTTAAGACCTTACCAGTTAGGGTAGATGGATCGACACGGCCTAGGACTTTTCAACCGACTGGACACTAACATCCACACACTTAAGACATAACATGAACTTGCAAACAGAAAGGTAGGGTTAGGAACACTTGGCCCATTTCGTAGATGGTTGAAGGGAACCGTCATTGTTGATGCAGGAAGATCAGAGCCATCGATAGGAGGTACTAGGGCTCACCACAGAACATGTCCAGCATGGCAGGGACCATGCAACAATACTCAGGGAGATAGCTTTTGTCGGTACAGTCCATTGATTCAAGTGTTGATTGACGAAGAATAGAACTCTCAACTCACAGGCACTCAGGAGGATGATAGAACAGTTGCTCGCTCCATGACACCTATTGCTCAATGAATAAGCATGAAATCCCATAACTCACGTCCAGTTTAGAATTGAATAAGGGAAAAATAATTTGGAGGGAGTATGCCAGTGTGCACAATTGATGGTGCATTCGTGTGTTCCACCTATCTAGCATAGGTGCAAGAAGGGAGGCCAGGGAGTCTTGTTATATAGTGTACAGAACAAGGTGACGTGGCCTATGATGGTGGTAGAGACCCATCCCGTGGGTGCATAGGGAAATGAGAATGTACTAGACTCCAATGGTCGTAATCTCCCTCAATCCTCACCTCTTGATGATTGATTTAGGAAACACCAATCACGCTCAACCCCCCCTTTGATGAACGCTCTATTGATAGATATAGGAGGGCAACCCATTCCTTACACCCATTGATATTAGCCTCACAATCACTTGTGCAGAGGTTGTATGCCTTGTGTGCATTTGATGGTGCAACTGTGCATCCCACCCTATGTCGACATACGATGCAAGAAGGAAGGCCAGGGAGCCTTATAGTGCAATGCACGAGAACAAATCGTACTTTGTGCATTGAGAGGCCCATCCCGTGTGTACAACTCTCCATTCATACATCGCTCACCTCTCATTTGAATTGAAAGGAAAGGATTGGTCACTCACCCTACCCTTTGTCTCACGTTCATTGATAGATACAGAGGGCAGACTATATACATATTCCCATCTGGTTAGGATGAAAGCTCACATCACTCAATGGGTTGTTGATGAAGAACATTGATTGGTTGTCAACAAGATGCTGATGAAGAGGTGTACCCAAGGAGGTAGCCAACAGATATGGTACTTGATTTTATCTGTAGAGCATGTCATCTTTGGAAAAGATAGTCTATTGTAGGGAATCAGTCTTTCAAATGAGACAGTTGGTATAGCGCACCAAGGGAGGTGGCTTTGGAAAGTTTCATCTGAAAAGGTTCGGCTAGTGATTCAACTATTCTAGACTCCCCTTTTCCACAGCCAGCTTCCCGTCCAAGGTTGTATACCACTTTTTCTTGGAACGAGGTATGCTATAACAGGGAATTGCTTCCTTTTCTCCCATAGAAATTTGTTTGTTTTTTTTTTCTTTTCGTTTTTTTTTTGTCTTTCCTAATCTTGAGGGTGTTTCCAGAAGAATAAGTTGGCATGACAGGGACCAAAGTCCTTTTCTCCCATAACCGATATATCTTTTTTTTTCTTCTTTAATAAAGAGAATGGTATAAATACCATGTGGCAAGACCATCCACATCACCACTACTGGATCAGACGAGAGGAGAACAGAGTAAGGATGGGAGGTATCTGGGAGGGGCTAGCAGAACGAGACCGCCTCATGAGGAAGATCATAAGGTCTATTAGGAGCACAAGGAGAAGGATAGTGCGATGCCCAAAAAGGAAAGGGTGGGTCGACTGTGATTGTCAGGATCCCTAGGGAGGGAAGTACTTCTTCAGGTGATAACCATTGATCAGAAAGGGATCATCAGAGGCATCAACTGTTTGGACTTGGATAGAGCTATTTGGATTCACGGGAAGTGCCTTATAAGGACCCATCCATCATTGTTGAAGCTTGCCAGGAAACTTCCCAAATCGCGAATCATAGGCTAGGACAAGATCACCCTCCTTGAACACCTTGCACTTGATGAAACTACCATGATAGGCCTTGCGTCGTGCTTGAGTGGTTTCCATGCATTGTAGGGCAATCTGCCGAATATCATCTAAACATCTCTGAGGTGTTCTTTGACTGCCACTCACAAAGAGGGCAACTCAAGCTCAACAAGGAAGACAACTTCTATGCCATACACCAATTGGAAAGGGGTCTATGTAGCTGCCTTATAAGAGGTTCTGTATGCCCAGAGGGCCTCTATAAGTTGATCATCCCAATCGTGATGATATGTGGCAATCATCCTTATCAGGATTGAGTAGAGGATACGATTGGTGACTTCAACTTGGCCATTGGCTTTGGGGTAATAGGGGGTGGACTTACGATGGTGGATCTTATAGAGTTCTGTCAATTCTTCCATAATCTTGTTAAGGAAGTGGGTACCTCTATCATTGAAAAGCTCTAGGGGACTCCCAAAATGGGTGATGATGTTCTCATACTGGAACAATTCCATGCTATTTCCATCATCTCACTTCAAAGCTTTAGCTTCACACCACTTGGTGACATAATCCGTACATACCAGGATATATCTGTTCTGCTTCCATCTAGTGGGCACATCAATAGGACCCATGAAATCAATCCCCCACTTCTCGAACGACTTTAGGGGAAGAATGGGTTGCAAGGGCATGGCACTAGATTTGGTAGGCTTTCCCATTCATTGACAAGCATCACACCGTTTGCAGTAATCATAGGAATCCTTGTTGAGGGTCAGCCAACTAGTATCCTATGAGAAGAGCCTTTTTGGCTGTTGCTTCTCCTACAAAGTGTCCTCCACATGGCTCGTCATGACATGCTTTCAATACTATGCCAATATCTTCTCTTGTAACAAATCTTTGCAAGACTTTTTCCTTTCCTTTCTTGTATAGAGTGCCACTTAATAGGGTGTAGGGGGATGATTCCAACAAAAGCTTCTTCTTCTCATGGCTTGAGATGCCAGGGGGATATTGTTGGGTTTCCAAGAGGTTGGCTATGTCTGCATACCATGGGGTAACTGTTTCGACTAGAAACAAGGAAGCATCAGAAATGTCTGGATCATCTTGCTCTAATTCATCATCACTTTGAGGGATTCGCAAAAGGTGATCAGCCAAGACATGAGAGCAATCGGGTTTGGTAACCACTTCAAAGTCAAACTCTTGAAACAGAAGGAGCCATCTCATCATTCTTCCCTTCACATTGGCCTTGTTTATCAGGAAGGAAAGGGCTTCATGGTCCACGTAGAATTTGGAATGCGTTGACAACAAATAATGCAAGAACTTCTCCAAAGCAAACACCATTGCTAAACACTTAAGCTTTGTCACTGTGTAGTTCCGCTCTCTGTTAGTTACTTTTTGACTTGCATAATAGATTGGTTGATCTAACTTAGAGGGGCCCTTTTGGCATAAGACTGCATCTAGACCTTCAACTGATGCATTAGTGTGAATATGGAACTCCTTCGTCTAATCACGAGGCTATAGGATGGGTACTTCAAACACTGCTTCAGGGTGTTGAACGCTTCGTCACAATCATTAGTCCATGTAAATTCGGCATCTTTTCTTAGGAGTTTATGCAAAGGGCTTGCCTTCATTGCAAAGTGTGCAATGAATCTTCTGTAGTAGCCCATATGGCAAGAAATCCTCTAAATTGCTTGAGGGTTGTTGGTGTTGTCAGTGCTGTAGTCTTCTCAATCTTTGTGGAGTCTATTGCGATCCCTTGTGCAGAGACAATATGGCCTAGATGAACTCCTGATGAGATGCCAAAAACACATTTGTCAGGGTTGAGAGAAATCCGATACTCTCCATATTTGTCAAAACATTGCTCTAGGTGTCCCCAATGCTCATAGATTAGGCTATAAACATAGAAGTCATCGAGATGCACCTCAATGAAATCATGTAGATGGTTCTGGAAGGCAACCATCATTACTCGTTGGAAGGTAGTAGGAGCATTATAGAGCCCAAACGGCATCACTCTGTAAGCATAGGTCTCCCATTCTACTGTGAAGGTCTTTGGGTGGATTGGTCCTCTTCTGCAATTTGAACTTGGTTGTATCCGTTGAATCCATCCAAGAGGGAATAGAGCTTGTGGTCTGCCATGTGTCCAACAATTGGTCTGTGAAATGTATAGGGAAGTGATCCTTCTTAGTTTTGAATTCAACTTGCGGAAGTCCACACATATTGCAAGTTTTCCATTCTTCTTGGGTACAACCACAATGGACAAAACCCATTCACTATTAGCCATGGGATAAATGAACTCAGCTTCTAAAAGCTTCAGTAATTCAGCCTTCACCAGAGCATAATAATTGGGATTCATACGCCTCTGTCTTTGCCTCACCCGTTTGGCATCAGGCTCAAGGTCAATGTGATGTTTACAGATTGTAGGGTCAATCCCCCTCAAATCTTTGTACGACCATGAAAACACGTCTAAGTTCTCCTTTAGTAGGTCTCGCAGGACCACTAGTTCTTCTTCTGGAACATTTAGACCCACTTTGAGGTGACATTCACTATCATCAGCATCCACGAGCGTCAATTGCCTTTCACCTTCCACTTCACAAATAAATGTCCCACGGATTGCTTTTGGGTAGAGATCTGACTCCTTCAAGGGAGTGGTCTCATCTTCTGATGATGCACTAGAATTATTATTGTCGGAGGCTTAGCTCACTCTTTGGGAGGCTGAAAGGGTATCATTGAATTTTCGAGTTTGGGTTGGGGATGAGTTACTTCTTGACTCAAGAATTTTTATTCTGAAGCTGTATCCAAAAACATCACATAACATGAACTTCTTACATTCCGTTTGAGATGCAAGGCCAGGGGTTGTTGGCAAGGTGCATCGTCATCATCTTCTTTAAAGAAGGCTAAATTTGGACGACAAGAGCCATTGGTGAAGGAAGTTCTATTCTTCTTAATCTATTTCTTATAAAGGCTTTGTGTATGACATGATTCTTGGATTAGTCCAAATGGTGCCACAATCATTCTGTCAAACAGAAAGGGATCTTTTGCTTATGAGACTTCAGGAACGTCTTCCTCATCTCTGCCTTCTGTGAGTAGGATAGATCCTTCTACCTTGCTTTCATAATCTTTGTCTAAATTATCACTCTTGTCCTCTTCAGATTCTGTTTCTACATTTTTGGGTGTTCTGTAAGAGAAGAACAAGCTCTCTATTATGTCCTCTACTTCTACTTGTGCTTCTGCTTATGTCTCTGTCTTTGCTTTTGTCTCTATCTCTGACTCTGTCGCTGACTCTTCGACTGCCATGCAACAGGGATAACAGTATATCCATGCTTCTATTTCACTGTCTCAAAGGTGATTTTAGAATTCAATTCGGGAGATAGGAGGTATTCTCCCATGGACAAAGACTATGCGTCCTTCGGTAGTTGGCTTGCAGTGCCCACTGTTAGGGACTGTGCCTCTATTTTCTTGGGAAAGATCTATTTGACAGCCTCTTTATCTCGTGATGTACCATCTGTTACTTCATTGGAGGAGTCTATTATGACTTTGATGGACGTAGATCCATTACCTTTTTTCCATCCATACAACTTCAACACCACTTTATTGGGTCCTCTGCCGAGTGTTAGGGTTCCTTTGAACCAGTTCATCCTTGCTCTTGCTTCAAACATCCAAGGTCTTCCCAATAGCAGAGGATATGAGGTCTCGTAGGAATTTGATTTGACCACCAAATATGTTAGCCAATAGTCTCTTCATGTAAGGGTTGTTTTTACATATGGGAGGATGCCCAACGGTTTGATTCTGCTTTGGTCTGCCAATCTGATAAACCACTGTGTTGGTTGCATTCCTTGCAAACCTAGATCCTTCATTGTCACATCTGTCATTATGTTTACTGATGAATCTCGATCAATCAATGTATCTGCAATAAAGCATCCTTCTATCCATACACCAATCATTGGGGTTCCAGGATCTAGGAAGGTGTCGGCCATTTTTACTTCCTTCATAGGTTCTGAGGCTCTATTAGACTTTGTTGTTTTTGGAGGAGCAATCCTTAGGCCACATCTTCTTGTCAAGATACTTTTGAATCTTATTTGGAAACTAGGGAATAGCATCAGCAACTATTAGAATGTTAGGTTTGGTTTAAAAGTGTCTAGGCCTTTGACCAAATCATACTCTTTGATAGGATCCACAAGCTTTTCCAATCGAATGGAAAATGGGGCCATGCCCACTTTTATCTTCCCTTTTTCTTCTAGGAGCGGCAACATCTACGCTTCTTCCTCATGAGGAGGTACTTCTACACCCTCTATTTCTTGGACCTCTGGTCCTATCTCTGCAACTCTCTCTGTAGCTCTCTATGGTTCTGTAGTGCTTTGTAGTGCATTGTTCTGGACTGCATTGTTCTATTTTTCCCAAGGAAAATTGAACTTCATAGTCTTGGCAGAAGGAACATTCTCTTTTGGAACTATGGATTCTCCTTTCTTTGCACGTGTTATGGTGGTCACTTTCAATTCCACCAAATTGGAAGCAGGTTCTTGGGTCTTCTATTGGATATCAGAAGTAGATTTCATAGGGGCTGGACTTGAACAATCTTGTGCAGTGTGGCATTTTCCTTTGCATCGGCTGCATAAGGGCTTGTAATCCACAAATCTTCTAGGGTTTGGACAATTCGGTGAGATATGACCCTTTTCTCCACATTTGTAACACTCCACTTCTGACCAAGTCCGTCCAAGTGTCATGAATCGTGTGGTGGGGGGACTTGCTCAAGATGCTGCACCGAATGCACACAGAATGCACAAGGAGAAGCTCACTTAAGAGACAAGAAGAGAGATGGAGGCCAAAACGTTTTCTTGCTGGTTTCTTCTTCTTCTTCTTCCACACACTTTACAACGTACACAAAGTATAGATAAGATACAACATAAAGGAAAGTGGCCTACTAAGTCAAACAATGCATAATTGACTACACTAGTCGACTGACGCTATAACTATGCCAGTTGTAAATAGGTATAACAACTTGAATATAATAAGCAATGAGTCAGTGGCCATGTGAGAGTCATAATGACCACCAATATGCTAAGTCTAGACATGCGGACCCATCTAACCAGGCAGTCCATCATTAATGTCCGCATGTGTTGAGCTTGTCATCTCAACACTCCCCCCCAAGCTCAACTGCATCTCTGCAACTCCAAGTAAGCTTCGAAGCTTCAATGCCTTCATGAAGATATCAGCTATCTAATCATGTGTGCTGACATACACCAAATCAATCTCACCTACTACTAGTACCTTCTCTCTCACAAAGTGGTAGTGTACCTCAATATGTTTTGTCCTGACATGGAACACAGGGTTCTTAGCCAACTGTATACTACTCACGTTGTCACAATAAATGACAATTGGACCTTCCATCTACACATCTAAATCAGCCAATAACTTTTGCAGCCATACTACCTCACATGCTGCAATAGCAACACCTCTATACTCAGCCTCTGTACTCGACAAAGCAACTGTAGATTGCTTTTTGCTTCTCCAAGTAATTGCTACACTACCAAGAGAGAACATGTATCTGCTGGTAGATCTTCTATCAGACATACTACCAGCCCAATCTGCATCTGTGTATCCAAATACCTGTACATTTGTACCTACCTCATAAAAAAATTTAATAATGTAATGTGAACTTCACATATCTCAATATGCATCTGACTGCATCCAAATGTGGATTTCTAGGTACTTGCATAAACTGACTCACAAGACCAACAATGTAGCTCAAGTCTAGCCTTGTAATGGTCATGTAGATCAAACTCCCCACTATCCTCCTGAATATATTAGGGTCTTCTATCTCATCCCCAACATCAGCACTCAACTTTACATTCTGCTCCAACGGGACTGAAAGTGGTTTGCATGCTGTCATACCATACTTGGACAACATATCCAAGCCATACTGTCTTTGGGACAGCCATATACCATCATCACATCTGATCACCTCAATGCTAAGAAAGTACCTTAGCTCACTTAAATCCTTCATCTCAAACTTCTTCTTCAAAAATTCCTTGACTTCAGCAATCCCACTATCACTATCACCTCTGATAATCAAGTCATCCACATAGATGACTATGATGACCAAACCTGCATCTCCCTTTCTCACATAAAGTGAGTGATCAACATCAAAAACATAAAAGCCAATATTGACAAGATACTCTCTGATCTTGTCAGACCATGCTCTAGGTGCTTGCTTGAGCCCATAGAGCGCCTTCTTTAACCTGCACACATACGTGGGATGCTCTAAATCTTCATAACATGCTGGATGATCCATATACACTTCTTCCTACAAATCACCATGCAAGAACGGATTCTTCATATCCATTTGCTGCAACCTCCAACCTTTGGCTGCTACCAAAGCAATCACACATTTGACAGTTGCCATCCTAGCAACTGGACTGAAGGTTTCTTCATAATCTATGCCATATGTCTGGGCATAGCCTTTTGCAACAATCCTAGCTTTGTACCTACTAATAGAACCATCTGCATTGTGCTTAATCTTATAAACCCACTTACATCCAATAGCTCTTTCCCTTCGGCAATGATACTAGATCCCAAGTCTTATTGGCCTCTAATGCAACCATCTCCTCATCCATTGCTACATCCCAATGAGCATGACCAACAACCTCCTCAAAACATGTGGGCTCAACATCCTCAATCACTTTCACCATATAAGCATAATGGCGAGCTGCATAACCTTCAAAACCAAATCTGTTAACAGGGTATCTCACCCTGCTAGACCTGCGTACCACTGGATCACTCAATGGAGTCTTTGCATTGACGCGTGCTCTATGCACACCTGGAGTCCTCATTGAAGGAATGCCAAGTTCATCATCCAAGCTCTCTGGGCCACTGGAGTCTCCATCAAGAATTGCATCAATGCCATCTGTCACTTTATTCTTTCCTTTGTCTTTACCTGTAGTGCTACTAGATGCACTTGAAAATGTAGAGCTACTCCTTAGTCTCCCAGACCAAGGACTACCAGATGATGTCTCTGGTCCACTAAGAGTCTGTGATTCTTGCTTTTCAGCCTACACATGAGTGTCATGATCATCATCATCATCCAACGCATCACCACTAGATACATATCAACTACTCATTTCATCAAAGATGACATCCCTGCTCACTCTGAACTTACATGTGATAGGGTTATAACAACGATACCCTTTTTGCTCTAAAGAGTATCCAACAAAGATACACTTTTCAGCCTTTGGATCCACTTTCTTCCGCAACTCATCTGGCACATGAACATATGTAATACAGCCAAACAGTTTCAAGTGTGAGACATCAAGCTTCTTACTTGTAAAAATTTCTTCGGGGGTCATACCATGAACTGCAGCTGTGGGAGTTCTGTTCATAATATAAACAGCAGTATGAATAGCCTTAAACCAAAAATGCTTAGGCATATTCTTTTCAGCCATCAAGGCGTGTGTAGCTTCTACAATATGCCTGTTTTTCCTTTCTGCAACCCCATTTTGCTGTGGGGTATACCTACATGTGAATTGTCTCTTTATCTCATGAGACCTTAGAAAATCACTGAACTCATTCGAGAGGTACTCTCCCCCTCCATCTGACCTCAAGCACTACTTTCAAGCCTGTTTCTCTTTCAACTGCAACCTTGAAAGTTCTAAAGTTCTCAAATGCTTCACTATTTTCCTCCATAAAATATACCCACAGCTTTCTAGAACAATCATCAATGAATGTGACAAAGTATGAACTTCCTCCAAGAGATACATTTTGTGTAGGCCCCCAAATATCTGTATGCACAACATCAAGGATATTTCTGCTTACATCTCTGTCATGTGAAAAGGGTTGTCTTGCCTGCTTACCAAACTAACATGCTTTGCATATCTTATGAAATTCTGCAATTCTAAATGTAGGCAAATCTGTAACCAACCCTTTGGACTGCATTAATTTCAGCCTTTGTACATTTGCATGTCTAATGCGTTTGTTCCAAATTTCAATATCCGCAACAACACCTTTTCCTTTAGCATACATAGCGACATTCATAGTAGGAATTCCAGCATCCAGAGTAAACATACATCCAACTCTACTTCCCTTTGCAACCAACCTGCACTTGTCATTGAAGTCTTCTACAAAGCAGCCCTTTGCATTAAATCAGACTTGCAGCCCTTGCTCTACCATCTGACCGACTGACACCAAGTTCTTTGTAATAGATGGCACATGTAATACATCTGAAAGACTCATTGTCTTACCATCATGCAAGGACAAGGAAACTTTTCCAATGTGTGAAATTGGGTGGCATGAATCATCACCCATCTGCACATAACCTATATTTTGCAAATCTTGCATCTCTCCAAACCATTCTGCATGGCTAGTCATATGATTGGATGCACCTGAATCAACATACCAAACATCATCATGTGTTACCTTTCTTGTAACAGCATTCAGCATATGCTGCATAACAAACAGACGTTCATTTTTGTCTTCATTCTGTCGTGAAGACGATGTATAGTTTCCTTACTGCAAATTACCACTGCGAATATAATCTTTCTTAGCATAACATTGAGTTGTAATATGACATGTTTTGCCACAGTAGTGACACATAGTACCAGAGTTGTTAGAACCTCTATTCTGCCATCCACCTCTTCCTCTAAAGCTCCTCCTACCTCTAAAGTTACCACAACCTCCTAAAACCTGCATATCGCCAAATTGCTAATTCAATCTGTTTTGCTGGTTGTCACTACCACGTCTTGTACCACGGCCTCTTGAAGAGGACCTGCCATGTTCCCTTCCTGGAACTAGAGTAGAAAGCTTGGACCTGTTCACCGCTTTTTTCATATGTCTCACTTTGCATGTTGATCTCTTCAGTGATTATAAGGAAGACCAACTCATCGAAATTTGAAAATGGCTTTCTGACATATATGGAAGCTACAAAGGCTTCCAAGCCTTTTCATTGTTAATTCCACCCAAGGTAGACGACACCAAATCATCATCATCGGGCATTGCATCAATCGCTGCCAAGGCATCTGCAATGCTCCTTACCTTCAGTGGATACTCATTGATAGACATCTTCCCTTTCTTCAATGTATTCAACTCTTGCTTGAGTTGAATCTTTCGTGCCTTTGTATTTACGGAAAACATACTTTCAAGTATGGTCCAAGCTGCATATGAATTCTCTGCATTTCTAATATGTCCCAGCATATTATTGTCAATTATTGCAGATAGCCAATATATGACCTTTTTGTCTTTTGCATTCCATTCCTTCCGTGCCTTTGTCTCTTTGGAGTATCACTCACCTCCGACTCCTTTTCTTCATCTGAAACAAACTCATAGAGGCCTTTTCAATAAGGAAGTTCGTGATACGGAACTTCCATGAAGGGTAATTGTTCTTGTCAAGCTTCTCAATGATGGGATTTCCACTGTTATGTGCCATTATCACAAAACTAATACCAAACAGCAAGCAAATCTTCTGCAACCCTCGACCTATAGTGCACAGCAATACACCAGACAGCCTTTTTCGCTGTCTACTCAACAATACATGCAATCTACAACTAGTTTGCAGATAAACCTTGTGTTTATTTATTGGTAAACACCTTTGAACTTACAAATCTAAAATCTGTAACCTGTGCACCTGTATACGGCAGACACAACTGAAATTGCAGGATACCTCGAACTGCTATCCGCAACCTTGCGAGTCTAAAACGGGGCCTGAAATGACCTCGGATGGCCAAAATAGCAGCGGACAAGCCCTAATGGGTTTGCCTACAGAATATACAACGCTCTTCACGCACACCAAATCTCACTGCAATTTGAGATTTTTTCTCTTCTCTGTGCCTGCTTTCGGTGCCTCCATAGGCACTGTCCAAGAGAAGAAGTAGAGAATGGAAGAGCTTCTTACATGTTGCTTGCTTGCTCGAATCCTTGGCTCCTTTCCTTCGCTTTAGCCTTCAAAACCAGCCCCAAATAGTGGTGCAGCTCTGATACCATGTCACGAATCGCGTGGTGGGGGGACTTGCTCAAGATGCTGCACCGAACACATACAGAATGCACAAGGAGAATCTCACTCAAGAGACAAGAAGAGAGATGGAGGCCAAAACGTTTTCTTGCTAGTTTCTTCTTCTTCTTCCACACACTTTACAATGTACACAAAGTATAGATAAGATACAACATAAACGAAAGTGGCTTACTAAGTCAAACAATGCATAACCGACTACCCTAGTCGACTGGCGCTATAACTATGCCAATTGTAAATAGGTGTAACAACTTGAATATAATAAGTAATGAGTCAGTGGCCATGTGAGAGTCATAATGACTACCGACGTGCTAAGTGTAGACATGTGGACCCATCTAACCAGATGGTCCATCATTAATGTCAGCATGTGTTGAGCTTGTCATCTCAACACTAAGGTATATGAACCCTCATAACCACAGTCATAAGCATACTGCCTATGTGAGCCATGGTATCTATCATATGTATTGTACCTAGTATGGCCATGCTGTCCCTGATATGCATTAACTTGATACTAATCCAACGTATATGAAGCATAACCATAAGCATATGGATCATGCCATTGCCCACAGCCATGATAATCCAGCTCTTGCTTCAATAGGATACTTCCATTTGAGATATTAGCATTAGCAACAAGCTGATCAAGGGTAGACCATGCTTGGTGTATTTTATCCATCAATTCCTTATGCCTATTTGCATCCCTTGCATCAATCCATCGTAAAGTGTGGAGCAAGGCTCTACATTCTTGATCACTAACCTTTTTTTTATCCTTGTCCCCTACCATTGAAGGTGCAGTCCACAAAGACCCCTAGTCACAAAATTTGAGATAACTTTGGCTAGGGAGCTCTGATCGAGGAACTTTCTGATTCAAAAGAGATGGGAGAGTGCCCTCTATGACTTTATACAAAAAAAATTATGACAAAAATTTTTGATAATTGGCTATGAGAAACTTTTTGTGGCTACACAAAAGGGGACTGCAGCTTGTCCCGTGGGACCATTGCACACAATAGTGGTTGCAACTCTCTTCGATCGGGGAGCTTTCTAGCTTTAATAGAAGTTATTGATATCCTCTATGCAATAACAAGTCTCATATAGAGAATTCTGTAATAAGAAATGTGTTGCTGAATTGTGCAGTGTAGCATCTTGTTCGCAACTATGAGAGGCCTATTTTGAGTAGTAGATACCCTATTGGGTCCAACCAAGTTATTAAACTAAATTAGGACATTTGGGAGACATGTAAGCACCTTGGGGAACCTGCAAATACTTCTCCAAACCAAAAATATCCTTACAATACCTGTAGAAGTCTACAACATGTAGAAGGCAGTGAAGTATATATATTGAATATAACATTTCTTTCTCAGATGAACAAAAGAAGTAGGTCAAAACTATTAAAGTGGGTTGCTAAAATTGAAACGGCTAATTTGAATCTTGCAAAACTAAGGAAATGGATGCTAATTCTAGCACCTTCGTGTAGCAGTAAAGTAAATAAATTCTAGCACCCTAAATCTGAAAAAGGATTTAGTAGGAACATTGACCAAGGAATACTCAACAACATGCCTTGTAGCCATTTATCTAGATGTATGAGTTGATTGTTTGAAATACAAGTTAAGAAATTGGGCTATCCTAAAATGGGGTTGTCCTGAGTGCTCAAATAGACTCATCAAGTGATTAAGGTGTACACTATGCGATTTGGTTCTGCTTTGCCTTGCTTTCAAACTTTCTAGGTTATAGGAAAGGTTGATAACTTCTAAAGAATCCTTTGAGAACAAGCAAAATTAGCCCCAGGAATACTCTAACTTAAGAACAAAAATAGTTTTGCTCATTAGCCAGACCAATAATACATCATTCCCTACATAGAATGCCTCAAGATATATTGAATGGACATCAATGGATCCTAAAATTTTAACCCTTGCATGTTTTACATTGAGTGTTGGAAAATAGGAGAAATCAAGCTTGTAATCAACACTATTCACATCGATTTACTTCTCAAAAATCTTGTGGAAAGCATTCAGAATAATGGCTTGTCTTCCTTATAGTATGAAGAAGGCTCCCATACTTTTATAGAGTAGAGTAAATCAAATGAATCACACATATAGCTTGTTTAGCTTGCAAATCTCTAGGATACTATCAATCTAAAATGTGCCAATTTACTACTATTGACCTCGTGCTAGTTTGTTGATCTTGCTTCAAAACGGCTTGGAAATGGTGACCCTCTTACTAAGAATGATGGCAAGAATACTCCTCAAAATACTAACTACGAAGACTCTTTCATGGACCCTTAAGAGCTAGTTTGTGTGATCAATTCTATGATAAAACTAATATTTTGTATCTATTACATAAGGCTTTGTTAAATCATTTTATTAAAAAAATAAACTTACAGTAAGGGACTTACAAATTATGGTAGAAATTCATGGAAGGGTAAAAAAAATATCACAAAAAAGGTTACATATGGATATATTAAACATTCCATGAATGCGTGGACCCCCCAAGTCTAGAATCTAGTTTGTACTATATAGTAATTCTCAAGCTTGGAACCACGAATTGCATGGGCACCATAGCCTTTGAAACATACACCAACATGAAGGGTGTGAGCTCTATTGTAACCTTGTATATTGTCTTGATTGCCCATAATGCAGAATTCATCTTTGCATACCAATCCTTTCTATTATCCTCAACTATTTTCTTCAAGATATGGAGCATAATCTTGTTGGAGATCTTTGCCTATCCATAAGCTGATGGATGAAAAGAAGTAGACATCTTATGTAAAATCATGTACCTAGCTATTAATTCCTAAATGAGTTAAATTCAAAAAGTACTAGCCCCTGTCTCACTGACCAACTCTATAAGACATCCAAACCTAGTCATGATATTGGAATATAAGAACCTAGTTACACTGGCTACCTTATTGTCTTTGAGGGCCTGAGCTTCTATCCATTTCATACAATTGTCGATGCAAACCAAAATATATTGATTACCTATCCTCTTAGCAACTGGCTTAATTAGATTGGGTATCCCTCAAGGTAGTATGCCACCACAAGCCAACCTGCAAAATTTTCGTATCTGTAATATCCTAAAAAAAGTGACCACTTGATAATCTAGCATGGGCTTCATAAAGAACTATTGGATACTCATACTTAGGCACACATCTTCTCACTACATTGTCACCTATAAAATGTATTCATGATAACATGAAATGATCTACTCCAATGCCAACTTTATTCTTTGGTTAGCTATAAGGTGTGTTGGCATAAATCCTTTTTGCAAGAAATGTAGTAGCTGGTCATAATAAGAATGTGGATCTACAACCCGAACTTCAAAGAGTTTAGCATCAAGTAGTTGATTAAGAAATCCTATTTCTACATCATCATTTTAAATCTACTGAGATAATCAACCACTACATGTTCTTTTCCTGGAGTGTGAATGGCCTTAAAGTGAAACTCTTGTAACAACAACATCCATATAGCCAATCTGCTTGTTAATTGAGGTTTATTGATCACGAAAAATAGAACCTAGTGGTCCACATAGAAAATCACTTGATTACCCAACAAATAATGCCTGAATTTTTGCACAAAATTAACCATTCCAAGTGATTCTCTCTTCGTTATTGAATAGCTCTTTTCAATAGTACTTAATCTTCTACTTGCATAATATATCAATCTAAATGAGCCACGTACTTTATCCTACATAAGTACACCTCCCACATCCAGATTAGAACCATCCACAAATACATGGAAGGGTAGGTCCCATGAAAGAGGCTATAGTATTGGAGCCATAAGTAGCATTTTCTTAAGAATATTGAATGCTTTTTCTTGATCTTCCCTCCAAACATACTACATACCTTCTTGGTTAAGTGGTAAGGGGAGAACAAATATGTGATAAGCACCTATTGCGCCACTTTACCTGGCTGACAAATCTCATAATTTCCTGCACATCAATAAGAGCTTTGGCCTTTTGAAAAACTACTATCTTTATTAGATCTAATATTGTCATGAAGGTTGTTAGGTATGGCTCAAAATGCTTGTGGGAAAATCCTTGAAAGTCAATGTTAAGAATTGCATGATGGGGGGATTTTCTTGAGCTACTATGCCAAACACACACTGTATACACAAGATGAAGCTCACTCAAGAACACAAGAAGAGAGATGGAGGCCAAAACGTTTTCTTGCTGATTTTTCTTCTTCTTCCATACACTATATAATGTACACAAAGTATAGATAAGATACAACATAAAGGAAAGTGGCCTTCTAAGTCAAATAGTGCATAACCGACTACACTAATCGACTGGCATTATATCTTTGCCAGTGTAGGTAGGTGTAACAAACTAAATATAATAAGTGATAAGTCAATGGGCCATGTGAGTGTCATAATGACCACCAACGTGCTAAGTGTAGACGTGAGAACTCATCTAGCCAGGCGGTCCATCATCAATGTCTGCAGGTGTTGAGCTTGCTATCTCAACACTCCCCCTCAAGCTCAATTCTATCTCTGCAACTCCAAGTAAGCTTCGGAACTTTCAAATCTTCTCTACACCCAATGTCTTTGTGAAAATGTCAGCTATCTGATCCTGTGTGCTGACATATACCAAGTCAATCTCTCCTGCAAGTACCTTCTCTCTCACAAAGTGGTAGTGCACCTCAATGTGTTTTGTCCCAGCATGGAACACCGGATTCCTAGCTAGCTGTATGATGCTCATGTTGTCACAATGAATGACAACTAGACCATCTCTCTACACGTCCAAATCACCTAATAACTTTTACAGCCATACCACCTCACATGCTACCATAGCAGCACCTCTATACTCAGTCTCTGTACTCAATAAACCAACTGCAGGTTACTTTTTATTACTCCATGTCACTGCTGCACTACCAAGGAAAAACATGAATCCACTTGTAGATCTTCTGTCTGACATGCTACCAGCCCAATCTGCATCTGTATATCCAAAGACCTGTATGTCCTTACGTGCCTCATAAAAAATTCCATAATCTAAAGTGGACTTCACATACCTCAATATACGTCTAACTGCATCCAAATGAGGCTTTCTAAGCATCTGCATAAACTGACTGACAAGACCAACAACATAGCTCAAGTCAGGCCTTATGATAGTCATGTAAATCAAACTCCCTACTATCCTCCTGAACATAGTAGGGTCTTCTATCTCATCTCCAACATCAACACTCAGCTTCACATTTTTCTCCAATGGTACTGAAAGAGGCTTACATGCTGTCATACCATACTTGGATAACATATCCAAGCCATACTGCCTTTGGGATAGCCATATGTTAGAAATGCGGGATCTAGAGCATGACATAACCGGAAGCTATGGAGGATGGAAGGAGAAGTGTAGACTCATGATGGAATGGACACTGTTTGTTACACAAGTGAATTAGGTTCCAAGATTGAGACTTGGACTCATAAACACAATCTTGTGTATGTGGACAATGACATTGACACTTTACTGAAATGAAAAGAGTACTATCATTGCATTAAGAAAGGAAGCAAGTACAATGCTTTATAGGAAAGTAGGAAACTGCAGTAGGCACCATTGTGCATATGGGATAAGTTAGCCTGCATGTCCTTGACCCTGAGACTCCATACAAAGAGGCTGTTTGAGTGTGATTGCTGATTCTCAACACCCCTCCTCAATCACAACTAGTAAAGGCACAAAGTGTGTAGGGGCTGTAATGAGAACCACCTACAAAGTGTGGGCATACCACAGACATGGCAAAACACCAGAGGCTGTTGCAGAAAAAGCTAAGTGTGGGTACCATAAACATGGTGGACATCCAGAGGCTGTAACAGGGGCCTCACAAAGTGTACAGGGACTGTAATGCCAAGTTACATAAGGAGTTTTACAAAGCTTATGGCAGGAAGCATTTGGGCAAGGAAAATACAAGGCTATTAAAACAGTCTATCAGAATTATGAGAGTACAAGGACTGATGAGTCTTGTCCTTCCGATCCTGGTGATCTTCATCTTCTTCTTCCTTTGCTTCATTTTCTTCTTCTTCTTTGACTGCGACTAGATAGGCCTTTTGGGATCTCTTTCTTGCGTGGCAGAACTTCTCGGTGTGTCCGGTCCTTTTGTAGAAGTCACAAAAGAGCTGATCTTTCTTGCCTTTGTACCTGTTGCCAACATATAATGCATGCTCATCTCTAGAGGTACTTGGTTCTTCTTTAGTTTTTAGCTTCTTTTCTTCTTCTAACAGTGATGCCTGGATATCAACAAGTTCAGGATTTGGCATGTTGATTAAAGTTGTTGATACGTTATTATATTCAGGAGGCAAGCTCTTAAGTAGAACACCGATGCAAACATCTTCATCCATTTTAATGTTGATTCCTGCAAGTTGGGTTAGGAGTCCTTCCATGTAATTAAGATGTGTGGCAAGTGATGTGCTGGACTTCATTTCAAGCCTGAAGAACTCAATCAGGAGACCATACTTTGATGATTTAGATTGTGCACCGAACAGGGTGTCAAGTCTTTTCCATGTATCCTGTGAGGTCTCACAGTTATCCACATGATGAATATAACTGTCGTCTAGCTCCAATTTGATAATGGCCTGGGCTCTGTCATCATTCTTTTGCCAAGTAGTTGCAAGGTCCGCGTCCCGAGGTTTCTTCTCTTTGCCATTTGTGATGGCCCAGAGACCCTTCTTCATCAGGATGAGCTTGATGCGGGTTTGCCAAGTGTGGAATCCGACTCCTTTGAATCGAGCATTTGGCGAGTCTTTGCCCATGTTAGATTTACGGGAACAGTAGCAAATCAACTTCAGACTTTATTAGATTTGAGCAACAGAAGAATTGATTGAGAGACACAAGTGCTAAAAAGCACTAACTGAGTGTCAATGAATACCAAATCTGCAAAAGTCTTTTACTCCAAGTGATCTTCCCCTTCTTGATTTGATGCTGATGCCTTCAGATCTGAGTGACAGTACTTTAACGAACTTCAGAGAGTATTGCTCAGTGATTAAAATCACTATTGATAACTTCAGTGAGAGAAACAGTGAAAAATGTCAAGATTTTGAAGCTTTTGGCTATGGTGGAATTAGGGTTTCTGAGACAGGGGCCTGGTTTTTTTGCTGATTGCAGGAGCTACAGTGCATCATTTTCAAAACTTTTTACATATCTAGGAAGCTTATGTCATGGGCTACCAAAGCCCCATGGAGATTGTCAACATCGTGGTCAGTATGCAGCGCGCAGGTGCCGCGAACAGAATCGGCGCAGATCTGGACAGCGAGGTCAAATTTGAGCAATGCTGGAGCTGTAGATCATCAATGTTGGTGTTTAAAGTGACAGGAAGCTGTGCCCTAAGCCAAGGAACATTTCTTCAAAAGAAATCGTGTTGAAATTCTGCCTGGTTGAAGAGTTATGGAAGCTCCAAGCAAGGTAGGTCCTGTCTGGCTATGGCAGACACAGAACAGAGATTGGGGATTTTCACAATGCTGAGCTCCATATGGTCCAATGTCCTGGATTGATGTGATACAGGGAAGCTTTATGAGTTGGGGAATACTTTTCCAGAAGGAAGCTCCAAGAGATTTGACCTGTGGAGTGAGATATAAGCAGTTCAATCTGACAAGGTGCTGCTGGCTATGGCTGCCATGGAAGCTTCAGTGAGAGTAGAGTTGGGAGATGAAGTCATGAGCTGACATTGAGATGGATGGAGGTTCAGAAGAATCAAGAGAGGCTATACGAGCAATGCCATGCCCAACTGGGCTCTGATACCATGTTAGAAATGCGGGATCTAGAGCATGACATAACCGGAAGCTATGGAGGATGGAAGGAGAAGTGTAGACTCATGATGGAATGGACACTGTTTGTTACACAAGTGAATTAGGTTCCAAGATTGAGACTTGGACTCATAAACACAATCTTGTGTATGTGGACAATGACATTGACACTTTACTGAAATGAAAAGAGTACTATTATTGCATTAAGAAAGGAAGCAAGTACAATGCTTTATAGGAAAGTAGGAAACTGCAGTAGGCACCATTGTGCATATGGGATAAGTTAGCCTGCATGTCCTTGACCCTGAGACTCCATACAAAGAGGCTGTTTGAGTGTGATTGCTGATTCTCAACACCATATACCATCATCACATCTCATCACCTCAATACCAAGAAAGTATCTCAACTCACCGAAATCTTTCATCTCAACCTTCTTCTTCAAGAAGTCCTTAACTTCAGCAATTCCATTGTCACTGTCACATGTAATAATCAAGTCATCCACATAGATGACTATGATGACCAAACCTGCATCTCCCTTTCTCACATAAAGTGAGTGATCAACATCAGAAATACAAAATCCAATATTGACAAGGTACTCTCCAATCTTGTCAGACCATGCTCTAGGTGCTTGCTTTAGCCCATAGAGGGCCTTCTTTAACTTGCACACATATGTGGGATGCTCTAAATCCTCATAACATGTTGGCTACTCCATATGCACTTCTTCTTGCAATTCACCATGCAAGAAGGCATTCTTAACATCCTTTTGCTACAAACTCCAACCTTTGGGTACTGCCAAGGCAATCACACACCTAACAGTTGCCATCCTAGCAACTAGACTGAATGTCTCTTCATAATCTATGCCATATGTTTGAGGATAGACTTTTGCAACCATCCTAGCTTTATACATGCTAACTAAACCATTTGCATTATGCTTGCCTTTGGAAACCCACTTACAGCCAATAGCTTTCTTACCCTTAGGTAAGGATACCAAATCCCAAGTCTTATTCTTCTAATGCAGCCATCTCCTCATCCATTGTTATATCCCAATGAGCATGACCAATAGCATCCTCAAAACAAGTGGGCTCAACATCCTCAACTAGTTTCACCATATAAGCATAATGGTGAGCTGCATAACCTTCAATACCAAATATTTTAACAGGGTATCTAACCCTGCTAGATCTGTGTACCACTGGATCACTCAGTGGAGCCTTTATATTACTATGAGCTCTTTATACACATGGTGTCCTGACTAAAGGAATACCAAGCTCATCATCCAAACTCTCTATACCACTAGAATCTCCGTCAAATCCCAAATGACTGGTAGATGCATCATTACCATCCAACACTTTCTTCTTTCCTTTGTCCTTCCGTGCAACACTTATAGATCCACCTGAAGATGTGGGGCTACTCCTTAGTTTCCCAGACCAAGGGCTCACTGTAGGTGTAGTACCATATGATGTTTTTGGTCCACTAAGACTCTGTGATTCTTGTTTATCTTTCTGCACATAGCTATCTTTATCATCATCATCATCCAAAACATCACCAGCAAGTGTATACCAACTTCCCATCTCATCAAAGATAACATCCCTACTCACTCTGAACTCACCTGTGATAGGGTTATAACAACGATACCCTTTCTTCTCTAAAGAATATCCAGTAAAAATACATTTTTCTGCCTTTGGATCAAGCTTCTTCCGTAGCTCATTTGGCACATGAACATATGCAACACATCCAAATACCTTCAAGTGTGATACATTAGGCTTCTTGCCAGTAAAGCATTCTTCAGGAGTCATCCCATGAACTGCAGCTGTGGGAGTTTTGTTCATAATGTAGACAGTAATACGGATAGGCTCAGACCAAATTTTTTTGGGCATATTCTTTTCAGTCATTAATGCCCATGCAACTTCTGTAATATGCCTATTTTTTCTTTCTACAATACCATTTTGCTATGGGATATACCTGCAAGTAAATTGCCTCTTTATCCCATGAGTCCTCAAGAAGCCACTGAACTCATTAGAGAGGTACTCTCCCCCTCCATCTAATCTCAAGCACTTCACTTCTTCAACAGTTGCCTTAAAAGATTTGAATGCTCAAACACATCACTCTTTTCCTTCATGAAGTATACCCATAGCTTCCTTGAATAGTCATCAATAAATGTGACAAAGTATTTGCTGCCACCAAGAGATACCTTCTGTGTAGGCCCCCAAACATCTATATGTACTACATCAAGTATATTTCTACTCACTTCTCTATCATGCGAAAAGGGTTGTCTCGCCTGCTTAGTAAACTGGCATGCTTCACAGACTTTATGCAATTCTGCAACTCTAAAATAAGGCAACGAAGGCAACCTTGTAACCAATCCTCTGGATTGCATTAATTTCAACCTTTGCACATTTGCATGTCCAATATGTTTATGCCATATTTCAATATTTGCAACTACTCCTTTTCCTTTAGCATATATAGTAGCATCCATTGCAAGAATTCCAGCATCTAAAGTGAACATTCAGCCAACTCTACTTCCTTTTGTGACCAACTTGCACTTATCATTAAAGTCTTCTACAAAAAAACCTTTTGCATTGAATCAAACCTACAACCCCTGCTCTACCATTTGGCCAACAGACACTAGATTCTTTGTAATTGATGGCACATGTAATACATCTGTCAGACTCTTTGTCTGGCCATCATACAAGAACAAGGGAACCTTTCCAATGTGTGAAATTGGGTGGCATGAATCATCACCCGTCTGCACATGACCTAGATTTTGTAAGTCCTGCATCTCTCCAAACCATTCAACATGACTGGTCATATGATTAGATACACCTGAATCGACATACCATACATCATCATGTGTTCCCTTTCTTGTAACTGCATTCATCATATGTTGCATAACAAATAGATGCTCATTTTTGTCTTCATTCTATCGTGAAGACGATGCATAGTTTCCTTGCTACAATTTACCACTGCGAATATCATCCTTCTTTACATAGTAATGGGCTGCAATATGGCCTATTTTGCCACAATAATGGCAAACAATAGTAGAATTTTCAGAACCTCTATTCTGCCATCCACCTCTTCGTCTAGAGCTCCCCCCTATCTCTAAAGTTTCCTCGGCCTCCTGAAACTTGCATTTCACCAAATTGCTGATTGAACCTGTTTTGCTGGTTATCACTAGCACGTCCCATACCATAGCCTCTCGAAGAGGATCTACCATGTTCCCTTCCTAAACTTGGGTAAAATGCTTAAACATGTTCACCATTTTTTCCAGATGAGTCACCTTGCATATTGATCTCTTCGGTAATCATGAGAGAGATCAACTCATCAAAATTTGGAAATGGCTTCTGCACATATACTGAAGTAACAAATGATTTCCATGCCTTCTCATTGTTAAGGCTACTCAGAGTGGATGAAACCAAATCATCATCATCCGGCATTGCATCAATCGCTACTAAAGCATCTGCAATGCTCCTCACCTTCAACACCATACTCATTGACAGACATTTTCCCTTTTCTCAAGGCATTCAACTCTTGCTTGAGTTGAATCTTTCGTGCCTTTGTATTTACTGAAAACATGTTCTCCAAAATTATCCAAGCTGCATGTGAAGTTTTTGCATTCCTGTTATATCCCAACATTGTATTATCAATGACTGTAGATAACCAATACATCACCTTTTTATCTTTCGCATTCCATTCTTTCCATGCTTTTAACTCATATGGAGTCGGAGGGACACCCAACTCTGGCTCCTTTTCTTCACCTGAAACAAACTCATAAAGGCCCTTTCCAATGAGGAAGTTTGTCACACAGAACTTCCATGAAGGGTAGTTGTTCTTATCGAGCTTCTCAATAATGGGATTTCCACTATTCTCTACCATTATCACAAACAAGGATACAACACAGCAAGCTAGTCTTCTGTAATCTTTCACAACATGTGCACAACAATACAAATTCCTCGGGGGAAATGTCACCAAAGGTCTTGTTGGTTGTTCTCTGCCACGAACCTGGTGCATTACATAACCCAAATACCATCACATGGTACGCAAAGGTACCGACGACAGTAATAAATGTCGTTTTTAGCTTGTCTTTCTCAGCAATCACCATTTGGTTATACCTTGCAAAGCAATCCATAAACGAATAGATTTCCCTACCTGCTAGTTGATCCAAGATTTGGTCAATAAATGGCAATGGGTAGTAATCGTTAATAGTTTTTTTATTCAACTCTCTAGAATCTACGCAAAGCTGGATCTGATTGTTCTTCTTCTTCCTAATCACAGCTGGTGAGCACCATTCAGTATGCTGAATAGGGAAGATCAAACCCGCTTTTCACAACTTCTGTAATTCCTCGAAAAACCCGTCCCTTAATTCAAAAGCATATGCCTTACTTTCTAATGTACAGGGCGGGTACCTTCCTTTACAGGAATAGTATGCACAATTAGACTAGGAGGAATACCCCTAAGTTCAAGCAAAGATGTCGCGGAACTTCTGAATTAGGGACACATAGTCCTCTCTCTCTTCCAAACTGAGCATAGAACCCAATTTGATCGGCTACGAATCATTAGGCGTACCAATGTCTAGCTCAATAACATTTGTGTCTCTTATTCGATCATGATGCTCTATTGGCTCATTCAAGGTTATCTGATAAATATCCTCTGTAGTGGACCCTTCCTTAGATCCATCGCTCGATGGCATCTCACTATTAGATGGATCATCTATTGTTTCTAGTTCAGTGGGGGATAAAGGAGCTCTCTCACTCTGAGGAGACTCAAGGTAAGCATCCACTATTACATGATGGGCACCTCGACCTAGAATCACTCGACCTACGGGTATATCGACTTGATATTCTGTTCGTAAAATCTAGGGCCTTCCTAGCAAAACTCGATAGCTAGGACATCTTGCAAACCTTATCACCCTAAAGTCCAGATAGCATTCCACGCTTGCAATAGTAACGTGGACTTTAGTGATGCAACCTTCCGGTTGTCTTAGACTATCATCCGCCATCCTAAAATGTGTGGAGCCATCTTTTTGAATTTCGAGACCTAGCCACTCCATCAAGTCTAAACTTATGATATTGAAGGAGGATCCAGTGTCCACGATAGCGTGCTCCACTAATATTCCATCCACAAATGCTGGAACCCTAGGGCAATGCTTTTCAGCATGATCAAACCAATCTTCTCCCACTCTAGCTATGCCCAAAGGTTCTACTATATACCTGATACACATGATTTTCTTGAACTCCTTGCGTACTCCTGGAGAAAGTTTAATCAATTGTAGGAGATTCACATCTGGTTTGACTTCGCAAAAAGAACTTGCTAGGTCAAAGTTGTGGTAGTTAGCCAAAGTTCTCTTCTTGAGCCAAACCATTCTTTCCTTTGGTCATTGGACCATCGGCTTTAGTGACTCTTTTTTTACTTTTGTCTTCTTTCTTGGCACCTCTCTATCCTTCTTGCGATACACTTTACCGTCAACAGGCCTTAGAGGTCCACCTTCCATATCCGGATTCAGGACTCGCTTTTCCTTAGCATCCTGCTTAGGATTTCCCTCAACAGGCTTCATGGTTCCTTTATCACCCTCTTTAATCTTTTGCCCTCTTGTTACGGCTCGTAGATTAGAAGTTTCAGCATCATTGACACGTATAGCCTCAATAAGGCTGACTCCACTGCCATGAGGTAACTTCTCTACAATAACATTTCCTTGTTGCAGTATTTGTCTTGGTACCTCATCTTGCTGGAGATTATTCCCTTGTGCGCAATGATTAACTAGACAAGGTTGTTTACTTCCTTGTTGAAGAGAACTGATCTTACTCCAACAGGTAGCAGCTAAGTGGCTAGACTTTCCTAAAATATCACATTTGACATTCGGGCAATTTCTAGGGAAATGTTGGCCACTACACCACTTACAGCTGAATCTTGAGGGGCAAATCATACTAATTGCCACCGCCGCCTTCGACGAAGTCTATTTTTTTTCTGAAATTCAAAATTTTTGGCTATTTTTAAGTACTTCTTGGTATTAAAAATCATCTGTCATTTGCAGTCTCTAAACAGGACCAAAATGGGCGAGCTACCCCCTGCTTTGTGACATCTTGACTACCCATAGTACCCACGTGGATCAAAGGGAATTCCATCATAAAAGTCATCATGAGTGCCATCCTCGCCGGGATCGAAAGGCATACCAATATAATGGCTGTCAAGGATGGGTAAAATATCATCAGCCATATACTCCAAGACACCCAGATCAAATGGGTAATCATTTTCATGGTGAATTCCATAATCTCCCGGATCATAAGGAAGCATGATGTCAGCATCTTCTTCATTTGCATCCACATCAAGGGTGGTATCCACATCTGATGCCATGAGGCATAGTCACAGTGGATTCTATAAGATTTTATGATGGATTCTGTAAAATTTATTTGTTGACCGGGGCTCATACATAAGGTGGATTCCTTGTGCAAGACAGGGACACTTGCCCTTCTCAAGCATTTTATTAATTAATGTGCATGTGGGTGATTCCACAACAAGCGATTCTACAAAATTCATATTAATTAATTAAGCTTTTATGAGCTTAGAGTGCGTACTTGAATTAAATTAAGGTTAGGATAGTGTTCCAACCTATTTTAATTATTTGTAGATGAAGACTACTAGGTATTCACTATTGTTTGTTTATTTTATTTATAAACAATTGTGAATGCTTCAATTGATGTGTAGAGAAGGTAGCAGTGGCTTTGGGTAGCACTGGGCATTAGCGTAAGTCCAAGTGTAAATTTCATAATTATAAGTATAATATATAATATTATGTATTTATATGATATTGTATTATTAAAATTATTACTCTAAGTTTTTTATTTGTCCCTCATCTGGAATTGGAATTCAGAGCTTCAAGAGTCGTTTTGGGGGTTTTGGCACGCTTTGAACGCGAAGATGATGTCTAAACATCAAGATTCAAAGCACAAAATTTTCTGTAGCAACTACAGCATGTTACAGGATACATCTTGACTCTTAAAACTCTGTATTTCAATTGATATTTGTACTTTCTTTGTAATTATATGTAAAATTTGAATACAAATATCCATGTAAAACTATAATATATAATTAAGGATGGCAAACTATGGCTTTTGCCATGGGGGAGGTTGGGCCCAATCGTGCATTTTTCTATTGTCTTTCTCAATCTATTGAGTTATTCAAATCCTCTTATGTATTATAATGTTGTTTGTATTTAATAGTTGAGATGTTTAATTTGTTAGATTTTTCCACTAAGTTCTATTATGTGTGTCATAAAGTTGTTTATGATTAAGATTTGATTTGCTAGATTTGCCACATATTTCGCTTCGTAACATGGTATCAGAGCCTGATTACGCTCCGAGTTTTCAATTGTATGATATTAGTGTATAAAGGCGAATATCGTGGAACAATCACAATCTACAAGACAAATCACTATAAATGAATATTGCAGCTGTATTTCTCGTGTTTTGGACAGCCTTATATCCAGTGATTGACTCGAATTGATCCAATTTGTTCTTCTTTGAATTGGGATTATAGTATGGACTTGGCTATGCAAACATATGTTATAGCCAAAAAGCTTTTGAAGTTTATTTCATAGTAAATCATAGCTTTGTTTTATTTTATAAAAGTTTTAAGTTTAAGCATATTAAGTCTTTATTTATGTTACAGGCTATATAGAAGAGGCACTTGAAAGTAGTCTAGCTATTGCATATGCTTCACCATAAAAATGTGCTCGAACAACTATTTTTTAAGTAATGTAACTTTTACTTGTTCATATTTTGAGGATGGTGTAAAAACAAAAGTTTTAGCCACACATATTGAAAAATTATGAATATTTAGCAAGTTATTTGAGTCCTAAAGTAACCCTGAATGCAAATTTCATAGCAATATGCAGGAAACTGTCTAGTAGCCAACTTTGAGTCCTATTTTTTATGACCTTACCTTCAGATTTGGTAATCCACCATAGGGATATGAATTGTATACATTTTTGTTGTCTACAACTCTCTAGTTATTATCATGACCTGATTCTATCTACACAGAAAGTTATTTATCTTGAAAGTAGGTCTCGCAGTTAACCCAAACAATGAAATTTGTAAATTTCAACCTATAGAGACATCTAATTTCCTAATAGGAGAGCTTTTAATCCATTTGGAATTTGAGTATACTCCCAAAATAAAAAGTTTTAGCTTGTACAAAGATCTAAAACTTATATTAGACATGGTTTTGTCTAAATATGCATATATTAAAAAATAATCATATCTAAATATGCCATAAAACTTGAATATTACTATTTTTTTTACCAAGAGACTAGTATTTTATCCAACTTTAGCCTTATCTTTAATATTTTTCTTTTTGAATTTTAGTCTTAGTCATAAGTAAATGTTTTGTAAAATTCATTATAAGCTCCAACTCTCTAGTTATAGACTAACTTGATTTACAAGAAGATATAAGTTGTTTTTATTCAAAGTAGGCCTTCAGTATGATTCTCACTCTAATTTTTGACAATTATAGTATGCCTTTAATGTTGTTATCTTTTGATTTGATAAACATTAAGACTAACAAATTTTTCTTAAAAGTACTTTGGAAAATTCTTCAATTTCCTAATTCTGTTGCGAATTCACGCTTTCTAGTAAAGATGGAGATCTCCAATCAAGGTAATATAGATAAGTCTTTTACTTTTAAAAAAAGAATTCTTAGTTAAAGTTTTACTTACTACTAAACTAGAATAACAATTTTATTTGTTATTGTCAATGCTTTGAGTATGAGACCTAGCATTCATAATATTTCTATCTTATCTTTTGACTCTCTTACTTCCATGAAAGGCATCTATGGCACTAACACTTGTTTTTAATCTTATTAGAATCATTTGTTTGATAATAATTAGACTCTGATTAATTCATTGTCCTATACTAGATACTTGGTAAAATTTATTTTAAAAAAATCATTTAGTTGAAGACGTGTAGCGGATGACCACCCGCGCCCTTAGTGCTTACCCTACATTGTTAGTTCCACATTGAGCAGATAGCAATTGTGGACAATTGCTATCCCACCCCAAGGATATGATGCCATGAGGCATAGTCATGGTGGATTTCGTGAGATTTTATGGTGGATTCTGTAAAATTTATTTCTTGACTGAGGCTCATACATAAGGTGGATTCCTTGTGCGAGAAGTTGACGGGGACGCTTGTCCTTCTCGAGCATTTTATTAATTAATATGCACATGGGTGATTTCATAGCAGGTAATTCCACAAAATTCATATTAATTAATTAAGCTTTTATGAGTTTAGAGTGTGCACTCAAATTAAATTAAGGTTATGACAGTGTTCCAACCTATTTTAATTATTTGTAGATGAAGATTGCTAAGTATTCACTATTGTTTATTTATTTTATTTATAAACAATTGTGAATACTTCAATTGATGTGTAGAGCAGATAGCGGTAGCGTAAGTCCAAGCGTAAATTTCATAATTATGATTAGTTATCTTAAGTATAATATATAATATTATGTATTTATATGATATTGTATTATTAAAATTATTACTCTATTTATAAGTTATAAGTTTGAACTTCTTTAGTAGTAATTAGATCATTGTCCTTAGTATTATTAATTTATTTATTTTTAATATAAATTATTTTTGAATATAAGATTTAAGATATGTTTTGATTGAAATAAGCTTTCTCTATGGAATACCTTGCTATTTTCTTAATGTGGTTAAGTTTTAGAAGGCATTTCTAGCTTTCTTTATAAAAGCAATAGGATCGCGCGCAAAATAGGAGAACACGGTGAAAACTGAGTTTTTTCATTTGTCCCTCATCTGAAATTGGTATTGAGAGCTTCAAAAGTCATTTTGGGGGTTTTGGCACTCTCTACACGCGATGGTAATGTCAAAATATCAAGATTCAAAGCATAGAATCTATCTTGATCTACATCATCTCTTCAAGATCATCAATATCTATTGTGTCAATGTCTTGTTTGTCTTCCTCATCTTTTTGCTCTTTTGCATCTTTGTCATCTACACCAGTAGCAATCAAAGTGTTCACCATTACACGGGCTGACCCCATTAGAGCATGCTGCCCAAACTCATGTAGAGGTGGCTCTAAGAAAGAAGAATGATCTACATCCAAAGAGGGCTACCCATAAGAACAAGTGCATCCATCAACTTGATGTTGGTCCAATGTATATGAACCCTCATAACCACAATCTTTAGCATGCTGCCCGTTTGAGCCATGGTATCTATCATATGTATTGTACCCAGTATAGCCATGTTGCCCCTGATATGCATTAACTTGATATTGATCCAAGATATATGAAGCGTAAGCATAATCATACTGATGATTATATGGATCATGCCATTGCCCACGGCCATGATAATCCAACCCTTGCTTCATTAGGATACTTCCATTCAAGATATTAGCCTTAACAATAGGTTGATCAAGGGTAGATCATGCTTGCTGTATTTTATCCATCAACTCCTCATGCCTATTTGCATCCCTAGCATCAAGCCATTGTAAAGTATGGAGCAAGGCTCTACATTCTTGGTCACTAATCTTTCTTTTACCCTTGTCCCCTACCATTGAAGGTGCAATCCACATAGACCCCTAGTTACAAAATCTAAGATAACTTTGGCTAGAGAGCTCTGATCAAGGAACTTTTTATTCAAAACAAAGGGGAGAGTACCCTCTACAAGGCTGTGTAAAAGGTTTTATGATAGAAAATTTTTAGAATTGGATATGAATAGCTTTCTGTGGCTGTACAGAAGGGGACTACAGCATGTTCTGCAGGACCACTACACACAAAAGTGGTTGTAACTCTCCAATGGGAGCTTTGATTGGGTTAGAGCTTTCAACTCTAATCGAAGGTATCACTCCCCTCCACGCAAGGAGCATAGGTATGTAATAATAGGTCTTACATAGAACATTTTGTAATAAGAAATGCACGGTTGAACTGTGTAGTCTAGCACCCTATTTGCAATTGTGAGATGCCTATTTTGAGCACGGTAGATACCCAGCAGGGTCCAACCAAGTTATCAAAATTAATGAGGACCTTCGGGAGACCTGTGAGCATCCTAGGGAATCTACAAATACAAAAAATGCTATATTCAATATACTTCACTGCCTCCTTCAGGTTGTAAACTTTTACAAGTGTTGCAAGGGTATTTGTGGTTTGGAGATCTCAAATGAACAAAAGAAGTAGGTCAAAACTATTAAAGTGGGCTACTATTTTAACAATGCTAAAGTAGGCCAAAAATTGAAACTATTGATCTAGATCTTGTAGAACTAAGCAAATGGCTGCTAATTCCAACACCTTAGTGTAGTAGCAATAGATTGAAGAAATTCTAGCACCCTAAATCTAAAAAAGGATTTAGCACAATCATTGACCAAACAACACTCAACAACATGCCTTGTAGCCATTTTGTTAGATGTATGAGTTGGTTGTCTAAAATACAAGCTAAGAAATAGGGCTATCGTGAAATGGGGCTGTCCTATGTGCCAAAATAGATTCATCAAGTGATTAAGGTGTACATTATGTGATTCCGTTGTGTTGTTGTCTTGCTTTCAAATTTACTAGGTTATAGGAAAGGTTGATGACTTCTAAAGAATCCTTTGAGAACAAGTTGGCTAGTAGCAGAGCCCTAGGAATACTCTAACTCAAGAACAAAAATAGTTATGCTCATCAACTAGACCAATAATACCTCATTTCCTACATAGAGTGCCTCAAAATATGCTGAATGGACATCAATGGATCCTAAAATTTTAACCCTTGCATGTTTTACATTGAGTGTTGGAAAATAGGAGAAATCAAGCTTGTAATTAGCACTATTCACATCGATTTACTTCTCAAAAATCTTGTGGAAAGAATTTAGAATAATGGCATGTCTTCCTTATAGTATGAAGAAGGCTCCCATACTTTTATAGAGCAGAGTAAATCATATGAATCACACATATACCTTATTTAGCTTGCAAATCTCTAGGCAACTGTCACTCTAAAAGATGCAAGTTTACTACTATTGATCTTATGCTAGTTTAATGCTATTGATCTTGCTTCGAAATACCTTGGAAATGGTGATCCTCTTACTAAGAATGATGGCAAGAATACTCCTCAAAATACTAGCTACTAAAACTCTTTTATTGACACTTAAGAGCTAGTTTGTGATCAATTCTATAATAAAAATAATATTTTGTATCTATTACATAAGGCTCTAATAAATCCTTCTATGAAAAAAATAAACTTACAGTAAGGGATTTATAAATTATGGTAAAAAGTCACAGAAGGGTCAAAAAAATATCACAAAAAAGGATACATAGAGATATATAAAACATCACAAAAAGGTTACAAAAAGGGTCAAAAAAATATCACCGAAAAGGTTACATAGGGATATATAAAACATGCCATGAACACACGTGATATTTAGGATTTATACATAGTCAACCCCTCGAGCAAGTAGCATGGAAGTGGGGGGGCCATGAATGCAAGGGGTAATTGTCTACATTTGAGACTCCTCATAGTGAGTGTACTGATTAATGTGCTAGCAACTCCAAATCAGACAAAAATTGGAGCACATGTTAATATGTGCATAGTACTATTCGAAACAAAGTATTAGTAGCAGATAGGCCCAAGAAGTTCATATATAGGCGTTGCAATGAAAAGATCTTGTGAATTCTTGAGAGCAATGACTATGAGGAGAGTATTGCCTATGTATGATGAGGTTGATACACATGCACCAATCTCTAGTGGGGTCGATCATTTTGAGAGGTAGGAGTCACATCGTCGCAATGAACATTGAGATCCTGACAAACCTAGAGGTAGCATACATATACATTAAGGTCTTGCCCATAGGATGGTTCAGTCCTGAGAAATATTTGTTGAGTTTCAATGACATGATACAACAATGAATTAGCTTTCAAGATTTGTCTCTCTACTAGCTTTGATACAAAAAAATTTAAGCTTGTATATGATTGGTCTGTGTAGATTTCTAAGCTAGAACATTTCGCATAACATTTGTCATAATCAATTAATTTTTAATGTCACACTTAACTTTTATAGTGAAAGAAGTATTCATTGTATACACACTTGATAAATTATGACAATTGGAAAGAAATAAAGAACCAATAGGTTATATTGATTGTGCCAATGCTTATCATTCAATGTATATACAAATGAGATTACATTGCAATCCTCAATTAGGTGATAATGAAACAAGTTTTGGATAGTAGTGCAAGTGCTTTCTTATTCGCACTCTTGAGGTTGTGTATAAGGTATTCTAAATCTTTTGTACAAGGCTTTGAAACACATCACATTGTAGGTGGGACACTCATTGGAAAATATCATTTGTTGAACTAGGTAAGCGAGGTGCATGTGATGCCTGCACAATAAAAAGTATGAGGCCATTTCCATAAAAATATTGATCAACCACGTGGGATATCTATATTTTGCATGATGGTATTCCATATGTTCAATGTTCTGTGTGACCATCTTAATTTTTTTCTCCATGCAAGCATGCACTCGTGTGGGTGTTTGGGATTTCAAAACTTACTAAAAATCCATTTCCCTTGGGGAAAACTTGTTCTTCAAGGCCTCTTCTTTTTCTTGTAGATCTAATATTGTATAGAGTGGAAAGGCTAATTGCAAATCATTCCTCGTGAGGATTAGGAGTTTGTATGTGTATGTCCTCAATTGAGTGGTGGGTCTCCTTGGACTAAAAGTCTATTGATTAACCCATCATGAAGTGCATTTGTTAGGACTCGGATTGCATCACTGCTTTAGTATTTTTCACCTTAGTACTCATATATATATGCCCTTGAAATCAGCATGTGTAAAGTGACCTTGAAGTGTCACGTGACTTCATTTGAAAACATAGTGCTTGTCCCATGTATTTTAGGTGTATATAGGCCCTTGAAATCAGCATGTGTAAAGTGACCTTGAAGTGTCATGTGACTTCATTTGAAAACGCATTGCTTATCCCATGTATTTTAGGTGTATCCTCTCATATCTTTTGTAATGGAAAATGCAAAAATCTTTAGGGCAGCACCCACACAAGGACGCTTATGTCTCATTCTTCCATTTTGTTATTATCTCCAGAAAATTTGTGAACGATTATATTGCATATTTTATGTATGCATATCAATTCTGAGAATTGAATGATTAATGGTTGTAAATAGGTTTAGAAAGTTATCTGTAGTAGTAGGAATATGACACAATGGTCTATATTTTAGGTGTATCCTTTCATGTCTTTTGTCATGGGAAATGCAAAAATCTTCAAGGCAGCACCCACATAGGGTTGATTACTAGAAGCTAAGCATGTTTGAAACTTGATTGGCAAGAATAAGAGAAAGCTAGGAAAATGGCAACTAAGCAAGTTAGGAAGCTAAAAAAAGTGGTAGGAAAAGTAGTACTTGAGGAGTTTGATTATCAGGAGGGTTAAGGCACCTTGAATCCTAATCAAGAGGATTAGCATCTTGAAGATAGGACTTCAAAAAAGTATCAAAAAGGAGGTTCAAAAGAGTTATTTTAGGGATTAGCAAGATGCTATTTGTAGTTATCCTTGGATTTGATCTTAGACTTAATACCTAGATTTAGAGAGAAAAGTTACTCCTCAAGATTTGACAAGAGTAATAGGAGATTCTTAAAGGCTGATCTTTTTAGGGTCAAGTAGTTCCTAAATGTCAAGCAATAATAGCCACACAAAAAGAAGTTATGGATTATCAAGTTTCCACTATTCAAGTTGAGTATGCAGGAAAGAAGCATGATGATGTCCTGCTTGATGAGGGTTCAAGAGTCAACATACTTCCTGAACAAACATATTTGGCAAGCAAGCAAGAGGAATTGCTACTAGCCCTATTTTAGGTTAAGATGGTAGATCACATGAGGTTATAGCCATTGGGTTTCCTTAAGAACTAGCAAATCAAGGTGGCTAAGCCGAAGTTTAGACTAAGTTTTTTTGTGTAAGGATGTCAAAGATTGGGGATTCTTACAATATGCTCTTAGGAAAGACTATGGTTTAATTTTGCTAAACTAAGGTAAGACTAGGGGAATGATTATATATACATCCCCAGAGGACTCAAGGAGATAAGATGATTGATAATTAACAAGGTGATCTTGAAGAGTACATCCAAACCTGTAGTAGATCAGACTATCAACCTTGTAGACGAAGTGAAACATGATGAGGAGGAACTATTACTCCAAGAAAATCCTTCAGCGGTTCTAGTCTTTGAAATATATGTTGATAGCATTATTTAGGAATGTTAGGAATACCTATTACCATGCTACGAGACATGTCACGAACAAGGATCATGCAACCAAAGGGGAGCACAGAAAGACCAAGGAAGCCCAAGTCAAAAAGTGAATGAAGAAGCTCATTTTTCCCAGGTAGGAAACGTGGAGGAGAAGGAAAGCTCAAAAAAAATGTGGGAGACCACTAAATATTCTAGCAAGATCCTCTCAAAGATGAAGGAGGTCCTCTCAAGGATCAAGGATACTCTCTCAAGGATGAGGGAGAACCTCTGAGAGCTCCTCAAGGAAAGTGAAGGGCACAATGTAATTCTTGCATTTTGGAGCTCCTTGCTTGTGGGCGTGGCCAAAATCATTGCCACGAATTGATTTTTTGTTAGTGTTATTTGCATGCTGGCAGAATCAAACACGATCCATAGGGGTCTGATTCCTAGAATCAGACACTTGGATATTCGATTCCTAGAATTCAAACATTTTGACTAACTTGAATTGTGTGATCTAACGTTGTCCGTTTGATCCTGAAAATCAGACTATCCCTCGCCTGTTCAAGATCAGACATTTAACCCATCCAATTGGGATGATCGAACTCATTAGAATCAGACTCGAACACTCAGCCACCATCGGCCACTCAGACAAAAACAAAAATCCAACCTCATCAAAATTGGATATTGGGCACTTGCACATGCTAGAATCAGATACTTTGAAATCAGACACTTAAAATCAGGCGTCTGACTCTGAATGAGGATCGCAGAAACTACCAAATTGGACCAAATTTTTGATAAGGAAAACTAACAAACCTAGAACATCCTGGGCGAGGTAGAACACCTCCTGCATCCGAGGAAGGCTCTGAAAGCCTTACAGATGAAATTGACCCTAGAAATTGTAGCCAGAAGACTAGACATGACCGTTGATAGTCACATTAGCTTTTAGTCCCTATTAGAGCCATGAGACTGACCCCCAGACTCTCATTTGATCCTGATCAAGCTGAAAAATGTAGCACAAACCCTAGAGACCAGAGAGAGTAGCTAGTAACTGAGTATAAAGTCTTATTCGATTGAGAGCTTAGACTAGAGTGTGAAAGCTGCACTTGTTATCTTGTGTTCACACCCACATTGTTTTCAACACTTGAAGTGCACTTGGAAAAATTGAAAGTCTGATTTCGCACAATGCATAGAAAAGGGCATCACGGACACACTGAGAAAACATAAATTGAGGATTGACCGTAAATAAAAAAGAACATGCTCAGACTTAATAAATAGAATGAACCCACCAATAGGAGGTGACACTCAAACATAGACAAGGGATCAAGAAACCCCAATTGATAATTGGTGGGGCCAAGTGATAGACACAACATGGAAGGCCAAACACTTCAGAGGAGCAGGTCATCAAAAGACATCATAGCAGACCTTCAAGAGGAACAAAAACTGGCACAAAAAGTCTTACAAGGCATAATAGCATACAACCACCAACAGCAGGCTAGGAGATTACGGCATGACATAGAAATGTGAGAAGTCCAATGTGTGCTAGCCCTAGAAAATAGAAATCAAATAGGATCAAATGCAAAAAGGGAGAGAGCGCTAGAGGTAGACTTAACGCTAAGAGATCTTCTGAAGCAACTGATAGACAACACGTCGGCAAAGTAAAGCACTGCAGCACTAGCAACATCATTTGCTGGTAGGATTAGGAGTTAACCAAAGCTCCAAGAGCCAATCAAGAATCCCTATAGTTGTAGAACAACTAGACAAGTACCAATCGGGCAATGATCTGTATAGTTTTGTAGAGAAGTTTGAGTAGGTTTGCGAGGCTAACAACCCCATGGATCTTGCCTAGCTTGCAAGCTTTTGCCCAAAGCTTAGGCGATAAAGATAGGACGTGGTACACTAGTTTAGACAACACTGAAGGCAATGACTTTGACACCCTCAAGAGTCTCTTCATCAAGAGGTTCTCTAAGGTGATATACTTTGATAACCTCATAGTTAGATTGATGAATATCAAGCAGAGGGATAAAGGAGGATATTCGAGACTACGTCACCCATGTGTGGAGTCTTTTCAAGAGAATCCCACCACAGAAAGACCTAGCAAATGAGTGGTCTCCATTGTGTTCATAAGTGGAATCTGAGTGAAGAGATTTACAAGGCCTTAGTGAGCAACTCAACCCTGCAAAGGGATGTGCTAGCTAGGGTCTTTGAAGAAGCCATATGAGTGTATGATTTGCTCAAAAGAGCTGCTCAAGTCCCACTAATCGAGACATCACTAGCCCTAGAACCTCAGAAAGAACTCCAACCGCTAGTGAAGGATTTAGCCAAAGCACCCAAGACAGGGGAAAGAATGTCGACCAAAGCGAGGACTTGGCAGACGTGAAGCTAGAGTTGGCTAAGTTGCAGGAGATGATGAGAAGGCCTATGCGGTCACATGCCCAATGCATGTATTGTGGTTGAATCCACCTTCCAAGTGAGTGTTAAGAACCAAGGTCCCAACCTTGTGCCAACTGCGTTAGGTTCTCGGCCATGACGCCATGCACTGCAAACTGTCATGGAGACTCCCATATCCGTAGCCTTACAACCAGCCTTACCCAAGATATAGGCCTCTAAATATCTTTGGAAGAGGAGCCCCCTTGGCCCTCCCAGAAAATAACGATACAAAGCCAGTCATCCCTAGGATAGAGATCAATCTCACATGCATACCTAGGCCACCTAGACCCTACATAACCCATCCATTGACGCTCCAGTCCACTATGTGGGGGAACCAAACAATGAGGAGCCTTATGTGAACCCCTATGTCTCATACACGATGAAGAGGGAAATCGAGTCCTCATGGACTATCGATTAGTGCCAGTGATGGCATTAGGAAGAGAGAGAGGCAAAGGCTTAGGAGGGTAGACCCAAGAGCCAATTTCTTGGGACTTGTGGTCACCAAGGAACATCTCTTCATGTTGCCCCAACAGGGAGCAAGCTAATAAAGATAAGGCTGATCTCAGATGTGCTGAGTGTGGAACCACTTACCTTTTTGCCGATTGTCCTAGACAGAAGCCATCCTCTAGCTCAATCGGAAATTGTGCCATTAGTACCACTCTGCATGATATCCACGAACTCTAGTAATCGACCAACACCAATGTACCTACCTCAAGCACCTCCAATGCTAGAACCCCCTAAAATGTAAGAGTAGCCACCATAATTGAGATTGAGGAAGAGGGTGAGGAAGTGGTGGCACCTACCTACCTGCACATATCAATGATCACCCAAAAGACACACCTCTTTGATGCACTCATTGACGAGGGGGTTGACTGTAACATCCTTACGCATGATCATTGGACCCTCATACCCACACCAAACTCAACCCATTTGGAGGATAGTCCTACTCACTGCTGCTGGGAAAGTGCATAATAGCATACTCTATTGAGATTGAAAGCCTACCTATGATCTTCTATGTGATGCCTAATACCAAGGCCACTGGTAAGGAATCACTTCACTAGGACACACATTCAAGAAACAAGTACATTGCAATGTCGACTATGACTTGTAGTGCATTCACCTTGCCATTGGCAATGTTCGAATAGTGACGACTTTCAACAAAGGCAACATAACTCCATCAAAGCCTGCGATCCCACTACTGGAGGAACCTAATGCAAGGTCTAAGGAGGGGGGTCGTAACTTGACCCATCCTACAAAGACAAGTCGGCTGCAGCCTAAAGGAGACACACCAAAGATCACAGAGCAAGGGCTCAAATGGGTGCCCAAAAGACAATCATGGCTACCTAGGATCCAACCTTCATGAACCCTGACCGCAGAATAGCACACCCTAGGCCTAGGAGGCAAAGTTGGCGCTAGCAAAGTGGACAAACAATGAAATTGTGATGGGTACCCAAAGATCTATTGCAAACTCAAGGTTACTACAAAGGCAACAACTGGATTTGACTGCCCAAGACTATGAACGATACAAGTGCTCCTCAATCCAAGCCCTCCAACCATGCTCCACAAAGTTGTGAGCCAACTAGGGATGAGAAACACATTGCCCCAAAAAGCACTAAATCCATAGAACCTCACGGAGTCTATCAACCAAAGCTACAACTAGCCAAACCTAGGCCAACTCAACTTAATGCCTCCAGTGTCTCAACTACTCCACAAGCCAAGAGCATTACATCAACCGAGCCACAAGACCTATCTATCACACAAGTGGCCAATAGACACCCCCATGAACCACCCATGAGGCAGGCATCAGTGGTTTTGAGATATCCATCTCCCAACCTCCCATAGGCCTTAGACCCTCCTATAAGCACAAATCTATTCTTACATTGGCCATGGACCTAGCCGCAAATATGAGGGACGACTTAGTCACCTGCATCAGGTGTTTGGACATTACATTCACCACGCTAGCCAAGAACTATGAACGGCTAGACTTAGGCCTCCTCGATGAGACATTAGCAAGGGAAGTGCACTCCTTGCCATGCACTTTTGGGAAAACTATGAGTTCTTGTTCGTTAAGATTCTTGAGGTAGCCAAGGAATTTATTGACAATGAGATCTCTCGAGAGCGAGCTTGCACACAACAACTGATCACATCATATCGCAGGAGCAAAATTTCTACAACAGGCTAAGAACTAGAAGAGCTGACAAAGCTAATTGACTCTATAACTCTTCCTTTCGATACAAAAGTAGTATGCTCTGTGCCTCCAATGGAAACAAGTGGGCTACCAAATCATGACCAACGCTGAGCAGAGATGTGTAATCAAAACCATTGAGTATGACTCTACCTATGTGGCTCCTACATCGCTCCAAGTCTTGGCCATCACATGCAAATGACCTCTAGAGGAATATGTCATGACCCACCCCTATTTTGATCAAATCCTAACCAAGGAAGAACTGCATATTGCTAGCAGGATTTGAACTTTGGTGACTTCCTCACTAATGTCCTAACCTACATTACACACATAGGCATTAGACCTCATGACATGGACTATCACACCCACTTGGAGTATAACCAAAACTTAAACGATTGGCTCTTGATGAGGTAAAGCACAACCAGCACATGCTTAAATGCCCTTAGCCCTTCATCCTCCAATCCTAAAAGGATTTTCATCACTCTCGAGGGGGGGGAAGAAGGTAAGATGGAAAAGAAGAAAGGAAACATGACTTGAACTTCAAAACTTCTAACTGAATTCTAAAAGGAGGTGTGAATAGTGTGAAAGATAATGGAACATGAAAGTTGAGGAACATAAGAACAAACCCTAAAACCTCAATCAACATTCAAAAATAGAAAGGAATGTGTAAAAATTAACTCATGATTGAGTGAAAGTGAATATGGTCTCTCAGTGGAGAAAAGGGCCTTCAACCAGTTCATGTTTAGGTATATCCTGAACCTGGAGGATGTCATCATGGAGGAACCAACCATAAAACAAATTGTAGAGCAATGCAATCTGCAGAAGTATGTGGACAAAGTTTGAACTTTCCACAGGAATCATGTTACCATAATGGTGCATCACGAAAATGAAACCTGCCAGGTGGAGATTGAATTGAGCCTCGAATTGGTGCACAGAGCATTGGGCCGACCCAACAACAGGGTTGAGAGACGGCCCAAAAGAGACACGTATGATATGCTGGGGACGGACAAGATCTTAGTCCACACCAACAACGACATCAGTCCGTCTCATAGATATCCTAGATCTAGAAGTCTAGTTGTAGGTAAAGGTGGTCTATGCATTATTCTCTAGTCATATAGGTACAATGCACTGATGAGCCAAATCAACATTCCTATGTTGGAGAGCATCACCGCCAAATCCCTCGATGAAGTAAACCTGAATGGCTTTGTGCGAAAAACAATAGAAACTTCAACAAAAGCACTGGCCAACACAGGAGAAAGACCCATGGGGGGGAGAGTCCCCGGCCTCCAAAGCTAGGAAGTCATCATTGTCAAAGGCCTCTACCATTAGCTTCAGAGGAGTCTTGATGGCCATCATAAGAGAGGCACTAGGGGAAGCACAAGAAGACTAGGCAATCGATGAGACACTAGACAGGTCCCCTCCGCTCCAAGAACACGAGCAATCCAGTGAGAGGACGGAGAGCAACAAAGAAGAAGGGCGAGAAGCGCAATAATCTAGCCGAGGAGGAGCCAAGAAAGAAAAGAAAGAGAATCCGCAAAAGAAGGCCAAAAAAGAGAGTAGGAAGAAAGACAAAGCAGACCTACGAAGAGCCCATAATGAGTCCAAAACCATTGAAGAACAAAGAAAGAGAAAAGAAAAGAACGAGGCATAAACAATAAAAGAGGAATCCAAGAAAACCAAAGAGGAGAGAAAGTGAAGAATTGAGGAAGAAGACAAGGAGCTCAGGAAGAAAGAGGAAGAAGACATAGCATTGGCCATCTGACTCTTAGTGGAGCATCCCTCCAGAGAGGAGTTGGCTGCCATGGACCCTCATGAAGAAAAACACCCAAAGAAAAATCTCCCAAGTGCCCAAAAGCTTGCCACTCGCACTAGCATAGGGCAAGGACAAGGGTCCACTTATAGGCTCTTCTACCATGATGGATGCTAGCAACATTGTCGCTTGGGTGCATTTTTCTGGTCAATAAAGAGGAAACTCAAGGTGCAAGTGGAGGAACCCCCATGAGACAGGAGCAAAAAGACTGACACCTATGGATGCAGAATCCAAATGGGGCTCCAAAAGGCAAAAGATAGAAGAATCTACAACCATTGGCCCCACTACACTTTTGTTGTCTACAAACTACAACAACTATGTTTAGGAGCTCCTATCATAGCTGGAGCGGGAAAAAGAAGACAAGACAATAGCCTTCACCAAGCTTGAGGCCAAAAAAGAGACAATGGAAATCTCTCAATTAGAAAGAACTCTTCAAGTGGCCATGTATCAAAGAGAGATAAAGGAGCTAAAGGAGAAGCTCGAGGCCGAGGGAGGAGAAGAAGAGAGGCGACAAGCAAAGCTCGCAGTAGAAACACAAAGCCTCGTGAGCCTACAATGCCATTATGAGTTGGTAGTACTATATAAAGACCAACAAAAGAAAAATGAAAAGATACAAAATGCTACAGAGTAGCTAGCAACAGCAAAAGAAGAGAGAAGTTGATGGCACCAAAAACACATAGAAGATCTAGAAAAGAGGATAGCCTTGGAGCTTGAAGAGCAACAACACTTGAAAAGAGAATTCAAGGAATAGGAGAGGAGTCTAAGGGCGTTAGCCTATAGGTATAACGAAAAGGCGGTGTACCAACCGCATCTGCAACTGAGAAGTCGGTGACATAAATGCACAACGGTCACCCTGGCATATCACGAGTGGAGCTCGATATCTCAACACTCCCCCTCGAGCTCAATCCCAATTCCTGCACACCAAGCAGGTCTCTGAACTTGCGCAGCTTCTCTGCGCCCAATGCCTTCGTGAATATGTCAGCTACCTGATCCTCTGTGCTGACATAAACTAGATCAATAAGACCTAGTAAAACCCTCTCCCGCACATAGTGATAATGCACCTCAATGTGCTTTGTTCTAGCATGATAGACTGGGTTATTTGCCAAGTGTATACTGCTCATTTTGTCACAATAAATGACAACTGGCCCATCTGTAGGCTGATGCATATCATAAAGTAGCTTATGCAACCAAGCTACCTCACATGTAGCCATTGCTGCACCCCTGTACTCGGCCTCTGTGCTCGATAAGGCAACTGTAGGCTGTTTCTTGCTGGTCCAAGTGACTACATCACTCCCAAAAGAGAACACATATCCACTGGTAGATCGTCTATCAAAAATACTACCAGCCCAATCAGCATCAGTGTATCCATGCAGCTATATCTGAACCCCAGTCTCATAAAATAGTCCATACTGCAATGTGGACTTCACATACCTGATATGCGTCTAGCCGCATCCAAATGCGGTTTCCTTGGAGCTTGCATAAACTGACTTACCAATCCAACAGTATAGCTCAAATCTGGCCTGGTAATAGTCATATAAATCAAACTTCCTACTATGCGTCTGTACATAGTAGGGTCTTCCAGAAGCTCACCTGCATCTGCGCTCAGCTTCACATTCTGCTCCAAAGGAACTGAAATAGGCTTACAGCCTGTCATCCCATATTTGGACAGCATGTCCAATCCATACTGCCTCTGCAAGAGCTGTATCCCACTTGGTGATCTAATCACCTCAATGCCCAAGAAATAACGCAGCTCTCCCAAATCCTTCATCTCAAACTTCTGCTTCAATAGCATTTTCACATGAAGGATATCTTCATCACTGTCACCTGTCATAATCAAATCATCAACATAAATGACAAGTAGCATAATACATTTCTCTGTTTTTCTCACATAAAGTGAGAAATCTGCCTTGGAAATTTGAAAGCCAATAGTGACAAGATACTGTCCTATCTTGTCAGACCATGCTCTAGGTGCTTGCTTCAAGCCATACAAGGCTTTCTTCAACCTGCAAACAAACTCAGGATGAACATCATGCACATAACCTGGTGGCTGCTCCATATAGACCTCTTCTTGTAAATCACCATGCAAGAAGGCATTCTTTACATCCATCTGATGTAAAGACCATCCCTTTGATGCAGCCATAGCAATGACTGCTCTTACGATTGCCATCCTTGCAACCGGACTGAATGTTTCTTCATAGTCAATGCCATATGTTTGTGTATACCCCTTGACTACTAATCTTGCCTTGTATCTGTTCACAGAACCATCTGCATTGTGCTTCACCTTATAAACCCACTTACAACCAATTGCATTCTTACCTTTAGGCAAAGGTACCAATTCCCATGTAGCATTTGCTTCCAAGGCATCCATTTCTTCATCCATGGCTTTCTCCCATTTTTCTTTTCCCATGGCTTGCTCAAAAGAGGTGGGTTCTGGTTCCTGTATCACTTTGACCATATATGCATAGTGAATGGCTGTAAATCCATCATATTTCAGCCTATCCACAGGATACCTAACTCTGGTTGACCTCCGCAAACTAGGTTCACTCCCAGGTGCTCTCAAAACATCCCTGGTCTTCCTTACTCCAGGTGTAACAATAGAAGGAATACCCAACTCATCATCAATGCTCTGTTCTGAGCCACTGGATTCACCATCCACATAAGAGTGACCTGCATTCACATCAAACATGGGCTGATCAACCTTCTCTTTTCCTTTTCGTGATACCTGCATACCACTATCTGCATTGCTTTGAGAAGATTCTCCTGATCTCAATCTGCCTGTCCATGGCGAAGAATGTGAACCACTGCTAGAGGACGCTCCAGGTCCACTAATATTTTGTGACTGCTGCTGTGAATTCTGTGCAGCATTACCATTTTGTGCATCTACATCATCAATCACATTTACAGGTTTATACCAGCTACTCATCTCATCAAAAACAACATCTCTGCTCACTGTAAACTTACGAGTAGAAGGGTTATAGCATCTATACCCTTTTTGCTGCAGAGAGTAACCAATAAAGATGCACTTCTCAGCTTTTGGATCCAACTTGGATCTCAACTCATCTAGCACATGTACATAGGCAATGCAACCAAAAATTTTCAAATGAGAAATATCTGGTTTCCTACCAATATACCTCTCCTCTGGAGTCATCCCATGTATTGCTGCAGTGGGAGTCCTGTTCATTATATAGACTGCTGTAGCAACTGCTTCAGTCCCGTAAAAATCTGGCAAGTCTTTTTCGTTGAGCATGGCACGAGATACCTCTCCAATATGCCTGTTTTTCCTTTCTGCAACTCCATTTTGTTGTGGGGTATGACTGCATGAATATTGCTGCTTTATGCCATGCTCCTGCAGGAACCTTGCAAACTCATTTGAGAGGTACTCTCCCCCTCATCTGACCTTAGGCATTTTATTTGCAGGCCTGTTTCTTTTTCAACCATAGCTTTAAGAGTTTTGAAATGCCCAAAAACTTCACTTTTCTTTTTCATAAAATACACCCAAACTTTTCTGCTATAGTCATCAATAAAAGTGACAAAATAATGACAGCCTCCAAGAGATGCAGCTTTAGTAGTCCACACATCAGAGTGGATTAATTCCAATGGCTTCTCACTCTCTTGAACATGTCTAGGAAATGGTTTCCTTGCCTGTTTTCCAAATTGACAGGCTTCACATACCTTATGCATTTCTGCAACCTTGAATTTAGGCAATCCTGTAACAATATTTTGGGCCTGCATTGATTTAAGTCGCTGTACATTAACATGACCAATGCGTTTATGCCAGATATCAATATCTGCAACTACACCGGTCCCATGTGCAAACATTGCTGCACTCAATTCAGGCATGTCTGCATCCAATGTAAACATTCTGCCCTTCTTCTTTCCTTTTGCTATCAAGCGACCTTTATTTTTCATATCCTCAACAAAGCATCCATGAGGATTAAATCTGACCTGCAAGCCCTGCTCAACCATTTGACCAACAGAAACCAAATTCTTGGTGATATTCGGGACATGAAATACATCGGACAGGTATTTCTTTTTCCCATCCTGCATAGACAAAGGAATTTTTCCAATCTGCACAATAGGATGTGCAGTATCATCACCAGTCTCCACAAATCCTGGTTTCTCCATTTTCCTTGCATCCTCCATCCATTCTGCATGACCTATCATGTGGTTTGATACACTTGAGTCAACATACCATACATCATTGCTTTCTTCTGCACTTGTCACAGAATTGTTCATGTGCTGCACCATAAACAAATGCTCATTTCTGTCATCACCCTGTCTACTAGAAGATGCATAATTCCCTTGTTGCAGTTTTCCATTCATGATGTCATTCTGTTTTTTATAGCAGACTTTAGCCATATGATCCATTTTACCACAGTAGTAGCATTCAACATTACTGTTTGCATTTTGGCCTCTTTGCCATCCACCACGACCTCTTTGGCTCCCCCTGCCTCTAGAGTTACCACGTCCTCCTCCATAGGACTGGTTTTCTTGAGTTTGCTGCATATTCTGATTTCTACCATGGCCTCCAAATTGGCCTCCTCTACCTCTGCCTCTACCTCTTTCAACATTTGAGTAGAAGACAGTTTCTTTTGAAGTTCCTCCTGAAGAAGATGCACCACCATTTCTCTGCTCCTCAGAAATTAGAAGAGCAATCAACTCCTCAAAATCAGGAAATCTTTCACGGACGGAAATGGATATTCAGAACTGTGCATAATCCTTTCCTAGACCGTTCAAGGTCACTGAGACTAAATCATCATCTTCCACTGGCGACCCAATGGAAGCAAGTGCATCTGCAATCTTCTTCACCTTCATGTGGTAGTCATTGATGCTCATACTTTCTCTTTGCACATTGTGCAACTCTTGCTTGAGCTGCAATTTCGTGGCTTGCGTATTTGTGCTATACATTTTTGACAAAGTATCCCATGCCTCCTTTGGTGTACTTGTATCTTGAATATGCACAATCATAGAGTCTGAAATGCTGATAGACAGCCAGTACATAACTTTCTTGGCTCTCTCATGCCATGCTTTAAATGCCTGCATTTGCTGTTGATTGGGAACATCAGGAAGAACTGATTCTTCTTCATTTCCTGCAACAAATTCCCAATATCCTTTTCCCATAAGGAAATTCATCATTCTAAACTTCCATGCTTGGAAGTTGTTCTTGTCAAGCTTTTCAGTGACAATCTGTGAAAGAGAATCAGACGCAATTACAGAACACTGCAAGAAATTCTGTCACTGTAAAGAAAACAGCTTCAGCCTCACAAGGGCAAATCTGCAAAACTGACGAAAGTTGTATTTAACCACACAGTCACTTCCTAGTGACGATTTTGAATCAACAGGCAACAGGGATGATTCTGTAACTCCCAATGTCTCTGCGCACAGGTATACGATGCAATTTCTACAGTAACTTTTCACCGACCTGTAGAACAGTGGTCGCACAGCATAAAACTGGGCCTTTTCCTGAGTACGTGTAGAAAACTTCCGCCTCCAAAACAGGCCTCGAAATGGCCTCAAATCAAAAAAATAGGGTCGCCCTGGGCTAAAGCCCTTTCCCACAGCATATACTGCCCTCTTGCTTCATCGCGAAGGGTGTCTCAACCTGAGACAATGCACTCTTGCAATTTCCGGCTGTGCTACCTGCAGAGATCTGCTCCCAAAACAGAAAATGAAAGCAACACTGCTCCTCTTACCAGAACACCGCGAGCTTGGCTTGCTTTCTTGAGCTCCTTACCACGAACAAGGCTCTGCTACCATGTCAAGATTGTGGGAGAGAAGGAAGGAGTCTCACTTGTAGCTTTCTTGCTTGCACAATGGGGGAATACACACAAAGGTGGAGGCTGAAAATAGTTTTCCTCTTCTTAGTTGTGTAAGCCAAAAAGAACTCTAGTACAAGGAAATAGAAGAACCCTATATATGGGGTGCACAGGTTACAGATTTTAGATCTGTAAGTTCAAAGGTATTTACCAGTGAGTAAACACAAGGTTTATTTGCAAACAGGTTGCAGATTGCATGTATTGTTGAGCAAACAGTAAAAAAGGTTGTCTGGTGTATTGTTGTGCACTACAGGTCAAGGGTTGCAGAAGATTTGCTTGGTGTTGGTATTAATTTTGTGATAATGGCAGAGAACAGTGGAAGCCCCATCATTGAGAAGCTCGACAAGAACAACTACCCATCATGGAAGTTTCGTGTTACGAACTTCCTTATTGGAAAAGGCCTCTATAAGTTTGTTTCAGGTGAAGAAAAGGAGCCGGAGGTGAGTGATCCTCCAACTGCAGAAGAGACAAAGGCACGAAAGGAATGGAATGCAAAAGACAAGAAGATCATGTATTGGTTGTCTGCAGTAATTGACAATAATATGCTGGGACACATTAGAAATGCAGCAAATGCATATGCAGCTTGGACCATACTTGAAAGTATGTTTTCTGTAAATACAAAGGCACGAAAGATTCAACTCAAACAAGAGTTGAATACATTGAAGAAAGGGAAGATGTCTATCAATGAGTATGCATTGAAGATAAGGAGCATTACAGATGCATTGGCAGCGATTGATGCAATGCCCGATGATGATGATTTGGTGTCGTCAACCTTGGGTGGACTTAATAATGAAAAGGCTTGGAAGTCTTTTGTAACTTCCGTATATGTTAGAAAGCCATTCCCAGATTTCTATCAGTTGGTCTCTCTAATGATCACTGAAGAAATCAATATGCAGAGTGAGACATCTGAAAGAAGTGGTGAACAGGTCCAGGCTTTCTACTCCAGTTCAAGAAGGGGACGTGGCAGGTTCTCTTCAAGAGGCCGTGGTACAGGACGTGGTAGTGACAACCAGCAAAATAGATTGAATCAGCAATTTGGCGATATACAAGTTTCAGGAGGTCGTGGTAACTTTAGAGGCAAGGGGAGCTTTAGAGGTAGAGGTGGATGGCAGAATAGAGGTTCTAACAACTCTGGTATTGTGTGCCACTACTGTGGCAAAACAGGTCATATTGCAGCCCAATGTTATGCTAAGAAAGATTATATCCATAGTGGTAAGTTGCAGCAAGGAAACTATGCATCGTCTTCACGACAGAATGAAGACAAAAATGAACGTATGTTTGTTATGCAGCATATGCTGAATGTTGTTACAGGAAAGGGAGCACATGATGATGTTTGGTATGTTGATTCAGGTGCATCCAATCATATGACCAGCCATGCAGAATGGTTTGAGAGATGTAGAATTTGCAGAATGCAGGTTATGTGCAGACGGGTGATGACTCATGCCACCCAATTTCACACATTGGAAAAGTTTCCTTGTCCTTGCATGATGGTAAGACAAAGAGTCTTTCAGATGTATTACATATGCCATCTATTACAAAGAACTTGGTGTCAGTCGGTCAAATGGTAGAGCAAGGGCTGCAAGTCAGATTTAATGCAAAGGGCTGCTTTGTAGAAGACTTCAATGACAAGTGCATGTTGGTAGCAAAGGGAAGTAGAGTTGGACGTATGTTTACTCTGGATGCTGGAATTCCTACTATGAATGCTGCTATGTATGCCAAAGGAAAAGGTGTTATTGCAAACATTGAAATTTGGCACAAACGCATTGGACATGCAAATGTACAGAGGCTGAAATTAATGCAGTCCAAAGGGTTGGTTATAGGTTTGCCTACATTTAGAGTTGTAGAATTTCAGAAGGTATGTGAAGCATGTCAGTTTGGTAAGCAGGCAAGACAACCCTTTTCACATGATAGAGATGTAAGCAGAAATATCCTTGATGTTGTGCATACAGACATTTGGGGGCCTACACAAAATGTATCTCTTGGAGGCAGTTCATACTTTGTCACATTTATTGATGATTGTTCTAGAAAGCTGTGGGTATATTTTATGAAGGAAAAGAGTGAAGCGTTTGAGCACTTTAGAACTTTCAAGGCTGCAGTTGAAAGAGAAACAGGCTTGAAAGTAAAGTGCTTGAGGTCAGATGGAGGGGGAGAGTACCTCTCAAATGAGTTCAGTGATTTTCTGAGGTCTCATGGGATAAAGAGACAGTTCACATGCAGGTATACCCCACAGCAAAATGGGGTTGCAAAAAGGAAAAACAGGCATATTGCAGAAGTTGTACGCGCCTTGATGGCTGAAAAGAATATGCCTAAGCATTTTTGGTCTGAGGCTGTTCATACTGCTGTTTATATTATGAACAGAATTCCCACAACTGCAGTTCATGGTATGACCCCCGAAGAATATTTTACAGGTAAGAAGCCTAATGTTTCACACTTGAAAGTGTTTGGATGCATTGCGTATGTTCATGTGCCAGATGAGTTGCGGAAGAAACTGGATCCAAAGGCTGAAAAGTGTATCTTTATTGGATACTCTTTAGAGCAGAAAGGGTATTGCTGTTACAACCCTGTCACATGTAAGTTCAAAGTGAGCAAGGATGTTATCTTTGATGAAATGAGCAGTTGGTATGCATCTAGTGGTGATGCATTGGATGATGATGATGATCATGACACTCATGTGCAGGCTGAAAAGCAAGAATCACGGACTCTTAGTGGACCAGAGACATCATCTGGTAGTCCTTGGTCTGGGAGACTAAGGAGTACCTCTACATCTTCAGGTGCATCTATAGCACTACAGGTAAAGACAAAGGAAAGAATAAAGTGTCAGAAGGCATTGATGCAGTTCTTGATGCAACAATGGATGAGGAGATGGCTGCATTAGAGGCCAATAAGACTTGGGATCTAGTATCATTACCGAAGGGAAAGAAAGCTATTAGATGTAACTGGGTGTATAAGATTAAACACAATGCAGATGGTTCTATTAGCAGGTACAAAGCTAGGCTGGTTGCAAAAGGCTATGCCCAAACATATGGCATAGATTATGATGAAACCTTCAGTCCAGTTGCTAGGATGGCAACTGCCAGATGTGTGATTGCTTTGGCAGCAGCCAAAGGTTGGAGGTTGCAGCAAATGGATGTAAAGAATGCCTTCTTGTATGGTGATTTGCAGGAAGAAGTGTATATGGATCAGCCAGCAGGTTATGAAGATTTAGAGCATCCCACGTATGTGTGCAGGTTGAAGAAGGCACTCTATGGGCTCAAGCAAGCACTTAGAGCATGGTCTGACAAGATCAGAGAGTATCTTGTCAATATTGGCTTTTATGTTTCTGATGCTAATCACTCACTTTATGTGAGAAAGGGAGATGCACGTTTGGTCATCATAGTCATCTATGTGGATGACTTGATTATTACAGGTGATAGTGATAGTGGGATTGCTGAAGTCAAGGGCTGTTTGAAGATGAATTTTGAGATGAAGGATTTAGGTAAGCTAAGGTACTTCCTTGGCATTGAGGTGATCAGATGTGGTGATGGTATATGGCTGTCCCAAAGACAGTATGGCTTGGATATGTTGTCCAAGTATGGTATGACAGCATGCAAACCACTTTCAGTTCCGTTGGAGCAGAATGTAAAGTTGAGTGCTGATGTTGGGGATGAGATAGAAGACCCTACTATGTTTAGGAGGATAGTGGGGAGTTTGATCTACATGACCATTACAAGGCCAGACTTGAGCTACGGTGTTGGTCTTGTGAGTCAGTTTATGCAAGTACCTAGAAAGCCACACTTGGATCCAGTTAGACGCATATTGAGATATGTGAAGTCCACATTACATTATGGACTTTTCTATGAGGAAGGTACAGATGTACAGGTGTTTGGATACACAGATGCAGATTGGGCTGGTAGTATGTATGATAGAAGATCTACTAGCGGATACATGTTCTCTCTTGGTAGTGCAGCAGTTGCTTGGAGCAGTAAAAAGCAATCTACAGTTGCTTTGTCGAGTACAGAGGCTGAGTATAGAGGTGCTGTTGTTGCAGCATGTGAGGTAGTATGGCTGCAAAAGCTATTGGCTGATTTGGATGTGCAGATGGAAGGTCCAGTTGTCATTTATTGTGACAACATGAGCAGTATACAGTTGGCTAGGAACCCTGTGTTCCATGCTAGGACAAAACATATTGAGGTACACTACCACTTTGTGAGAGAGAAGGTACTAGCAGGTGAGATTGACTTGGTGTATGTCAGCACACAGGATCAGATAGGTGACATCTTCACGAAGGCATTGGGTACAGAGAAGCTTCAAAAGTTTCAAAGCTTACTTGGAGTTGCAGAGATGCAGTTGAGCTTGAGGGGGAGTGTTGAGATGACAAGCTCAACACATGCGGACATTGATGATGGACCGCCTGGTTAGATGGGTCCACACGTCTACACTAGCACGTCGGTGGTCATTATGACTCTCACATGGCCACTGACTCATTACTTATTATATTCAGGTTGTTACACCTATTTACAGCTGGCATACTTATAGCGCCAGTAGACTAGTTTAGTCGGTTATGCATTGTTTGACTTAGTAGGCCACTTTCCTTTATGTTGTATCTTATCTATACTTTGTGTACATTGTAAAGAGTGTGGAAGAAGAAGAAGAAATCAGCAAGAAAACGTTTTGGCCTCCATCTCTCTTCTTGTCTCTTGAGTGAGCTTCTCCTTGTGCATTCTGTGTGTGTTCGGTGCATCATCTTGAGCAACTCCCCCGACCACGCGATTTTTGACACAAAGACCTAAAGGGGATTGATCCCATAGTATGCCAACATCACATTGACCTAGATCCCAATGCCAAACCTGTAAGGCAAAGACAAAGGCGAATGAATCCTAATTACTCTGCTCTGGTGAAGGCCGAATTATTGAAACTTCTTGAAGCAGAGGTCATTTATCCCGTTGTTTCTTAATCGTTTTTCTTTATCCTTTGTTTTGTGCTTCTTTCATACGAATGGACCCTACGTTCACAGGAATCCAAATTCAACCTTACAGCCCTATTTGTCCCTTTCAATTGCCTTTTTTTTTTTACCAACCCCTGTTTCGATAAACGGTTCTCAAGTTATTAATTTTTGAAGCAATTCCCGTAAATTAGACGGTTTTCCATGTGATCACATCTTTATTGCTACAGAACCTTGATCTAATGTGCCAGACCTGTCCTACCCATTTCTCTTGACATTTTTCCTTCTTACTCCGTGTCATTCCGATGCACGGTTCATCCGTTATTAAATTTTACGGGTTTTGGGACATTTTCGTGCTTATTTTTCACATTCTTCCATGTGAACCTACCCTATTTTCAATGGAATCCCATTTTAATTTGACAGCTGTATCTTGCCATCCTTTCCCCCACTTTTTCCTTTTTTCTCCCCCCTCTTTCGACTGTTGACTTTTTAGTTATACAAGGAGAGGCCATCCACTAAGTAGAATTTGAGTTGGCCCTAGAGCTGGTGAAGAGAGCATTGGGCTTGGCCAACAAAGTTGAAAGATGACCAAAAAGGGACGTGTACAACATGCTAGGAATGGACAAAGTACTTGTCCACACCAATGATGGCATCATCTTAGTAGTTGATATCCCTGACCCAGAAGTCCAGCTACAAGCCAAAATGATGCATGCCTTTTTTTCTAGCCAAATGTGCAATGCATTGATGAGCAGGATCAATGTGCCAATGCTGGAAAACATCATAGTCAAATCTTTTGATGAAGTGAAATTGAATGGCTTCATGCAGAAGACCATTGAGACTTCATCTAAGGCATTAGCTACAGGTGGAAGATCCATGAGTGGAGAGTCCCTGGCCTCCAAGGCAAGGAAGAAGTTGTTGTCTAAGGCTCGACCATTGGATTTGGTGGGGTATTGATTGCCATCATCATGGAGGCATTGGGGCAAGCACAAGAAGACGAAGGAGTTGGCAAAACACCAGACAAGTACCCTCTCCACCAAGAGCAGGAATAGTCCAGTGAGAGAACCATGAGTGATGAAGAAGGACAACAGAAGACGTGGTCTACTAGCCACGAAAGGGCCAAGAAGTAAAAGAAGAAAACCCCCCAAAGGAGAGTGGAAGAAAGATCTTTGACTACCTCAAGGCCCAAAGGGAATCTAAGGAGGAAAAAGAAGAAAGAAAGAGAAAAGCAAATGAAGAGGCTGAGGAGCTCAAAAGGAGAGAAGAAGAGGACATAACCAGGGCCATCCTCCTATCAGTAGAGAAGCCCTCTAGAGAGGAGGAGCTGGCCGCCATGAGCTCACATAGAGAAGAGGGCCTAGGGACAAGCTCCCAAGTACTGGAAATCATGCAACCCCCAGTAGAAGAAGGCAAGGGCAAGGGTTTGATTGACCCCATTCCACCTATCCTAGTGCCTACCACCCTAGTCTCTGTACCCACCCAAGGAACTTCAACTACAGTAGATGCCAATAACCTTATGGCATGGGTGCAATTTTTGGTCAATAAAGAGATAACTCAAGGTGCAAGTGGAGAAACCCTAGTGATGGGAACAAAGAGACTAGTAGTTATGCAGATGCGGAATCACGACAAGATCTTGAGTGATAGAAGGTAGAAGCATCCACAACGACTATCCCTATAGTAGTGTCGCCGCCTAAAATTATGACGATTATGTTAAGGAACTCCTTTCCCAACTAGAGAGAGCTAAGGAAGAAAAGAAGATGGATGTGGGGCTAAGATAGAAGCAAAGAAAGACCCTGAGTATCAACAAGAAATAAGTGAGCTAAAGGTGAAGCTTAGGGCCAAGGAGGAGCAAGAGGATAGTTGGCAAAAGAAACTTGATGATGAGAATCAGGAGTTGATGGGACTTCAAAGGGAATACAAGCTCCTGATCCTACAACAAGAAGAGTTGCAAGGACACATGGAAAGAGTCCAACATGCCATTGAGGAGCTCATAGCCAGAGAAGAAGAGAAGGCCCAAAGGTATTAGGAAAACATGGACAAGTTGGAAAAGAGGGTGGATGTAGAACTAGAATAATAGAAGAGTCTAGAAAGAGAAATTGAGGAACAAGAACGTAGAATGAGGGCCTTAGCTCAAAGGCATAACAAAAGCTTGGAATAGATGAAAAGAAGAGCATATGAATGGGTGGGTAGGAGTGAAGGAAGGGTAAGAGCCTTAGCGAGCCGACTAGCCCTTGTAGAAGGTGGCAATGTGTTAACAAAAAGCATGGTAGAGGCCGTGCACATAAGCTTGGAAGCCCAACAATGCACCTTCCTCAATACTCTCTTAGACGCCACACGATCAAAAGAGGATGAGGTCATTGAATCATTAAGGAGAAAGCTAGAGATCACCCATAGGGCTCTAAGATATTTGGTTGCACATCCAAGCATAATAAACAGGGCCCAAGGAAGTAGAGCCACAAGAGGACAAGGGAGAGGAGATGCAAAGGCCGACTGAAGAAGCAGGGCCCAGCTTTGAAATGGGGCAGCAAGACAAGGAGTAGAGATCAGAAGGAAGAGAAAAAGCATGATGGACTAAAAGAAAAGTAGAGATCAGAAGGAAGAGAAAAAGCATGCTGGACTAGGCATGAAAGAGGCTAAAAACTCAACCAGTAGTGTTCCCAAAAGCACCCATCCCTCTAAGAGAAGACTATTTTCTAATGGAGTAGAACACAGAATTCATAGTATGGGAGCAGAAGGAGAGTGGTTGTGAACCCTTCAACTTTAATTTCCGATTCCCCACTACATTGAGCAAACTTCTATCAACAAAGGTGGTGGAAGAGGTGATTAATGTAGGAAGAAGGCTATGAGACACTTGGGTTGCCGAAAGAGAGAAAAACCCTACCTTATGGGGCATAGAGGTTCTTGACTACTACTAGGAAAACAAGGTCATGGAAGTGCCCAAAAAATGGTAAAGGGCTACGAGTGCCAACCAAGGTGGAGAAGGTGCATCTAGGATGGCAACATGGATGCCTGGATGTCATTCTACAACACCCTATCCTTCAAGAGGAATAACCCCACCTATATGCCATATCCTAGAAGGGTAGGAGTGGACTTCAATCTAGACATCCATGGCCAATATGACTTCCCAAAAATTTACAATGTCAATGCCACTAAGCCCGAAGAAGCGCTCACCTTTTCTAAGCAGGACTTGTATTCCTCCATTGATCACTTCCTCAATGAATTTATCTCTTGCCCGAACCTTGCCTTCCTCACAACTTGTAATTACCTTACGCTCCTTAGAATATTATTAAGAAAATACTCTATTTTGCAAGAATATTGTCTCCTGCCACTCTATTTTGATCTCACGGCATAAATAGGTGTGCAATGGCTAGGTTGACGATGTGCACTACCCTCTTGCCATCTTTTTGTATAGCCCTCTTACAGGACATGAGAGACAACCATTTACTAGCTGCAACCATCCCTTTTTGTTCACAACCCCTCTCAATGTTCGAATGAGCCTAAAAGGATACACGTAGGGGAAAAGCTTTCTTAGTAGGTCCCTCAAACCCCCCATTTCTCCCTGTCATGACCACGATGATGAAGACTAGCTTCTTATCACAATTTATTTCTAAAAAAGGGGAAAAAAAGAAAAAAAAAAGAGAAAAAGAAGAAGAAATACAACAAAAGAAAGAGAAGAGAGAGGAGAAAATGACAATAATAAGAAAACAGAGAAGAAAATCACAAGAAAAAGCAAGAAACTCATGAGTATCACAGTCACTGCACCTAGGGGTCTTCAAATTAGGAGCGTTCGGTGGCTTCGGTCGGCCAGCTCCGTCCCTAATCCCCTAGCCCATTTTGATCCCCACTTCATGCTTAGGGCACATCAAGGGTAGGGCACACCTAGGGAGGTCAACCTTGCCTGTGGTTAGACTTTTCTCCCTAAGCTGCACGCATTTTACCTCCCTACCGCACGAACTAGGTCCTCAAGTGTGGGACAACACCCAACAGTTCCACTAGCACGAGCACAATGCACCACATAGTAAGGTAGGCACACCCCCTAGGCCGTGCACTTTTCTTTTCTTTGCAGATACATTTGAATACTCCTAACCAGCGACATCAGAGGCCCCGCCATCCGCTTGACATCCCCTTAACCTCCACTATTGCCATCAATTGACAAGCTTCTCTCCCATGACCAATCCCCACAAGGCCCTATCATCAACTCACACGAGTACCCTTCAAATAACTGAGCCTCATCAAAAAAGACCCGTAAGTGCCATGGAATTAGCACTTGATTGGGAGGGGGGGTAAAGACAAAAAAGAAATTCAAAATAAGGAATAATGTAGAAAAAGACAGCCCGGCAAACAAATAAGAGAGGAAAGGCCAAAATTATCAAGTGATCCACATAGATGACTATGATGACCAAACCTGCATCTCCCTTTCTCATATAAAGTGAGTGATCAACATCAAAAATAAAAAATCCAATATTGACAAGATACTCTCCAATCTTGTTAGACCATGCTCTAGGTGCTTGCTTCAGCCCATAGAGCGCCTTCTTTAACATGCACACATAGATGGGATGCTCTAAATCCTCATAACCTGCTGGGTGCTCCATATACACTTCTTCTTGCAATTCACCATGTAAGAAGGCATTCTTAACATCCATTTGCTGCAAACTCCAACCTTTGGTTGCTGCCAAGGCAATCACACATTTAACAATTGCCATCCTAGCAACTGGACTGAATGTCTCTTCATAATCTATGCCATATGTTTGAGCATAGCCTTTTGCAACCAACCTAGTCTTATACTTGCTAACTAAACCATCTACATTATGCTTGACTTTGTAAACCCACTTACATCCAATAGCTTTCTTACCCTTAGGTAAGGGTACCAAATCCGTTTCTAATGCAGCCATCTCCTCATCCATTGTTGCATCCCAATGAGCATGATCAACATCATCCTTAAAACAAGTGGGCTCAACATCCTCAACTAGTTTCACCATATAAGCATAATGGTGAGCTGCATAACCTTCAAAACCAAATCTTTTAACAAGGTATCTAACCCTGCTAGATCTGCGTACCACCGGATCACTCAATGGATCCTTTACATTACTATGAGCTCTCTATACACCTAGTGTCCTGACTAAAGGAATACCAAGCTCATCATCCAAACTCTCTGAACCACTAGAATCTCCATCAAATCCCAAATGATTGGTAGATGCATCATTACCATCCAGCACTTTCTTCTTTCCTTTGTCCTTCCATGCAACACTTATAGATCCAGCTGAAGATGTGGGGCTACTCCTTAGTCTCCCAGACCAAGGGCTCACTGTAGGTATAGTACCAAATGATGTTTCTGGTCCACTAAGACTTCGTGATTCTTGTTTTTCTTTCTGCATATAGCTGTCCTGATCATTATTATCATCTAATACATCACATGCAGGTGCATATTAGCTGCCCATCTCATCGAAGATAACATCCCTACTCACTCTGAATTCACCTGTGACAGGGTTATAACAACGATACCCTTTCTGCTCTAAAGAGTACCCAATAAAAATACATTTTTTAGCCTTTAGATCAAGCTTCTTCCATAGCTCATCTGGCACATGAATATATGCAACACATCCAAATACCTTCAAGTGCGATACATTGGGCTTCTTGCTAGTAAAATACTCTTCAGGAGTCATCCCATGAACTGCAAAACTGTGGCAGTTTTGTTCATAATGTAGATAGTAGTATGGACAGCCTCAGACCAAAAATATTTTGGCATATTCTTTTCATCCATTAATGCCCGTGTGACTTCTGCAATATGCCTATTTTTTCTTTTTGCAATCCCATTTTGTTGTGGGGTATACCTGCAAGTAAATTGCCTCTTTATCCCATGAGTCCTCAAGAAGCCACTAAACTCATTGGAGAGGTACTCTCCCCCTCCATCTAATCTCAAGCATTTCACTTTTAAACCTGTTTCTGTTTCAATAGCTGCCTTAAAAGATTTAAAGTGCTCAAACACATCACTCTTTTCCTTCATGAAGTATACCCATAACTTCCTTGAATATTCATCAATAAATGTGACAAAGTATTTGCTGCCACCAAGAGATACATTCTGTGTAGGTCCCCAAACATCTGTATGCACTACATCAAGTATTTTTCTACTTAATTCTATGTCATGCGAGAAGGGTTGTCTTGCCTGCTTACCAAACTGGCATGCTTCACAGAATTTATGCAATTCTGCAACTCTAAAAGAAGGCAACCCTGTAACTAATCCTCTGGACTGCATTAATTTTAGCCTTTGCACATTTGCATGTCCAATACATTTATGCCATATTTCAATATCTACAACTACTCATTTTCCTTTAGCATACATAGCAGCATCCATTGCAAGAATTCCAGCATCTAAAGTGAACATTCGGCCAACTCTACTTACTTTTGCGACCAACCTGCACTTATCATTTAAGTCTTCTACAAAACAACCTTTTGCATTGAATCAAACCTGCAACCCGTGCTCTACCATTTGGCCAACAGACACTAGATTCTTTGTAATTGATGGCACATGTAATACATCTGTCAGACTCTTTGTCTAGCCATCATACAAGGACAAGGGAACCTTTCCAATGTGTGAAATTGGGTGGCATGAATCATCACCCATCTGCACATAACCTGGATTTTGTAAGTCATGCATCTCTCCAAACCATTCAACATGACTGATCATATGATTAGATGCACCTGAATTGACATACCATACATCATCATGTGTCCCCTTTCCTGTAACTGTATTCATCATATGCTGCATAACAAATAGACGCTCATTTTTGTTTTCATTCCATCATGAAGATGATGCATAGTTTCCTTGCTGCAATTTACCACTGCAAATATCATCCTTCTTAGCATAGCAATGGGCTGCAATATGGCTTGTTTTGTCACAATAATGGCAAACAATAGCAGAATTTCCAGAACCTCTATTTTTTCATCCACCTCTTCCTCTAGAGCTCCCCATGCCTCTAAAGTTTCCTGGCCTCCTGAAACCTGCATTTCACCAATTGCTGATTGAACACGTTTTGCTGGTTATTGTAGCACGTCCCATACCACAACCTCTCAAAGAGGATCTACCACATCCCCTTTCTGAACTTGAGTAAAATGCTTGAACCTATTCACCATTTTTTTCAGATGAGCCACCCTGCATATTGATCTCATCGGTAATCATGAGAGAGATCAACTCATCAAAATATGGAAATGGCTTCCATACATATATTGAAGTAATAAATGATTTTCATGCCTTCTCATTGTTAAGGTCACTCAAAGTGGATGAAACCAAATCATCATCATCAAGCATTGCATCAATCACTGCTAAAGCACTTGCAATGCTCCTTACCTTCAACACATACTCATTGACATACATTTTCTCTTTCTTCAAGGCATTCAACTCTTGCTTGAGTTGAATCTTTCGTGCCTTTGTATTTACTGAAAACATGTTCTAAAAAATTTTCCAAGCTGCATGTGAAGTTTCTGCATTCTTGATATGTCCCAATATCGTATTATCAATAATTGCAGATAACCAGTACATCACCTTTTTGTCTTTCGCATTCCATTCTTTCCATGCTTTTAATTCATCTGCAGTCGGAGGGATACCCAACTCTGACTCATTTTCTTCACTTGAAAACTCATAAAGGCCTTTTTCAATGAGAAAGTTCATTACATAAAACTTCCATGAAGGGTAGTTGTTCTTGTCGAGCTTCTCAATAATGGGATTTCCACTATTCTCTGCCATTATCACAAACAAGGATACAACATAGCAAGCTAGTCTTCTGCAATCTTTCACAACATGTGCACAATAATACATTAAGCAATCTTTTTCACTGATTGCTCAATAGTACATGTAATCTATAACCTGTTTGTAGATAAAACTTATGTTTACTTCCTACAAACACCTCAAAAATTATAGATTTGAAATCTGTAACCTATGCACTCACTTTTCGTCAATACAGCCGAAATCATAGTGTAGCTTGAAACTGCTATCCACAATCTTGTGGCTCTAAAACGGGGCCTAAAATGGACTAAAACACCCAAAATAATTGCGGGAAGGCCCTAGAGGCTCTGCTCGCACACCAAATCTCACAGCAATCTAAGATTTTTGCTCTATCCTGCTTCTGGTGCCTCCATAGGCACTATCCAAGAGAGAGAGTGGAAGAATGGGAGAGCTTCTTACCCATTGATTGCTTGCTCGAACCTTGCTTCTTCTCCTTCACTCCAGCCTTTAAAATCAGCCTCTCTTAGTGGCGTGGCTGTGATACCATATCAAGAATCGCGTGATGGGGGGATTTTCTTGAGCTGTTGTGCCAAACACACAATGTATACACAAGAGGAAGCTCACTCGAGAACACAAGAAGAGAGATGGAGGCCAAAACATTTTCTTGCTAATTTTTCTTCTTCTTCCACCACTATACAATGTACACAAAGTATAGATAAGATGCAACATAAAAGAAAGTGGCATTCCAAGTCAAATAGTGCATAACCGATTACACTAATTGACTAGCGCGATATCTTTTCTAGCTATAGGTAGGTGTAACAAACTAAATACAATAAGTGATAAGTCAGTGGCTGTGTGAGTGTCATAATGACCACCAATGTGCTAAGTGTAGATGTGCGGACCCATCTAGCCAAGCGGTCCATCATCAGTGTCCGCACGTGTTGAGCTTGCCATCTCAATAAATTCACCCAATGATAGAAATTTCTTCTTTGAATGGACACGAAGAAACACCATGTCCCCTTCTTCCAAGGTCAGCACGAGCTTTTTAACAATCCTTGCTAGCTTGGTATCTTGTCTTATGGCTTTAACTTTCACATCCATTTTGCTCCAACTAACATCTTCTTATAGGCTTTTGTCCTTAGTGTCAAATCAAAGAAGTTGATTAGAGTAAGATAATTTTATCCATACAAGGCTTGGAATGGAGTCATCATAATGCTTTAGTGGTAAGAGGTATTGTAGACAAATTCCTCTAAGGGTAGAACTTGCATCCATTGCTTAGGTTCTCTACAATAATATGCCCTTAGAATATCCTCTATTACCTAATTGAGTGGCTTTGTTTGGCCGTCAAGTTATGGATGATATACCGTACTAAAGCATAGTTGTGTGCCAATAGCTTTAAATAAGCTCTTCTAGAATTGAGAAGTAAAAGGAGAATCTTGATCTCATTGAGGATTCTTTTTGGTAGATCATGAAGTCTACATATTTCCTTGACAAATGACCTTGTAATGTTGGAAGCCTTGTAGTTTGTTTTGACTAGATGGTGCACAGATTAGATGCTATAAGTGCGCGTAGTGAGTGTCGGAAGGTCCCCAAGAACAAAAGAACTCTACTTTTTGCACAAAACTCAAGGTAGAAAGCATGCACGACATGAACAAGAGACCAATTGGGTGCAATCTCCCCCCATGCCTTGCGTGAGTGCTCCATAAAGCATGTAATTTATGTATTAATCATCCTCAATCTCAAATAATAGCCCAAATTACAAAATAACACGCTTTTGGCTTTTGAGTTTGCTTTAGTGCTAAATAGAAATAAAGTTAATGGACGGGTGCCAAAGAAGTCAGGAATACCCAATACAATGTCCAAATACAAATATCATAATCGTGCGTCCATGTGCATACAATAATAAATAAATATCCAACGCCTTAATAAATAGGCGCCATGCCTAAGGTATGCACCCATCAAAATATAAGTGATAACTCGAATACACGTTATTCTCCAATGCTTTCCTCTGCCACTGCTGCTATCTCTACACATCAATTGAAGCATTCACAATCGTTAGTAAAATAATACAATTAAATCGACAAAAGTCAATACCTAGCAGTCTTCAGCTACATAAATAAATCAATTGGTTAGAAATCAATCCTAACCTTAATTTCTCACGAGTGCGCACTCTGAACTCATAAACATTTATTAATTTAATATGTATTTTGTGGAATCACCCGCTATGGAATCACCCATGTACACACTAAATTAACAAAACGCCCTAAAAGGATAGGTGTCCCCATCAACTTCTCGCACAAAGAATCCACTTTGTGTATGAGCCCCGGTAAACAAAAGTTTACGGAATCCATCGTAAAACCTCACGGAATCCACCGTGAAATATGCCTCCTGGCATCATACCCCTGGGGTGGGATAGCAATTGTCCTCAATTGCTATTAGCTCAATGTGGAGCTAATAGAGTAGGGAAAGCATTTAGGTCTCTAGCGTGCATCCATTGGGCCTCTTCAACAGGATGATTTTTAAACTTAACTAAATATCTAGAATATCTACGGCCAGTTCTAGTGGTCATAAAGTCAGTATCTATGATAGCTTTAGGCTCAAGGATTTCAGTCTCTTCATCTAACAAAGGTGGGTTTTCATAAACAGGGTATACAGGTAATTGGCCGCTAAATGGTCGTAATAAACTAATATGAAAGGTGTTGTGAATTTTCCAATGTGGTGGTAGCTCTAACTTAAATGCATTGTCATTGATTTTGTGAATGATCTTAAATGGTCCATAGAATCTAGGTGCTGATTTCACAACTGGTGTCTATCTACACTTTGTAATCTACATTTTTCTATTCTCAACCAAACATAGTCATCAAGTTTGAAATTCATGGCCTGTCTTTTCTTATTTTCTTGTTTTGTATATGATTGCTGGGCTTTGGCAATCATATCTTTAACTTCATCAAAAATAGTAGCGTGCATGTTAGCAATATCATCAGCACTCTGAATCTTATTTGATAAAGATGCAACAGGTGTAGACAATCTATAACCATAAATCACTTCAAACGGTGCTTTCTTTGTAGTTGTGTGTGGTGTATTGTTATATGCAAACTGAAGTAAATGTAAATGTGTATCCCATGTATATGGTTTTGAAATAGTGTAAGCACGTAAAAGATCTAAAATAGTACTGTTAGCAGCTTTTGTTTGTCCATTTGTTTCAGGATGAAATGCAGATGAAAAATCAATCTTTGTTCCTATGTTAGCAAACAAAGTAATCCAAGAATTATTACAGAATCTAGAATCACGGTCAGAAATAATAACTTTTGGTAAGCCATGATTAGTGAAAACAGTTTTCAAAAACAACTGAGCTGCTTGAGATGCTGTTAAAGTTTTCTTACATGGAATGAAATATGCTTGTTTACTAAACCTATCTACAACAATCCAAATCATATCATGGTTAGCTTTAGTGTTAGGTAAACCAGTAATAAAATCCATAGAAATCAGTTTCCATGGTCTTGATGGAATAGATAAAGGCATTAGTAAACTATATTGTTTACCGTAATGTCTCTTAACTCTTTGACAAACTAAACATTCAGAAACTGGAGCCCCAAGAGGAACACCAAGGAAAAGGGAATTCTCTTGCAAGAAAATCTATCTTGTAACATCAACAAGCTTGTTTATTAGGTTTCATATGATCACAATGAAGAAAAGAACACCAGGCACAACAAATCTTCATGCAGCATCATGTAGATCTCCCACGGATTTGATAAAATCAACCATATTCTTCAATATCTTCACAAAATCCATCAATATAACAAAGAAAGCAAAGGAATACACCATCTTTGAATGGAAATACATCACATAGTATTCATCTTTAATATCTTCATAGTCTTCTCTCTCAATCTCTCATATACAATCACTCTGTTTTAGTAGAATTGGCTATCTCTGACTCTCTCTCTCTCTCTCCATCAATAATACATCATCTCCTCACTACAATCTCTCATAATTACTCACAATAAAACATAGAGCCCCAAGAGGAACACCAAGGAAAAGGGAATTCTCTTGCAAGAAAATCTATCTTGTATCACCAACAAGCTTGTTTATTAGGTTTTATATGATCAGAATGAAGAAAAGAACACCAGGCACAATAAATCTTCATGCAGCATCATGTAGATCTCCCACGGATTTGATAGAATCAACCATATTCTTCAATATCTTCACAAAATCCATCAATATAACAAAGAAAGCAAAGGAATACACCATCTTTGAATGGAAATACATCACATAGTATTCATCTTCAATATCTTCATAGTCTTCTCTCTCAATCTCTCATATACAATCACTCTGTTTTAGTAGAATTGACTATCTCTGACTCTCTCTCTTTCTCTCCATCAATAATACATCATCTCCTCACTAAAATCTCTCATAATCACTCTCAATAATCCTTCTTAGATTGTGGATACCCCTCCCAAGAGGTATTTCTGATATGAAGAGTCACTAGAGCCACTACAGTGTCCTTTCATAGCTCACTACTGTCACTTCACTCCAGTCTTTACTTAAGTCTTCAGCAGCTACTTCTTTCACTTCTTTTAGCTCTTTTGCACTTGTATTCACCTCTTTCCAAGGCTAGAAAACTTTCCCAAGCTACACATACATTCTACAGAACACATACAGAAGCATACAGAACAGTCACAGTACAGTTACAGTACAGAGACAGTATAGAGACAGAAGCTCTACAGAAGGTTACAGAAGGTCATCAAAACCTCATAACTCATACTCAAACCATTCCAAACTCTCAAAAACTACTCAATAAGATTCCAAAAGATCTCAATATTCATCAATCATCAATCCATGCTTCATACAGAAGACAATCAGAACAAAACAGAAGCTATACAGAAGGTATACAGAACTAATCAGAGCCTATCAGAACATCACAGAACCTCACATCTCCACTAATAAACATCATGAACTTCCAAAACATAATCAATATCATCCAAAATACTCTCAAACCACTTCCAAACCAATCAATAATCTCATAAAATCAACCATTCAGCTCTCAAAAACAACAAAAATCAGCAAAAAAACAAGTCATTTCAACACTCAACATATCCCCACACTTAATAAGGAAGCGTCCTCGCGACCCAGGAAAAAGGGAATACAAGTTCATTCAAAAGCTCAACTTTGATCTTCAATATATCTTCAAAAACAGTCCATCCAACCACGACCCCAACTTATAACCTGTATCTGATATAAAAATACAATGAAAGAAAAACCCTTTATATATTAACACTTCTTATCAAACTAAAAATCACAACAAAATTGTAAAGGATATAAGAGGTTTCTTCTTCTTCTGCATCAGCATCTTCAACTATCCAACCAGCAACACCATCACCACAATTCTCCAAAAATGTAGCTTGCACGAAAGCCAATCCAATAGGCAATCACCACGATCTTATTACATAAATTAACCCACAACACAAACACTACACACAACACAACCATCTGAATGACTCCTCCAAAAAGAGAGATTTATCATTAAAAATCATCCACCATACATTGGAAAAAGGTATCAATGAAGATGATCCCTCTTAAAAGATTGGTGATTTCGGAAACGATCCATAGACAAAGATTCATCTACAAATGTCTTGGGAGGATTCTGAAAAAACTGAAGACAGCACATCCTTTCCAACAAGACAAGGTATCTGCTAGGCAAACAAAGGGCATGAAAATACAATATATCCAGCTTCTGGGAATCAATGCTCACATTGACATTCATGCACAACTTTGGAATAGGCTTTGAATCATTATGAGAATGCCTATGCATATACGCCATGTACCAAGCAAAATGAGCTGACAATCTCACCGAAGGATCTGCAGACTGAGAATACTGATGAGCAAAATGAATATAGTTCTGGTATGCTTGACTGGCAGCTGTCCATTCTCCTGGAATTATGGGCCAGTTTATCTGAGGTCCTGTAAGAGAATCATTCGAGCTCCATCCCCTTCTTCTAGAAATCTGATGATCAAACCCGTCATAGTCACTAACCAACTGAGGTGGTTGAGATATAGAAGTGGCAGGAGAGGAAAGTGGAATAAGGAAAAGTGGATGAAGAGAGGGGTAGGAAAAATCATAAAAGGAAGAATAATTTAAAGAAGGAGTGGCTGAAAATTGTAGGGAATCACTTAAGCAGGGTGTTAACTGATAAATAGGAAAGGTAGAAGGTACATGAATGGATGGAGAAGGACATGGTGGAGAAGGGGAAAATACTCTATCCTCGATAAAAGAACAGTATGTAAATATGGGAATTTGAGGAAAATATTGAGGTTGGAAAAGAAGGGGTAAGATGGTTGTGGAATTGGTTTGATAGAGGGAAAGATATATATCATAACGGTGAGCCATTTGTTGGTAATATAGTAGGGTAGGAGCAGAAGGTCCTAAGAGAGATCTTCTCTGATAGGCATAAAAAAAGGTAGAATCAAACGTATTATGTTTGGAAAGATAAGCTAAAAGATCCACCCGCAGTTGGTTAGTGCTCTGGACATAGGTAGGGGATGTGTTCTGTCTTTGATTCAGGACCACAGAATCAATCATGGTATGCCAGGAATTATCAAGGCAAGTAGCCACTTTGGAGGAGTAACTCTCAAACATGTCATCTATTCGCAACTCCAAATGGTTGACATACAAAACAGCTTGTAGAACCACGTCTCCCACATACCAAGCCATATCCACTTCATCTGGAATCAACAAGTCTCCTCGTAGATACATATATGACATCAACATGGTATCGGTCGTGACAGAATCTTCAAACACCATACGGACCACCTCTGTCAGCAACTCAGGAGACCAAGCCCCACTCCAACCATCCTCTAGAAGAGATAAATCCATCGTGGAAAGCTTCATGTAGAAGGCCAACTTTTGTAATTGATAGTGGACAAAGAAAGAATGGTCCGAAGGAATATATTCCTGGTACTGCTCAAATGTAGACCATAACAAATCCATTCTAGACTGCAATCTTTCCACTTTTTCTTGGAAGAGAGGACACAAGGTAGCCTGTCTCTGAAGAGCTTCCAAGTCCGGCTGTGAGAGAGAAGGGATCAAGGGAACATGAGGGCTTGGAGGAACAGACCGTGACTTTGCCAGTTGATCTTGCAACTGCTTGATTTGGGAAGCTTGTGATTCCACTGTGTCATTAGCAGTCTATAAGGCTGAAAGTTTGACATCTAAAAGAGTTTGAAACTCCTGCGCTTCTTTGGACATCCTCTCCTTCTCCTCTGAGATTCTAGTAACCTCTGCTTGAGCCTCTATTAACTGAAACTTCAAAGAAGATATCTCATCTCTTTGGGTTGCAATCAGTTGGGTTTGTTGCTCCATCTGCTTAAACAAATCTACTAGGGTATCCTTAGCAGAGGCTAACTCAGATGTTGCCTTATGCAACTGGTCCTTAGACTGCATCAGTTCTTCATAAAAGGAAGCGTATAGCTGTTGAACACAGGCTGTCACTGACAGTTCAATGGAACTCTGAATGTCTTTACATAGGAAAGGAATTGCATCTCCCGAGACTAGACTGTTCAGTGAGGGAACTGATATATCCAATGAACCTTCTCAATGTGCTTTGAACAGGTTATTACACGTGAGATAAGCAGGGAGATCACTGCCAGAGGTAGCAAGAATGGGCACTGAAGGAAGAACTGAAGGAGCTTTATCCGCTACCCGCTTCAAGCATTTGCGCTGTATGACCAGGGGAGACGGAGAATCATCATCCTCTATATCAATTGGTTCTGACTCATCTGAAGGTGGAGGAGGAGGTACTGGATCAGATGGAGGAGGTGGAGGCACACTCTTTTGTAAACTTGAGTAGGTCAAGAAGGCAGACAAGTACGATCCATAGGTGACATTGGTAACATTGCCCTTGGTGACTTTGACGAAATGTTGATCCATCTTACTGAGTAGGTAAGTGCTCCAATCAATAGCTACTCCTTTTAACACCATCCTTGAAGCTGTAAAGAGATCTTTGGACAAGTAATGAGATGGCGTTTTTGCAGGCATAAACCTGTCTTGAAGAAACTGACAAACCAACTTCCACACAGGATCAGTGATCATGGAAAAGGAAACTCCTGAAGAGTTGATCACCTTCTTAACATCCAGAACTTCCCTTGTCTGCTTTTGTAACAGCTTAAAATCTCTTCGTTAGAGAAAAGCTGGCGAGTTGTAACAAAGGGTTCACCTTTGGAGGGAAGCGACAGAGCCTTCCCTAGGCCTCGAGGTGTCAAAGTCATAGAAATACCTTGGACCAGTCCCGACTTCTTGCTGTAAGAGGCCAGAAACTCGTCACACATCGATGGATCCTCTGGAAGCAATGGAAAGGAGGTAGCCACAAAAGGTGTGAGTCCCGCCTTCGTGAGAGGCTCAAAAGTGAGTAGGGAAGAGTAATCCCTACTGACTAGTGGGACATACTGGATAGGAGGAGGAGCGTGAGAAGATGCCATTCAGATGGTTACACACACACCACAAACACAAACAAACAAGGAGAATGCCTGCAAATCAACAGACAAAAACCAAGGATAAGATATCAACCAAAACGATAAAACATGACTCGACCAACTATCCCCAAGCAAACCACAGCCTAGAAAAAATTCGACATGACCTCTAGACATATGCGACCGAAAGCTTCATGTTATGCATCATGAAAATACCCAAATCCCCATATCAGGCAATAAAGAAAAAAAACTGCACACCTGACCCTTAACCGTAACAAAGAAACTGAACCAAAACATCACAACAACCCACATATAACAAGACCATAACTTTGATAATCAGGTTTTTGACCATGGAGACAACTCCAAAGACTTCGCATACCCATCCCACGAGACGAGTTCATTAAAAAGGGGAAATTAAGTGCAGTGAGGGGGAAATTAATTTAATGAAAGGTTCATTTTAATAAATTATTAAGAAATGGGTGAATTTTTATTAAGTGATAAACCTTAACAAGAAAACGGCGGTTCCTTCTTAAAATTTTAAATTACCAATTATTAGGTTAAAGCGGTGCTTTAATCCAAATCTCGGACTTCAATACCTAGACTGGGTCTCTAAATGCAAGTTCATTTATTAAAAATTAAGGTGATGTGGAGCGCTTTTTTGCCAGCGCGTGCTTTTGTGACGGCTGGTTCATTTTAATTAAAAAAATATTAAAGTGCCTCTTAGGCACACTTAGCGCGTGCTAAGTGAACGACTGGTTTATTTTTATTAAAAAAATGGTGTGTTTAGCGCGAACGCGCGTGCCATTGTGGTATTTAGGGTTCATTTTAAAAATTAACCGTGAGTTTTGGGGTAGCGAAAAAAAAAGGGAAAATACCTAGTAGTGGGTGTATGTGAATGCAAAGAATGCACTCTCCTCAATCCAAAAAAGGTATCTGGATGTTTTTCTAGATTTTTCAAGTTGTGTTTTGAATGAAAAATGATTTTGTTTTTTTAGTTTTGATTAATTTAGGTGTTTAATGAAGTATTTTTACAGCTTAGAAAATAGTCCAAAAATAAGTAAAAATGTAAATAGAATTTTTAGGAATTTTTTTGTAATTAATTTGGAATTTTTTAGCATTTTTAATGAATTTTTCTCATTTTTGGGTATTTTAAACAGAATTTTTAATTGTAAAATGGTCTGACTTTTTTTCTTGAAATTTCAGTTTAGAAAAATAGTGCAATTTAGTACAGAAAGATTGGGGATTTTTCAAGATTTTTTTGTAATTTTGTTTGTGAATTTTAAGTGTTTTTTAATTATTTTTAAAGTTCAATGTTTTTTTAAAAAAAAGGTTTGCGGGTTTTCGAATTAAAAATCTGGGAAGATACCCAGAAAGAGACTGCGTGTCAGCAACCAGCTAACGATCTCCCGCACCCGCACACGAGCAATCACGAACACTCTCAATCACCCACTTGCAAGCGTACGCACCCTTTTCGAGTGAGCACGGACTGAAAATGGGACGGCAGGTTGCTGCATGTGTCGGCAGGTGACAAGGGCTTATGGAGGGTTCTACGGTTGTCTGCGTGTGATCAATGGTTAGAGGGGGGTGGTTGCTGTTGGTGTGCTTGTGGGGGGGGTTTAGTGTGTGTGTGGGCCTTGGGGGGGAAAAGGGGGCGTAGATGGGGGTGTGGTTGTGTGTTTGTGGGGGGGGGGGGGCAAGGGGGGCTTAGAGAGGGGTGGGTGGGAATGTGTAATGGGGGGGGGGGGAGGGGGGCTTAGGTGGGAGTAGGGTGGGTGTTTGGTTTGCTGGGGGGGAAGGGGGGCTTAGGTGGGGTAATGGGGGTGGGAGGGCTTGCAGGGCACGTGGAAGAGGGCGAAGGCGAGGAAGTCAACGGCGGCCACAGAGGCGGGGGACAGTAAGCGCGGGTAGAGGAGGGGGGCACGGCGGCCAGAGGCTACATGGGGCCCCAGGGCGGCGGGAGCGGGCACACGGCGTCGAAGGCGGGGACCAGGGCGGCTGCAGAGGGCTCCACGTCAGCGGCGCGGGCGCAGGGTGCCACGGCTAGAGGGTAGGCATGTCACGGCAGCAGGGAGGCCAACGGGGTGCAGGGCGGCGGGCACACAGGCTGCAGAGGGGCGCCAGAGGGCGCAGCGATGGCGGCGATCGGCAGCGGGCGTCGTCGTCGGCAGCAGGGAGGAGCACGGAGGCGTCCACGGGCGGAGAAGAGGGAGGGGAAGGAGAGGAGGAGGGTGAAGGAGATGGAGGGAAGGAGAGAATGAAGATGGAGGGAAGGGGAACGCGACAGGCAGAGCGGGAGAGGGAAATGTAGTTGGGGTGGGGAGAGGTCGGGGAGAGAGAAGGGTAGGGTGGGGGATAGGGAAGGGTGTGGGGGGGTAAGGGCACCCATGGGGGGGTGCCCGGGGGAAGGGTAGGGGAAAGGGGGTCATGGGGTGGGGTGCTCGAGGGGTGGGGTGCCCAAGGGGAAAGAATGGGTGGGGTCCCATGAGAGAAAGGCGTACCCCCGTCCCGCGCGCGTGCGTGGGGCAGGGTAAAAAAATTTACCGTGACGGGACCGGAATAGTGTCGAGAGGGCGGAACGAGGCACGCGGACGTGACCGGGGAGCGTGGAGGCGCGTAAAATCGAAAATGGGCGCGTTCACGCGCGGGACGAATCGTGCGAAAACATAAAAAATAAAGAAAAATTAATATCTCCCAATCCGAACATCAAAACAAAATGTTGTAAAAACAAAAAGTGGGCAAGACGGTAGGGAGAAGACAGGGAAAATGTGCAACGGGGGTTCCGGGGGAAAGACAGGGCGTTCACGTGCAAAAACACAAAAAATGGGTCTAAAAATACAATTAAAAATTAATATCAAAAGATCCGTGCTTCAAAACGAGGTGCAGGAAAAAGGAAAAATGCACAGAAAGACGTGCCCAACAATCCTATCACATCAAAACATAGTTCCGACTAAGATAAGATGAGTTCACGTGGAAAAAACCCAAAAAATAAACCCGAAATTGGAATCGAAAATTAATATTGGACAAACCGCTCGCCGGAAGGACATGCAATAAAAAGGAAAAATGTCCACAGAAAGAGGGGGGTACAGGGTTGTCAGGTCAGAAGGCAGTTCTGGTGGAAGTAAGAGGGGTTCACATTCAAAAAACACCAAAAATACGTCTGAAAACACATTTAAAAATTAATAATAAATAATCCAGAAGGTGAAAGAGGGGGGAGGAAAAAGAAAAATGGTGGGGGAAGGCACGAGGGACATGGCTGTCAAATCCAATTGGAATTCCGATGCAAACAGGGCAAGTTCACATGGAAAAATATCAAAAAGACGCAAGAAAAAGTCTTGAAAAACCGGAAAATTAATATTGGACAAACCGTGCATCGAAATGACACGGAGTAAAAAGGAAAAATGTCAGAGAGAAAGTTGTTGTCAGGGTTATGATGTCAGATCACAGTTTCGAAGCAAGAAAAGTGCGTTCACATGGAAAACCGGCTAATTTACGCAACATGCTTCAAAAATTAATAACTTGAAAACTGTGCACCGGAATAGGGATAGGTAAAAAGGAAAAATGGTCAAGTCAAAGGGATGAACAGGGATATAAGGTCAGATTGGAAGTCTGTTGAATGTAGGGTGCATTGACATGGCAGGACAGCAAAATCAGGGAATGAAGGAAAACTGCAAGGGAACAGCCCCGAGGGTGGGTGGAACATGAATGAAGAGTGGGTGGGAAGGGACCCCATCAGGGTAAAAATAAGTCATGGCATAAAGGCATTACTAGGTGGAGGCATATACAAAGGGATATGCAATGTAGACGTGCAGGGACGCGTCCCCACACTTAAAACCTTAACGGATAGGGTGAACAGAGCAATAGGGACCTAGGACCACACAACAGACCAACCGCTAACGTCCCCACACTTAAAACATGAACGTCACTGAGAAACAGAAGGTGTAGGGTTAGAAACACTTGGCCCATATTGTAGAGAATCAAAGTTGATTATCGATGGCATGTCCGGTGTTGTTGTCGGCTGCACGAGGTACCAAGGCATCTTCCTAGCACACATCCATCATAGCAAGGACCACGCGACAGCACCCAGGGAGGTAGCTGGTTGAAGGAATCGCAGGAAATTTGTCGATGAAGAGGGATATTACACTCAACTCACAGTCACTCAAATGGAATGAAAGAATAGTCACTCGCCCCAGCACTAATATCACTCGAGGAATAATGATTGAAACCCATATCTCGTACCCAGTTTAGAAATCGACAGGGGAATGGTGCAGAGGGAGTATGCCAGGGTGCACAGTTGATGGTGCATTAGTGTGTCCAACCCGTCTGGCATAAGTGCAAGGAGGAAGGCAAGGGAGCCTGACAGTGCAGTGTACAGAATAGGGTGACGTGTCCTGTGATGACGGCAGAGACCCATCCCAGGGGTGCATAAGGAAACGGGAACATACCTGACTCCAAGTGTTGTAACGTCCCTCAATCTCACCTCTCGGTAAATGATTGAGGAAACTCCAGTCACACAGTCCACCCTCTGTCTCATGCTCTATTGATAGATACAGGAGGGCAGCCCTTTCCTGAAACCCATTGATGTAATCCTCACAGTCACCTGTGCAAAGGTTGTATGCCTTGTGCGCATTTGATGGTGCAACTGTGCATCCCGCCCTGTGCCGACATACGGTGCGAGAAGAAAGGCCAGGGAGCCTTATAGTGCAGTGCACAGAAACAAATTGTGCTTTGTGCATTGAGAGGCCCATCTCGTGCGTGCAACACTTCATTCACACTACTCACCTCTCATTTGATTTGAAGGGAAAAGACTGGTCACTCGCCCCACCCTCTGTCTCACTCTCTGATAGATACAGAGGGAAACCCATACTCACTTCCCCATCCAGTTAGGATGAAAGCTCACATCACTCAATTGTTTGTCGATGAATATCGCGTCATCAGTTGTTGAAGAGGCGTACCCAGGGAGGTAGCCATCAAATCGAACGTGGGGTTGGATAGGACATGTCGTCTGCTAGAGGACAGTCAAACACTCTGCAGAGAGACCCAGGACACAGCATACCAAGGGAGGCAGCTTCGGAACTGGATCATGGGGATATCAATTGATGAACCCACTTTCTGGACTGCTGGGTGTTGCCACATTTTCCACAGCCAGCTTCTCGCCCTAAGGGTGTTTGCTACCTTTTCTTGGAGCAAGGCCTGCTATGACAGGGAATTTCTTCCTTTTCTCCCATAATAGTTTTGTTTTTCTTTTTTTTCTTTTCTTTTTTTTCTCTTTTCTTTTTCTCCTACTCCTAAGGGTGTTTCCACCTTTTCTCGAAGAATAGGTCGGCATGACAGGGACCTAAGTCCTTTTCTCTCATGATCGATATGTATTTTTTTCTTTTTCTTTTTTTTTAAAAATAAAATTAGGAAAGGAATGGTAGAAAGACCATATGTCAGAACCAACCACGCCACTGTCGCCACTGGTGGAAAATAGAGGATAAGAGATCAAGGCTGGAAGGTGGGGCTGAGGGGACAGAGGGTTGCGTCCACCTCATCAGGAGTGGCTGAAGAACTGCTATCAGAAGTAGCATTATAAGAGTGACAGTCCCGCGCCAACGAGGGAAAGGATCAGGTGACCGTGATTGTCAAGATCCCCAAGGAGGAAAGTACTTCTTCAGGCGATATCCATTGATCAGAAAGGGATCATCAAAGTCATCAACGGTCTGCACTTGGACAGAGCCATTAGGGTTGACAGCAAGTACCTTATATGGACCCATCCACCGCTGTTGAAGCTTGCCAGGAAACTTGCCAAATCGTGAATCATAGGCTAGGACCAAATCACATTCTTTGAACTCCTTATGCTTGATGAAGTTGTCATGGTAAGCCTTGCGTCGAGCCCCAGGTACCACTTCACCAAGTTAACTACGAGTGCTTATTCCGACCACCTCTATTGGAGCCTGTAGGAAATGAACCCCTACTCACCCTAGGAGGAGATCACAGCACAACTGGCAGGAACACTCCACACCTCAGCGGCCAAGTACTTCCCCCACACATCCCCCCGTCCCTCCCCTCTAGACAAGAATGTCCCACAGAATAGCTAGTACCACGCAAAGTGCAGGGAAACCTGGCTCCGACTTCAACAGGACGAAGCACGAGAAGTACACACGCACAAACAGGCACGCCTAATCTTTTGACACCTCGTACAAAGGAAGAAGCGGGCCTACCTATCCATAACATTCATTGGAGTAGCAACTGATCCCAACATATGATGTCCATAGACATTACTTCTACTTGCATTGAAGTCTCCACATGCATGAGTTTGATGGTGCCCAACATTGCTACATAAGGTACAAGCACCATGTTGTCCACCATAAGACTCAAGACATGCATAATTTTCCATGCAACCATCAAAATTTTCATGTTGTGAGTCGCTTCAGGTACGTCTTCAAGCATTCAGAGTTGCAGTAGGGCATTCCAAAAACGTTCGGTGTACTGGGAAATAGGCTCACGATCTCTTTGCTGTAGAAGATCCCATTACTTTATGGCTTTTTCATGGAATTGAGGAGGAAGGAAATTCTGCATAAACTTCTTTTTGAAACTCTCCCAGGTAGTGGGACAATCTATGCTCTTACGAACCACGGTCCACCAAAGAGATGCTCGATCGACTAAGTGATTAGTGACACATTTAATTTTGTCTCTTCATGAAAGTAGTCATCAAACTGACTGATAAATGCAAGGGCAGTCTTTCCATCTCGAGTTCCATTGAAAGTACAGAATTTGAAATTTCTTTTACTTATATTTGTTTCTTTGCGGATGGATTGAGCTTCGAGAGTCGCATCGATGGTACGTTGAATAAGATCTTTGGGTTGTGGTACATCTTTGTCAGTGGTCGATCGTTGCAAATTGGCCAATTGAACTTGCAAAGCTTGTCGGGCTCTTCGTTCTTCATCAAGATGCATCATAATTAAATCCAATTTTTGTTCCATCGTAGGTTCGGAGAGATCGCCTTCAGCCATTAAATTGTCCATGTTTTGTTCCGTCATCCTGTAAAAATCCAAAAGACCTCACACTCTCAAAATCCAATTAGTGGGATGAGCATAGCTCAAAGTCGGGTATACAAGGCTTATAGATTTTGTTTGGCTTTCACGGTCTTCGTCTTTTGTGGTTGCGAAATTTGTAGTCTTTGTAAAATCTACGTATGACCTTCTGCATGTGCTGAAACTGGTTCAGCAAGTCTGCGTATGCAAATAGAGTCTTCCAGGGAACAACTTTGTAGTTCTGTGCTTTTGTGCAGGAACAGTCCTTATAGGAGTTATTGGAATAAGTCAATTTTGACTTCTGAGAACTTGATTGACCTTCGTGACTTGCTGTAATCACAAGACTTGGAAAACTTGAATGATTAGGAGGATTTATGACTTATAGCTTAGATAACTAAGCTTGGTGATGACAGTCGACGATTTTTTTTTAGGGGATGCCGTTTTTCTATGCCGAAAATCATGGAAAAGACCTGCTGCTGCTGCCGCCGCTGATTTGACGATTTAAGTAACTAAGCTTTAGCTTAAGCTTATGAAGTTTTTAGATATGAAGCTTATCTGTTATTGACTATGGAGAAATGACTTGATGAAGGAGATGTAGGAGTGGTCCTCCGCTTCCTCAGGCCGGTCCTTCGCGATCAGAGGCTGTAGACAAAGGTTCTTGACCGCTAGGAATCCACCTGTATCGACCGTTCGTGATGAAATTGATTGTAGAGCTCGATCATTCTAGGAGCTCCGCCTTCGCGCAAGATGGGTAGCGATTGGAAGCTCTCGATCTCAGCTTCGCTCTAATACCACTAGTGCACAGATCGGATGCTATAAGCGCGTGTAGTGAGTGTTGAAAGGTCCCCAAGAACAAAAGAACTCTACTTTTTGCACAAAACTCAAGGTAGAAAGCATGCACGACATGAACAAGAGACCAATTGGGTGCAATCTCCCCCCATGCCTTGTGTGAGCGCTCCACAAAGCATGTATTTTATGTATTAATCATCTTCAAGCTCAAATAATAGCCCAAATTACAAAATAGCACACTTTTGGCTTTTGAGTTTGCTTTAGTGCTAAATAGAAATAAAGCTAATGGATGGGAGCCAAAGAAGTCAGGCATACCCAATACAATGTCCAAATACAAATATCATAATCGTGCGCCCATACGCATGCAATAATAAATAAATATCCAATGCCTTAATAAATAGGTGCGACAAAATATAGGCGCCACGCCTAAGGTATGCGCCCATCAAAATATAAGTGATAACTCGAATACACGCTATCCTCCAATGCTTTCCTCCGCCACTGCTGCTATCTCTATACATCAACTGAAGCATTCACAATCGTTAGTAAAATAATACAATTAAACCGACAAAAGTGAATACTTAGCAGTCTTCAGCTACATAAATAAATCAATTGGTTAGAAATCAATCCTAACCTTAATTTATCACGAGTGCGCACTCTAAACTCATAAACGTTTATTGATTTAATATGTATTTTGCAGAATCACCCGCTATGGAATCACCCATGTACACACTAAATTAACCAAATGCCCGAAAAGGATAGGCATCCCCATCAACTTCTCACACAAAGAATCCACTTTGTGTATGAGCCTCGGTAAACAAAAGTTTACGGAATTTACTATAAAGCCTCATGGAATCCACCGTGAAATATGCCTCATGGCATCACTAGAACAAGGTGAGAAATTAAAGGTTTATCCTCGTTGAACTAAAGGTTGTGAACTAAAGGCAACCCTATCACAAAATTCATGCTAATGAATTGGCACTTTACTTAAGGGATATCAAGAGGTTGAAGTTTGCTTGGCATTTTTACATGCTTTACTTTTACTCTTTAGCAGTGAGGTGTTCAATGACATACTTGAGTATGCCACTTCTTAATTTCTCCTAGTGATAGTTTTTTAAAACTACATTGAAGATCTTAGTGTAGCCAAGATGTCTTGAAAATAGAGAATCATGTGCTTCATGGAGTATTTTTCTTCTTTAGATCATGGCTAGAAGGAACACATAATCTTTTTTTGAAGTACACAAGCCTTTCCTCAATAGAGAAATCTTGGTACTTAACTTATGATTTAGGATTTTGATCCTTTAGTTGTATTTTCTTCCTTAGTTGTTGATACTTAGGGCCCTTTGCACCTTCTTTCTTTGCATTTTGAATGATGGTGTTACTTGGCATTGATACTATAGCTAATGATTCTACTCTGGAGGGTTCTTTTATTATTAATGAATGACTTGTGGCTTAAGGCATCCACAACTACGTTCTCTTTGTCTAGCCTATATTTTATTTCAAGGTCATATCCTATAAAACTTAAATCCATATTCATTATCTCATGTTCATCTTCCCAGGTAAATATCCATTTGAGACTTTTGTTATATGTTATTGAGGCGAATTTCTTGCCCCAAGTAGATAATATCTCCATAGCTTGAGAGTGTGGATTATAGCTAATAACTCTAATTCATGAGTAGCATAGTTCCTCTCATGACTTTTAAGTTTCCCTGAGGAATAGGTAATGGGATTCCCCTCTTGTATGAGTACACAACCTAGAGCGAGAGAGGTTGCATTAGTCACAGCCTCAAATTATTGATGTAAGTTGGAACCTTCAAGATGGGAGTTGTTATTAGGCTCTACTTGAGCTTCTTAAAATTGGACTATGAAATTGGAGTCCACACCATAGAAACATGCTTCTTGAGTAGATTGAGAGTAAGGGGTGTGCCTATCAAGGCATAGTTCTTGATAAACACATTTTACCATCATTCAGTTAATTCAAGGAAGCTTTGTACTTCTTTCACTTAGTTTGAAGGTGGCTACAATCGTACATCCTTGACTTTGGATGGACCAATACAATCCCCTCATTGGATTTTATCTAAGGTATTCTATTTTCCTTCTAAAGAATGTGCACTTTCTCTTCTTGGTTTGAGCTTATGCTTTCTTAAGGTCTCTAACACAATTCTTAGCTACGTCTCATGGTCTTCTTCTTCTTTTGAGTAAGTTAAGATATCATTGAAAAAAACTAAAACAAACTCATCAAGGTAGCATCTAAAAATATCTTGCACCAACTTATTGAAAGTGGCTAGGATATTAGTTAATCCAAAAGACATTATAGTGAATTCATAATGTATATATCTTGTATTGAAGGTAGTCTTTGGGATGTCTTCCTCCTTGATCCTAATTTGGTAGTAGTCTAATCCCAAGTCAATTTTTGAGAAGATCTTTACTCCTTGAAGCCTCTTAAGAAGCTCATCAATCCTAGGGATTGAATATTTGTTTTAGACCATCATTTGGTTTAGGCCAAGGTAGTCTATGCAAAGATGAAGGGTATGATGCTTCTTCTTTTGAGGTAGTCTATGCAAAGATGAAGGGTATGATGGTTCTTCTTTTGAGATAGAATTGGGGCTTCCGATAATGAATTACTTGGTGTAATGTATCCTTGGTCTAATAGTTGCTTAAGTCATTCCTTTAATTTGATGGCTTTGGGGATTGATGTTCAATAAGGTCGCTTTGCCACAAGTTTAGCTCTTGGTAGAAGATCAACTTCCCTTTAGGATGATGATCTATCAATTCAATTGGGAAGACATCAGCATATTCCTCATCCAAGAAGGTTATTGTTCCACTTCTTTATCATGATCAACCTTGTTAAGCTTGATCGAGTAGAATGGTAAACCTTTTCTTATTTGTTGAATAATGCGTGAGACTTTTGCTAATTGCATCTTAGATATTCTCACTTTTCCTTGCACATTTACTTAAATTCCTTTTGTATTTTGGAATATGACTTGTCCTTTCCTATAATGGATGTGAGGATCATTGGGAATTAACCATCCATTCCGAGAAGGCACTCATAGGCACCAAAATTCATGACATGGAGTATTATATTTGTAGGCTCATTGCCTAGATCAAAACTCTATATTTCTACTTTTATATGACAACTTCTTTCTTGTTAGCTAGTTCTACCAAGAGTTTAGATGCTTGTGCAATTTCTATGCCTAATTTTTGTGCACTCTTCCAAGAAATTAAAGAATGAGTACTTCCATAATATATAAAGACTTGGAAGGGTTTATGTTGGTAGTTTTCTGGTATTTGAATCATGAGAACTAGGATCAAATGATCAAAAATCTATATTTCTATTTTGATATGACAACTTCTTTCCTGTTAGCTAGTTCTACCAAGAGTTTAGATGCTTGTGCAATTTCTATGCCTAGTTTTTGTGCGCACTTCCAAGAAATAAAAGAATGAGTACTTCCATAATCTATCAAGATTTGGAAGGATTTACCTTGGTAGTTCATTGATGTTTGAATCATGAGAACTAAAAATTCGATCCCAAGCTTGTTAAGAGTGACATGAGTCACCCCTTTTTCCATTTTGATCTCCATTGAGGGCTCTTTTCTTCCTCTCCTATGATAGTTACTACAATAGCTCTTCTTCTTCCTCTTACTCCTCTGTTTTGGCCACGAAACTATCCTTGTCAAGTTTGGTGGTTTAGTTTAGGGCACTATCTTTTGTAGTGGCCCACTTTCTTGCAATGTAAATAGCTTTGGGCATCATTGTTTTGATTTATAGGAACAAATGTGTTAGTTGTGTTGACCTTTGCCTTCTTCTTTATATGGAATTGTTGTTGCCCTTGTGCTCTTTTTTATGAATGCACAAGGTCCTCAACCCCAATATCTTGTGTTCCTTGATTATGCTTGAAGATTAAGTAGCTTTGCTCTTATTAAGGTATCTAGTAGAGATATGTGGGGCGCATGGCTTCCAGTTGAGTATCCAAAGGAGGATTGAGGCCTTGACAAAACTTGCCCATCTATTGGGTAATATCGATATTTGGAGCATACTTTTGATGAGTTATAAATCAAGGGTAATACACATCTAAGCTCAATCCTAGCTAGTGAAGCTTGAAGATTTCGTTCATCTTCAAGACACAATAGCAAGGTGGAAGATACCTTCCATGTACAGCTTCTTTTATGAGTTTCCATGTCACAATAGCTATACTAAGACTTCAATGTCTTTGCACCATTTCTTCCACTAAAGACACACATCCCCTATATATTTTGGCTTGGCCAACATATCCTAATCAGGGGTACTTGTCCTTGCCACTCAAAAATAGTCTTCCATAGACTCTATCTAGACTCCTTGTTAGTTGCCACATATTTTCCTTTCCCATCTAGTTTCAAAGATTTTATTTTCTTGAGAGGGGATTTCTTATCTTGTAGTTCTATTGGATCAATGATAGGTGGAATGTCTTGGAATACACAATAACTCATTTCATACATGTATGTAAAACTTTTCCATATACCAACTAAATATTTCCCTTTAAAACAATTATTTTTGTACATGTTAAATAGAAATGAAATATCGCTTAATAAATTGACTTATCATTAGCCAAAAGCATTACATCATGAATAGGATTCTACTATAAGATTCATCCATGGAGTTGAGATACATAAATGGCACTGTAAGAGGGGGGGGGGGGGGGTTGGCAAACTTATCTAGGATTCTATACTTGGAGGGAAGATCACAAGAACTTCTTTATAATAATTGAGTAAGAAAGTCAATTTCTTACTAATAAGAAATTTAGAAAATTGAATTAAGAAATATGGATAAAAGCCATGATCAAGGAAACTATAACTAATGCTCAGATTATAGTGCTAAAGAAATATTACAAATAAAATGGATATGGTAGTAAGATACCCACCTCTTGCAATGGTGGAGCAAGGTACTTATCACTTAGCTATGGTGGGGATGTCCAAAGTATGTGTCCTTTAGAAGATGATTTGATTAATGGAAAAAAAATAATGAGCCATTTATCCTTTTAAATTCTTTTGTAAACCTTGTTGAGGATCAAGCTCATTAGTTCACCTGACTTATCCAACTATATCTAGTTATAGCTTAGTTGTATGGTGGTTGTGTGGTCAATAAGTTGAGTTATAACTCAACCATACTTAGAACCTTAGTAAGTTGTAGACCTAGATTACAATACTTGTGTGTGTTATAGTTAGTATATAGAAGACCATAAAGAATAACAAAGAAGAAGAAGGATAACAACATACTACTTTGTTCTCTGCTCCAACTCTTTGCCTCTATTCTCACTCCTAGTCTTTGACGTCATATCAGAGTAGGTTTTGCTTTGTTGAAACTTGGAGCATGAGGTGAATTGCAAAGGTAAGAGGCATGTCTATGGTGTGTTCTCTGATTAGCCTCTAAAATCCATTGTAGGAAGACAAGTAGCCATCTTTAATGCTTGAGGAGCATAATTGAGTGCGTAATACTTGGGCATTTAATCAGTAGCAAAGGCACATGAGGATTAGCCTAAAATTGCATCTATTTTTCCAAGACAGTGTGGATAGCATCTAGACATTCAAAGGGCTATCATATCTGACCATTATCTAAAAATCATTACTTTTCTTCTACTAAACCTTGAGCATATTTGTGTGACATCAGAGGCATCAATTGATGCTGGAAATGGTAGCAACTAAGCATCATTAACCCACGTGGACATGCTGTGTGAATGCAAAAAATTGTGCCTATTTTTAAAAGCATTGTTTGAACTAATGGGCAGCTCATTCTTAGATACTCCATTGGATCAGAATACAAGACTGAATGTGAATATTGGAGTTGAAATTTTAGATATTATTATGTATAGGTAGATGGTAGGAAGTCTCATCTACCTTGCCATCACTATGCCTGATCTTAGTTACTCAATTGGACTTATTAGTTAGCTCATGCAAAAGCCAAGAAAACCTCACTTTGATGCAGTAAGGAGAATTATGCACTATCTCAAGGCTATAAAAGACTATGGACTCTTCTATGAGAGTGGTAATCACTTGAAACTCATGGGATATATTGACATTGATTGGGCAAGTTATCCATCTGATGATACATGGTCTGCTAATGGGTATGCATTCAGCCTTGGAAATGGAATGATTAGCTGGAGCAGTAAGAAGCAACCAATAGTTACACTCTCTAGTACTGAGGAAGAATATAGATGTGCAACATTAGCAGCATGTGAGATTGCTTGGTTACTAAAGTTGGTGACAGATTTGGGTATGAAAGTAGATGCTCCAGTTACATTATATCGTGACAATATAAGTAGTGCACTTCTGGCTATGAACCTTTTGTATCATGCTAGAATAAAACACATAGAGGTACACTATCACTTCATACGAGAGATAGTACTTGTAGGGTAGATGGATCTTGTGCATGTCAAAATCGAAGATCAAGTAGCTGATATCTTTACCAAGTCACTAGGTAAAGATAAATTTAGTCACTTTAGAGAGCTTCTTGGGGTACATTATATTTCTTGAGCTTCAAGGGGAGTGTTGAGGATCAAGCTCATTAGTTTGCATGACTTATCTAGTGTCAAGATTGTGGGAGAGAAGGAAGGAGTCTCACTTGTAGCTTTCTTGCTTGCACAATGGGGGAATACACACAAGGGTGGAGGCTGAAAACAGTTTTCCTCTTCTTAGTTGTGTAAGCCAACAGAACTCAAGTACAAAGAAATAGAAGAACCCTATATATGGGTCTCAAACCAAACTCAACTAACTAAGGTGGCATACTAACTGAGCCACGAACTAGAGTAGATAAGGATAGCTATCATGTAGCTATTATTCATGGGCGGTGTACCAACCGCGTCTGCAACAACTGACAAGTCGGTGACATAAATACACAACGGTCACCCTGGCGTATCACGAGTGGAGCTCGATATCTCAACACTCCCCCTCGAGCTCAATCCCAATTCCTGCTCACCAAGTAGGTCTCTGAACTTGCGTAGCTTCTCTGCGCCCAATGCCTTCGTGAATATGTCAGCTACCTGATCCTCTGTGCTGACATAAACTAGATCAATAAGACCTAGTAAAACCCTCTCTCGCACATAGTGATAATGCACCTCAATGTGCTTTTTTCTAGCATGATAGACTGGGTTATTTGCCAAGTGTATACTACTCATGTTGTCACAATAAATGACAACTGGCCCATCTGTAGACTGATGCATATCATAAAGTAGCTTATGCAACCAAGCTACCTCACATGCAGCCATTGCTGCACCCCTGTACTCAGCCTCTGTGCTCGACAAGGCAACTGTAGGCTGTTTCTTGCTGCTCCAAGTGACTGCAGCACTCCCAAAAGAGAACACATATCCACTGGTAGATCGTCTATCAGAAATACTACCAGCCCAATCAGCATCAGTGTATCCATGCAGCTGTATCTGAACCCCAGTCTCATAAAATAGTCCATACTGCAATGTGGACTTCACATACCTGAGTATGCGTCTAGCCGCATCCAAATGTGGTTTCCTTGGAGCCTGCATAAACTGACTTACCAATCCAACAGCATAGCTCAAATCTTGCCTGGTAATAGTCATATAAATCAAACTTCCTACTATGCGTCTGTACATAGTAGGGTCTTCTAGAAGCTCCCCTGCATCTGTGCTCAGCTTCACATTCTGCTCCAAAGGAACTGAAATAGGCTTACAGCCTATCATCCCATATTTGGATAGCATGTCCAATCCATACTGCCTCTGCAAGAGTTGTATCCCACTTGGTGATCTAATCACCTCAATGCCCAAGAAATAATGTAGCTCTCCCAAATCCTTCATCTCAAACTTCTGCTTCAATAGTATTTTCACATGAAGGATATCTTCATCACTGTCACCTGTCATAATCAAATCATCAACATAAATGACAAGTAGCATAATACCTTTCTCTGTTTTTCTCACATAAAGTGAGAAATCTGCCTTGGAAATCTGAAAGCCAATAGTGACAAGATACTGTCCTATCTTGTCAGACCATGCTCTAGGTGCTTGCTTCAAGCCATACAAAGCTTTCTTCAACCTGCAAACAAACTCAGGATGAACAGCGTGCACATAACCTGGTGGTTGCTCCATATAGACCTCTTCTTGCAAATCACCATGCAAAAAGGCATTCTTTACATCCATCTGATGTAAAGACCATCCCTTTGATGCAGCCATAGCAATGACTGCTCTTACGGTTGCCATCCTTGCAACCGGACTGAATGTTTCTTCATAGTCAATGCCATATGTTTGTGCATACCCCTTGACTACTAATCTTGCCTTGTATCTGTTCACAGAACCATCTGCATTGTGCTTCACCTTATAAACCCACTTACAGCCAATTGCATTTTTACCTTTAGGCAAAGATACCAATTCCCATGTAGCATTTGCTTCCAAGGCATCCATTTCTTCATCCATGGCTTTCTCCCATTTTTCTTTTCCCATGGCTTCCTCAAAAGAAGTGGGTTCTGGTTCCTATATCACTTTAACCATATATGCATAGTGAATGGCTGTAAATCCATCATATTTCAGCCTATCCACAGGATACCTAGCTCTCGTAGACCTGCGCAAAGTAGGTTCACTCCCAGGTGCTCTCAAAACATCTCTGGTCTTCCTTACTCCAGGTGTAACAATAGAAGGAATACCCAACTCATCATTAATGCTCTGTTCTGAGCCACTGGATTCACCATCCACATAAGACTGACCTGCATTCACATCAAACATGGGCTGATCAACCTTCTCTTTTCCTTTTCGTGATATCTGCATACCACTATCTGCATTGCTTTGAGAAGATTCTCCTGATCTCAATCTGCCTGTCCATGGCGAAGAATGTGAACCACTGCTAGAGGACGCTCCAGGTCCACTAATATTTTGTGACTGCTGTTGTGAATTCTGTGCAGCATTACCATTTTGTGCATCTACATCATCAATCACATTTACTGGTTTATACCAGCTACTCATCTCATCAAAAACAACATCTCTGCTCACTGTAAACTTACGAGTAGAAGGGTTATAGCATCTATACCCTTTTTGCTGCAGAGAGTAACCAATAAAGATGCACTTCTCAGCTTTTGGATCCAACTTGGATCTCAACTCATCTGGCACATGTACATAGGCAATGCAACCAAAAATTTTCAAATGAGAAATATCTAGTTTCCTACCAGTATACCTCTCCTCTGGAGTCATTCCATGTATTGCTGCAGTGGGAGTCCTATTCATTATGTAGACTGCTGTAGCAACTGCTTCAGCCCAATAAAAATCTGGCAAGTCTTTTTCATTGAGCATGGCACGAGATACCTCTCCAATATGCCTGTTTTTCCTTTCTGCAATTCCATTTTGTTGTGGGGTATGACTGCATGAATATTGCTGCTTTATGCCATGCTCTTGCAGGAACCTTGCAAACTCATTTGAGAGGTACTCTCCCCCTCCATCTGACCTTAGGCATTTTATCTGCAGGCCTGTTTCTTTTTCAACCATAGCTTTAAGAGTTTTGAAATGCCCAAAAACTTCACTTTTCTTTTTCATAAAATACACCCAAGCTTTTCTGCTATAGTCATCAATAAAAGTGACAAAATAATGACAGCCTCCAAGAGATGTAGCTTTAGTAGTCCACACATCAGAGTGTATTAATTCCAATGGCTTCTCACTCTCTTGAACATGTCTAGGAAATGGTTTCCTTGCCTGTTTTCCAAACTGACAGGCTTCACATACCTTATGCATTTCTGCAACCTTGAATTTGGGCAATCCTGCAACAATATTTTGGGCCTGCATTGATTTAAGTTGCTGTACATTAACATGACCAATGCGTTTATGCCAGATATCAATATCTGCAACTACACCGGTCCCATGTGCAAATATTGCTGCACTCAATTCAGACATGTCTGCATCCAATGTAAACATTCTGCCCTTCTTCTTTCCTTTTGCTATCAAGCGACCTTTATTTTTCATATCCTCAACAAAGCATCCATGAGGATTAAATCTGACCTGCAAGCCCTGCTCAACCATTTGACCAACAGAAACCAGATTCTTGGTGATATTCGGGACATGAAATACATCGAACAGGTATTTCTTTTTCCCATCCTGCATAGACAAAGGAATTTTTCCAATCTGCACAATAGGATGTGCAGTATAATAACCAGTCTCCAAAATCCTGGTTTTTCCATTTTCCTTGCATCCTCCATCCATTCTGCATGACCTGTCATGTGGTTTGATGCACCTGAGTCAACATACCATACATCATTGCTTTCTTCTGCACTTGTCACAGAATTGTTCATGTGCTACACCATAAACAAATGCTCATTTCTGTCATCACCCTGTCTACTAGAAGATGCATAATTCCCTTGTTGCAGTTTTCCATTCATGATGTCATTCTACTTTTTATAGCAGTCTTTAGCCATATGACCCATTTTACCACAATAGTAGCATTCAACATTACTGTTTGCATTTTGGCCTCTTTGCCATCCACCACGACCTCTTTGGCTCCCCCTGCCTCTAGAGTTACCACGTCCTCCTCCATAGGACTGGTTTTCTTGAGTTTGTTGCATATTCTGATTTCTACCACGGCCTCCAAATGGGCCTCCTCTACCTCTGCCTCTACCTCTACCTCTTCCAGCATTTGAGTAGAAGACAGCTTCTTTTGAAGTTCCTCCTGAAGAAGATGCACCACCATTTCTCTGCTCCTCAGAAATTAGAAGAGCAATCAACTCCTCAAAGTCAGGAAATCTTTCACGAACGGAAATGGATGTTCGAAACTGTGCATAATCCTTTCCTAGACCATTCAAGGTCACGGAAACTAAATCATCATCTTCCACTGGCGACCCAATGGAAGCAAGTGCATCTGCAATCTTCTTCACCTTCATGTGGTAGTCATTGATGCTCATATTTTCTCTTTGCACATTATGCAACTCTTGCTTGAGCTGCATTTTCCTGGCTTGCGTATTTGTGCTATACATTTTTGACAAAGTATCCCATGCCTCCTTTGGCGTACTTGCATCCTAAATATGCACAATCATAGAGTCTGAAATACTGATAGACAGCTAGTACATAACTTTCCTGGCTCTCTCATGCCATGCTTTGAATGCCTGCATTTGCTGTTGATTGGGAACATCAGGAAGAACTGGTTCTTCTTCATTTCCTGCAACAAATTCCCAATATCCTTTTCCCATAAGGAAATTCATCATTCTAAACTTCCATGCTTGGAAGTTGTTCTTGTCAAGCTTTTCATTGACAATCTGTGAGAGAGAATTAAACGCCATTACAGAACACTGCAAAAAATTCTGTCACTGCAAAGAACACAGCTTCAGCCTCACAAAGGCAAATCTGCAAAACTGGCGAAAGTGGTATTTGACCACACAGTCACTTCCTAGTGACGATTTTGCATCAACAGGCAACAGGGATGATTCTGTAACTCCCAATGTCTCTGCGCACAAGTATACGATGCAATTTCTACAGTAACTTTTCACCGACTTGTAGAACAATGGCTGCACAGCATAAAATTGGGCCTTTTCCTGAGTGCGTGCAGAAAACTTTCGCCTCCAAGACAGGCCCCGAAATGGCCTCAAATAAAAAAAACAAGGTCGCCGAGGGCTAAAGCCTTTTCCCGCAGCATATACTGCCCTCTTGCTTCACCGCGAAGGGCGTCTCAACCTGAGACAATGCACTCCTACACTTTCCGGCTGTGCTACCTACAGAGATCTGCTCCCAAAACAGAAAATGAAAGCAACACTGCTCCTCTTACCAGAACACCGCGAGCTTGGCTTGCTTTCTTGAGCTCCTTACCACGAACAAGGCTCTGATACCATGTCAAGATTGTGGGAGAGAAGGAAGGAGTCTCACTTGTAGCTTTCTTGCTTGCACAATGGGGGAATACACACAAGGGTGGAGGCTGAAAATAGTTTTCCTATTCTTAGTTGTGTAAGCCAAAAGAACTCAAGTACAAAGAAATAGAAGAACCCTATATATGGGTCTCAAACCAAACTCAACTAACTAAGGTGGCATACTAACTGAGCCACGAACTAGAGTAGATAAGGATAGCTATCATGTAGCTATTATTCATGGGCGGTTTACCAACCGCGTCTGCAACAACTGACAAGTCGGTGACATAAACACACAACGGTCACCCTGGCGTATCACGAGTGGAGCTCGATATCTCAACATCTAGTTGTATCTAGGTGCATCTTTTAGTTATACAGTGTATATGTGGTCAATAAGTTGAGTTAGTAACTCAACCATAAGTAGAACCTTTGTAAGCTATAGACCTAGATTACAACATTTGTGTGTGTTATTGTTAGTATGTAGAAGACCATCAGGAATAATGAAGAAGAAGAAGGATGATAGCATACTGCATTGTTCTCTATTCCAACACTTTGACTCTATTCTCACTCCTAGTCTTTGACAAACCTACACTTCATCACAAGCTTATTCGACCTAAAGAAGCTTTGTCCTCAAAGCTTGGAAGTGCTATGAAATTTACAATGGAATATACAAAAGAGATTCATATTATATAGATACATACTCAAAATGAAGGCCATAATCTAAAGTAGGTCCCCTTGGAAGCAAGAATATCAAGAAGAAAAAGAATTGCATACTATTATAACTATCCAGTTAGGGTGATTGGAAGGAAAAATGTCGTAACTTGGGATATTGATGTTCAAATCTAGCAAATGAAGTGTATGTATAAATTTCCATGATCGCAAATCTTTGTTATGTTTAGAGAATAAACACTATATAGAAGCTTGTCCATCCATAAAGATGACATTTTGACCAAGTTAGGGCAGTTTAATTTGTGATATAAATTTAAGACAGTAAGGCACTCTGTTAGGGAATTTGGTGTTCTTCAAGTAAAGGCCAAAGAAAGGAATCAAGATATGAGGATGACTACTAAGTAGACTGTTCAATAGGTAAATCTTGCTATTTAATAAGGTATTCTAGCAATGTTTGGTTCCTCAAAAATTTATCTTGCTTTCCAATGACCTTTTTGAGCTTATAGATAATAATACCATCTTCATCCATGGGAGGAAATTCTTCCAAATCTTGAATGGATGGATCCACATACTTCTTTAATTGAAAAATATTATATATATCTTGAATGCATGTTGAAGAAGGTAACTCAAGCTGATATGAAATCTCACCAACTCTCTTTAGGCTTTAATAAGGACCATAAAACCAATGAGCCAACTTGTTATGACCTCCTTTTAAGTATGTCTACCTAGACTTAGGCACCTTGAGAAAAATCCAATCACCTTCGTCGAATTCCAATGGTCTTCTTTTTTCTCCACATAAGCCTTCATGACATCTTGAGCTTTTCAAATATTGTCCCTACATTGACTCATCAAAGCTTCCATCTTCTCAAGTTTAGCCTTAGCTTGTGTATTCACTTCATCATGGAAAAGAGTAGAAGTACTTGCACTGTGTAACCATATAGTGCTTCGAATGGCGACATGTCAATGCTCATATGATGAGTATTATTGTAGAAAAATTTAGCCAAATGTAAACATTGATCCCATGAAGCTTAAGTATTATGGTGGCAGAAGTGATGAAGATGCTTATTGTGAAGTGCATGGATCGAAGAGAGAATGGAGCTTCAATGGTAGATGCTATGCAAGTGAGAGAGAGGGAGAGACAATGATACAACTTTTTTTTTGGGGTACAATAGTGTACCTCTTTTCGTTTTCTAGATAGGTATATAGTACATAGAGTACAATGTTGGGCCGACATGCCTAGTGGTTATTTGAAGTGCATGGATCGAAGAGAGAATGGAGCTTCAATGGTGGACACTATGTAGGTGAGAGAGAGAGAGAGACAATACACAGTGTGTGGGTACAATAGTGTATCTCTTTTGGTTTTCTAGATAGGTATATAGTGCATAGAGTACAATGTTGGGCGGGTAGGCCCAGTGGTCAGGTACATTGCCCTTTATTCCCAACAACCTCCCTCCTAAAGGCAATGTGCCCAAAGGTAGACGAAAAAGAATCGGATAAGTCTAAGTATGTACAAAGATAAAGAGACTATACCTATCCAATCTCCATCATCTATCACAACAATGGGCAAACTGCTCTACTGGAAAACCCTTCGCGAGAAGGTTTGTAGGGTTATTATCAGTGTGTACCTTGACCAGCTCAATGCTCTTGCTGTCAAGTACCTCCCCAATAAAATTATACTTCACTTGTATGTGCTTTGTCTTTGCATGAAAGATAGGGTTCCATGCTAATATGATAGCACTCTGACTATCATAGTGGAGGACATGAACCTCTGTAATACCAAGCTCACCAATCAAACACGACATCCATAAGGCCTCTTTGCATGCCTCAGTGGTAGCCACATACACTGCCTCTGTAGTAGACGATGCAACACACTTCCATAATGTGAATATCCAAGAGATTGATAAATACATACCCTAAGGTGGACTTCCTACATTCCGTATGTCTAACATAGTCTGCATTCGTAAAGGCAACGACATATGCCTTCTGCTTATTACCAACGCAGATGCACAAATCCTTTGTGCCTTGAGGTATCTCATAATACCTTTCACTGCTTCCCAATGCTTCTTGCCATGGTTTGCCATGTGCCTACTAAGCATTCCCATACCTGCAAAGGCAATGTAAGGACGTATAGCAACCATAGCATATATCAAACTATCAACAGGTGAATCATACAGAATCTTGGCCATTTCATCCTTCTCATCATCACATGTAGGGCTATCCTTGGCACTAAGTTTCACATATGGAGGCAATGGAACCCTAATCACTTCCCCCCCTCCATATTGAAATGCTGCAAAACCTTGGATACATACTCCTACTGGGACAGATAGAGAATCCCCTTTGGTCTATCCATGAGTATCCATAGCCCAAGAATATGATTTAATCACCAAGATCCTTCATGTCAAAGCTTCCATATGTAGACTTTGCTTCAAAGAGTCCAAGGCATGAATATCCCTACCTTTATTCTGTAGGTCTTCTGTAGAGCTTCTGTCTCTGTTCTGTTCTGTATTGTAGCTGTTCTGGTACTGTTCTGTGACTGTTCTATATGCTTCTGTATGTGTTCTGTTGGATGAGAGTGTAGCTTGGGAAAGTTTTCTAGCCTTGGAAAGAGGTGAATACAAGTGCAAAAGAGTTGAAAGAAGTGAAAGAAGTAGCTGTTGAAGACTCAAGTGAAGACTGGAGTGAAGTGACAGTAGTGAGCTATGAAAAGGCACTGTAGTGGCTCTGGTGTCTCTTCATATCAGACATACCTCTTGGGAGGGGTATCCACGACCTAAGAAGGATTATTGAGAGTGATTTTGAGAGATTGTAGTGAGGATATGATGTATTATTGATGGAGAGAGAGAGAGAGAGAGAGTCAGAGATAGCCAATTCTACTAAAACAGAGTGATTGTATATGAGAGATTGAGAGAGAAGACTATGAAGATATTGAAGATGAATACTATGTGATGCATTTCCATTCAAAGATGGTGTATTCCTTTGCTTTCTTTGTTCTATTGATGGATTTTGTGAAGGTATTGAAGAATATGGTTGATTCTATCAAATCCGTGGGAGATCTACATGATGCTGCATGAAGATTTGTTGTGCTTGGTGTTCTTTTCTTCATTATGATCATATAAAACATAATAAACGAGCTTGTTGATGTTACAAGATAGATTTTCTTGAAAGAGAATTCCCTTTTCCTTGGTGTTCCTCTTGGGGCTCCAGCTGTACTGAAACAGAGTTGAGTTCCAATAGCCTCAAAGATAGCCCTCCAGAAGTGTGATGTGAAAAGAGAGTCACGATCACTAATGATTCTTCTGGGTAACCCATGAAGCTTGAATATTTCCTTGATGAATAATCTTGCGATGTCTAAAGCTTTACATTTCGTCTTGACAAGGATGAGATGTGCGACCTTGGTGAGCATATCTACTACAACCATAATAGAGTTATATCCTCCCTGAACTTGGGGTAAGCCAACAATGAAGTCTATACTAATGAACTCCCATTTCATTTGGGGAATGTCAAGTTGTTGCAATTTCCCAAGAATTTTAACATGTTCTTCCTTAATGCGTTGACAAGACAAACATTCCGTGACATATTTAAGTACGTCTCCCTTGAGCCTTTCCCAATAATAGCTTTTTCTAACCGCATTAAGAGTCTTGGCATAACCAAGATACCTTGAGAAAGGGGAGCCATGGGCTTCCTAAAGTATCTTCTGCTTGAGAGTTTGGCTTGCAGGGATACATAATCTTGTCCTAAAGTAGACAAGCCCACTACTGACAAAGAATCCTTGATACTTAGTCTTTAGCTTTGGGTCTTGATTCTTGATGGGGATCTCGCTTATCATCTTTTGATAGACTGGGTCATGATATGCCTCTTCTTTTGCTAGCTCAAGTATCGGGTTGTTTGGCATTGATACCTTTGTGGCTAGAGACCTTACTGTTGATGGATCTTGCAAAATAAGAGAATTTAGAAATGCCTTGCGAGACTGAGTGCATCGAAAACTACATTCTCTTTTCCAGGCCTATATTTGATTTCAAAATCGTATTCTTCTAGCACTTTGATCCATCGACGTTGCCTCATATTGAGCTCATTCTGAGTGAAAATCCATTTAAGATTCTTGTGGTCCATCACTAAGTAAAATTTGTTACCTAGCAAGTAATGTCTCCAAAGTTTGAGAGCATGGATGACAACCAACACCTCCAGGTGTCGTGGATAGCATAATTCCTTTCATGGCTCTTCAATTTTCTTGAAGAATATGCTACGGGGTGACCTTCTTGCATAAGTACACATCCTAAAGCAAGTGCGCTAACATCAGTTACCACTTCAAACTCCTTAGTAAGATCCGGAAGTTTCAAGATGAATGCTGATACTAAGCTTTGCTTTAGCTTGTCAAAGCTGGTTTGTTCAGTAGGTGACCATACAATTGCTACTTGCTTCTTTAGTAGATTAGTCAAAGGTGCTGTAATCAAAGCATAATCTTTGATGAAAATCCTGTACCACCCTGTCAACCCAAGAAAATTACGTATTTCTTTGACAGAAGTTGGTGTTGGCCATTCTAGAATGTCTCTAACCTTAGCTGATCTACTGAAATTCCTTCTGTTGATACAATGAATCCTAGATATTCAATCTGTCACTTGAAAAATGCGCACTTCTTTTTCTTGGCATAAAGCTTGTGTGCTCTCATTGTTTCAAGAACAATGCAAAGCTAGGGTTCATGATCCTTTTCATGTTTTGAGTAGACTAGGGTATCGTCAAAAAAGACGAGTACGAAGTCATCAAGATAGGGCCTAAAGATATCCTGCATTAACTTGTTGAAGGTAGCAGGAGCATTCGTCAGCTCGAACGACATCACTAGGAATTCGAAGTGTCCATACCTTGTACTGAATGCAGTCTTCGGGATATCTTCTTCTTTGATCCTTATCTAATAATATCCAAATCTGAAATCTATCTTTGAGAAGATCTTCGCCCCTTGAAGATGATCAAGTAATTCATCTATTCTTGGAATGGGGTATTTATTTTTTATGGTTACTTGATTCAACCCTCTGTAGTCAATGCATAGGCGAAGCGTTCCATCTTTCTTCTTTTGGAACATCACTGGAGCTCTCCATGGTGAACTGCTAGGACAGATGTAGCCTTGATCTAACAATTGCTTGAGTTGCTCTTTCAGTTTGATAGCTTCCAGAATGCACATCTTATATGGCCTCTTTGCGATCAGTGCAGCTTGTGGCACAAGTTTGATTTTGTGGTCAACTTCCCTATGGGGAGGAAGTTCCGTGAGATCTTCAGGAAATATGTCTGCGTATTCCTTTAACCATGAAGGTTCTTCTCCAGATTCCTGATTCTAATCTAGCTTATTTAGTTTAATCAGATAGACAAGTAGACCCTTTTGAACAACTTTTATTATCCGTGTTGCTTTTGCCAACTATATTTTAGGCTTACGGGCCTCAGCTTGAGTCGTGACTAGTTCCCCTTCAAAATTTCAGAAGGAGACTTGGCCCTTTCCACAATGGATGTGGGCATTATTGGGTATTAGCCAATCCATTCCGAGTAAACATTTGTGGGCTCCTAGGTTCATTACCTTGAATCTCACATAAGTTGGCTTCCCACCCAATAGGAATTTCACCTTAGCAATTTGCTTAGTACAAGTGACCTCACAACCATTTGCTAATTCCACAAGTAAAGTAGGTGCATCTATTGTGGTTATCCCTAATATTTTTGCACAGATTGGTGAAATGAAGGAATGTGTACTGCCACAATCAATCACGGTTCTAAAGCTTTTACCTTGATATTCTGATGGAGTTTGGATCACCGAGAATTGGCGATTTGGACCCTTCTTTTGAAGAGTGGCATGAACCGTTGCCCTCTCCATGTCAGCATCCATGGATGAATCTTCTTCATTGTCCAGCTCCTTGTTGGAAACACTGGAGGTTCTCCCTCTGGCCATAACGATGGTTCCTTGGCCATGAGCGGCTCTATTTTGACCTTGGAATTGCCCTTGGTGATGCTCTCTACCAAGCTTGGGACACTCCCTCTTGAAGCGTTTGGGCTCTTTGCAATGGAAGCAACGTGGGTTGCGATCATTACTTTGTGTTGGAACAAAGTCGTTGACAATATTGGCCGTAGCTTTCTTTCTTTGGCCCTGATTCTGACCCTACACTCTCTTAGTCTAAACCTTAGAAATGCCCTTATTCTGATCTTTGTAAGTGCCAAATCATGTTGTACCTAGGTTTGGTCAGCACCTCCTCTATTATTGGAGCAGGTCGAATGAGTGCCTCTTGTAGGTCCATTGGGCGCATTGATTCCAATCGAGTGTTTATGGGTGGATTCAACCCAACACAGAATTTTGACACTTGTTGTGTCATATCCATTGGGGGTGCATACTTTAGGAGTGAAACGAACTTCGAATAAAATGCTTCAAGGGATAATCCTAGTTGCTTCAAGTCATAGAATTCATTCATCTTTTGTGTGTGGTAGGTAGGTGGTAGATACCTCCCTCGCACAGCTTCCTTAAGCTTATCCCAAGTGACTCTCCCCTCAGAGATCGCTTGGTCTCTGCACCACTGTTTCCACCAAAGTCTCGCTTTGCCTGTAAGCTTAAGTTTGGCGAGCATGGCGCACGTGAGATAGAGGTCCGGCTAGTGCACGAGCCAGTGCCGGCCCATTCTAGGTTCCATCACCAAGTGTCCTCCTGCTCCAAGCAACACCCACCACGGAGAGACCTCTCACGACGGGTTCGGTCCATATACCTGGCACGGCTAACAACCCCCTTGGATAGGGCCAGGCAGATAGTTGGAGGTAACTGAACCTACCTCTCCCTCCAGGCTTTTAACCTGAAGCATTAAGTGTTTCACCTTGAATTAGTTCCTTAAGAAAAGAAGTTCAAATAGTGTACCTAATTGTACAATCATGATAATTATGGTAGTCGTTTGTACGACCAACTGCTAAGGTGTGATTCCTTCTTCCTGAATGCTCCCAGCATTCGATCCTGGATCGTTCGCTGGGCTTGGCAAGCTAGGTTTCTTGTTTCCCCTTTTCCTTTGGGTTAGGGTTTGTACCCTACCTACCCTATTTATCCTTACCTTAGGTCTCCTTGCAAGATAGATCATGGACAACCCCATTGTCCTTGGTTGGTCAACTTGCTGGTTATCTCCTAGATCCCTTGAAGTACCTATGTACCTCTATCTTTGATCTTAATTGATCAAGATTGTCTACCCCTTTGAGCATAGTTGGTCAAGTCTGTTTAGAACAGTTTCTACCCTGTCTTAAGTATAATCTTCTTAAGTCCTCTTAATAATGCTCATAGGCGCTTAAGCTTTTACTTATCCCTCTTGAAGTCACCAAGGACTTTGACATGGGATTCATGGATCTCAGTTCCATTTGGTAAATTACAAACGTTGAATTTTTCCAACAACTTTAATGCACGCAACATAATGCCATGCCTTCATTTCAATGCTTACAATTTTGATATAATCCATACGATATTTTATGCCACAAATGCGAAGGTACTTTCTATGCATGAAATCTTAACATTATCCTCTGTGTAATTATTCTACACAATCTATAACCTTCTTGAATGATCTAACTTTATATGATCATTGTATGAGTCTAGCTGCACTTTAATCTTTTCTGCAGATTATTACATGTACCTTAGAATCCATCTTGCGATACGGACATGCACTTTGTTTCTTTCAATGTCCTCTGAAATGCGTCTTAAGCAAGAACTTGTGCAAGGAACAATGCACTTTATGCAAGCATTCTTGCAAGACGTTTTTGGTAATTTACGATGCAATTATCTAATCAATTTCACCTATTATGATGTCATCTTACAAATTATCATGCTCATTACATACATCACAACTAAGTTCATACCTAGGAAATTATCAAACATGCAATTAATGTGATGCATGTGAATATGATTTTTTCGACGTGATGATTATAACCTACGATTTAATAATAGAGCAACCTGGGTTAGGAGTGATGATGTGATTCCCGTGGTATTGATGCCTGATGAATCGTTCGCGGTTGCGGTGCCACCCTGATTTGAACCTCAATCCACACTTGCAGGGTTTCCGGTCATCTTTGCAGAACTACGCTTTGGGGCCATACTCGAAGACTCGTGTATGAGTGATAGAGTTCTCGCACTCTCCTATGCAAAATTCTCACCACTTTTCCTTGAGTGGAGGAAGCGATTGAAGGGGGGAGGGCGTATTTCCAGAGATACCAAGAGGGGTGTGTGACCTCTCTTTAAGGAGGGGGGAAAGAAGAAGCTTCCAAAAGCTTCTCTCTCTCTCTCTCTCTTTCTCTCTCTCCCCTTCTTCTTCTTCTTCTTCTTCTTCTTCTTCTCTCTCTCCCTCTTCTTCTTCTTCTTCTTCTTCTTCTTCTTCTTCTCTCCCTCTTCTTCTTCTTCTTCTTCTTCTTCTTCTTCTCTCTCTCCCTTCTTCTTCTTCTTCTTCTCCTTCTTCTTCTTCGTCTTCGTCTTCCTCTTCTTCTCTTCTTCTCCTTCTCTCTCTCCCTCTTCTTCTTCTTCTCTTCTTCTCCTTCTCTCTCTCCCTCTTCTTCTTCTTTTCTTCTTCTCCTCTCTCTCTCTCTCTCTCTCTCCTTCTTCTTCTTCTTCTTCTTCTTCTTCTTCTTCTTCTTCTTCTCTCTCCCTCTTCTTCTTCTTCTTCTCTCTCTCATCACGGGGGGTGCGGCTGCGCTATTCCACGAGGGAGGGGAGCTACATGATGTAGGCGATAAGAGAGATGCTGTTGTCGATGACCATAGGGGAGGGGGCGCTGCCTTCCAGCCCCATGAGGGGATTTTATAGAGGGGGAGGGGTGGTGTATGAGGGGGGGGAGACGGCTCTTCACAACTACCACCCCTTCCACCTGGGGCTGCATGCCCCCTTCTCCCGGACATGCAGTTGGTAGGGGGAGAGAGAGGGAGAGTAAAAAAATTTGTCCAAAATTTAAAAATTTTAAGGGGGGATTCTCATGGGGGGATGCACGGTGGGGGGGGGGAGGCACGGGGGATATTACATCATGTCTACCAAGATACCATCTCACTACTTGTCCAAGGAGCTCTTCACAGCTTCCAGGATGGTTTTAAGAGGGGTTGCCTTGACTGGAGCACTTATCTTCTTACGAAGAAGCATTTTGTCAAGGTGACTAGAGGGAATGTTACCAATGTATCCTTTGTTTCATATTTATATGCTTTTCTGAAATATTCAGGCCTTAAGAAGGGTGTTTGGCCTCCTCCTCCATTTGATCTAGTCCCTTCCCCTCCACCTTCAGAAGATTTAGAACCCATTAACATAGAGGATACTGATTCTCCTCCTCCACTAGTCATTCACAATGGAAGCACTTGAAGCATGTAGCAGAGACAATTCCACCACTCATTCCTTCACTGTCAGTTCTTGCTACTTCTGGAAGTGAACTCCCTATTTATCTCACATGCAACAACTTATTCAGGGCACATTGAGAGGGTTCTTTGGATATGTTAGTTCCTTCGCTGAACCGCTTAGTGACAGGGGATGCTATCCCTTTCCTTTACAAAGACATCCAGAGTTCTATTGAACTCTTAGTGACATCTTGTGCTCAACAGTTATATTCTTCTTTCTATGAAAAATTGATGCAATCCAAAGATCTGATGAATAAGGCAACCATAGAGATAGCATCTACCAAAGAGCATACCAAAATGATTGACCAGAGAGAACTATCTTCTTTGAAAAATCAGGCAGAAGCTCAATCAGAGGTCACCAGAGTTTCTGATGAGAAAGAGAAATTTTCCAAAGAAGCTCAAGAGTTCAAGACTCTTATGTATATGAAACTGTCAAACTTGCAGACTGCTCACAATATAGTGGAATCCCAAGCCTCCCAGATTAAACAATTGAAGGACCAACTGGCACAGTCACGATCCATTCCCCCAAGTCCCAGTGTCCTCATGATTCCTTCTATGTCTCAGTAGGACTTAGCTACTCTTCAACAAAATGCCACTTTATGTTCTTTATTTCAATCCAAGGTTGAGTGAATGCAGTCTAGAATGGATATCTTATGGACTACTTTTGAGCAGTTTATGGAGTTTATTCCTCCCGCTCACTCTTTCTTTGTTCATTATCAACAACAAAACTTGGCTTTTTATGTTAAACTTTCAACCATGGATTTATCTCCTCCATAGGATGGCTGCGGTAGAACTTGGTCTGCGAATCTATTGTATGAAGTGGTTAGAATGGTGTTTGAGGATTCGGTAGTCCCAGATTCAATGTTGATGTCCTATATGTACCTTAGAGGTGACCTATTAATTCCAAATGATGAAGACCTCTCTTGGTATGTTGGAGATGTAGTCTTGCAAGCAGTACTCTATGTACACCAATTAGAGCTTAAGATTGATGAAATGTTTCAAAAATGTTCTTCTAGAGTAGCTAACTATTTAGAGGATTCTTGGCATCCTATGCTGATTCTGTGATCTTAAATCAAAAATAGTTAAAGGCTTTGTCTCATGTGCAAAATGTCAACCAACTAAGGGTGGATATGTTATCCCATCTTTCCAAGAAACCTCATTTTGATCTTTTATTTTTTGAGGCCTATGCTAGATGTTTTGCCTTAGGACCATCAGTTCCATCCTTGACCTACTACCAACACATGACTCATAGGTATGACGCTTATATGTCTCTTTTCCAAAATACCCCACATGTCATTTTACCCCTTCTATTTCAACCTAAAGATGCACCCCATATTCCTATTTTTATGCAATGTCATTTCATCATTGATCAGGTATTTTCTCCCCTTCTTCCTTGTCCTCCCCCATCTTCTCATTTCCTGTCCACATTCCCACCACATTTCCTCACTCCTTTCCTTTCTGATACTGCTAAATTGCTGGCTTCTCTTAACTTATCTTATTTTTATTTTTACTACTTCTCTTATCTCTCTCTTCATCCTTTATCCCTTATTCCATTCCCATGTCTTTCATCTTTTATTCAGACTCCCCCTCAGTTGGTTACAGAATATGAAGGTTTTGATCAGACAATCCTGAGAAGAAGAAGCTAGAGTACTGGAGATTCTTTGACAAGACCCCTAATTAACTGGCTTGTGATTCTAGGAGAATGGAAGATTGAAAATCAAGCCTTTCACAACAATTTACATTTTTCTCAACTTCATTCTCAATCTTTGGATCCATCAGTGAGCCTAACTACCCATTTTTCATGGTATCTAGCCTTTATGCACCGTCACTCTCATGGTGATCAAAAGCAAGTGCCAAAGTTATGTTTGGATGTTAATGTAGATGTGGATACTCACTAGCTGGATGTGCTTTATTTTCATGCTTTGTGAAGCCAAGCAGATTTGTTATCCTACTAGAGAGAATGTGTTATTTACAATTATTACAAAATCCTCCAAAAACCTTTGTGGACGAATCTTTATTCCTGGAAAGGTTTAAAAATCAGCAATCCTTTAAAAGGGATCATATTCATTGGTCAGTTATCCTTGTCAAGATTGTGGGAGAGAAGGAAGGAGTCTCACTTGTAGCTTTCTTGCTTGCACAATGGGGGAATATGCACAAAGGTGGAGGCTGAAAACAGTTTTCCTCTTCTTAGTTGTGTAAGCCAAAAAAACTCAAGTACATAGAAATAGGAGAACCCTATATATGGGTCTCAAACCAAACTCAACTAACTAAGGTGGCATACTAACTGAGCCACGAACTAGAGTAGATAAGGATAGCTGTCATCTAGCTATTATTCATGGGCGGTGTACCAACCGCATCTGCAACAACTGACAAGTTGGTGACATAAATGCACAACGGTTACCCTGGCATATCATGAGTAGAGCTCGATATCTCAACACTCCCCCTCGAGCTCAATCCCAATTCCTGCACACCAAGTAGGTCTCTAAACTTGTGCAGCTTCTCTACGCCCAATGCCTTCGTGAATATGTCAGCTACCTGATCCTCTGTGCTGACATAAACTAGATCAATAAGACCTAGTAAAACCCTCTCCCATACATAGTGATAATGCACCTCAATGTGCTTTGTTCTAGCATGATAGACTGGGTTATTTGCCAAGGGTATACTGCTCATGTTGTCATAATAAATGACAACTGGCCCATCTGTAGGCTGATGCATATCATAAAGTAGCTTATGCAACCAAGCTACCTCACATGCAGCCATTGCTGCACCCCTATACTCAGCCTCTGTGCTCGACAAGGCAACTGTAGGTTGTTTCTTGCTACTCCAAGTGACTGCAGCACTCCCAAAAGAGAACACATATCCACTGGTAGATCGTCTATCAGAAATACTACCAGCCCAATCAGCGTCAGTGTATCCATGCAATTGTATCTGAACCCCAGTCTCATAAAGTAGTCCATACTGCAATGTGGACTTCACATACCTGAGTATGCGTCTAGCCGCATCCAAATGTGGTTTCCTTGGAGCTTGCATAAACTGACTTACCAATCCAACAGCATAGCTCAAATCTGGCCTGCTAATAGTCATATAAATCAAAGTTCCTACTATGCGTCTGTACATAGTAGGGTCTTCCAGAAGCTCACCTGCATTTGCATTCAGCTTCACATTCTGCTCCAAAGGAACTGAAATAGGCTTACAGCCTGTCATCCCATATTTGGACAGTATGTCCAATCCATACTGTCTCTGCAAGAGCTGTATCCCACTTGGTGATCTAATCACCTCAATGCCCAAGAAATAACGCAGCTCTCCCAAATCCTTCATCTCAAACTTCTGCTTCAATAGCATTTTCACATGAAGGATATCTTTATCACTGTCACCTGTCATAATCAAATCATCAACATAAATGACAAGTAGCATAATACCTTTCTCTGTTTTTCTCACATAAAGTGAGAAATCTGCCTTGGAAATCTGAAAGCCAATAGTGACAAGATACTGTCCTATCTTGTCAGACCATGCTCTAGGTGCTTGCTTCAAGCCATACAAAGCTTTCTTCAACCTGCAAACAAACTCAGGATGAACAGCATGCACATAACCTAGTGGCTTCTCCATATAGACCTATTCTTGCAAATCACCATGCAAGAAGGCATTCTTTACATCCATCTGATGTAAAGACCATTCCTTTGACACAGCCATAGCAATGACTGCTCTTACGATTGCCATCCTTGCAACTGGACTGAATGTTTCTTCATAATCAATGCCATATGTTTGTGCATACCCCTTGACTACTAATCTTGCCTTGTATCTGTTCACAGAACCATCTCCATTGTGCTTCACCTTATAAACCCACTTACATCCAATTGCATTCTTACCTTTAGGCAAAGGTACCAATTCCCATGTAGCATTTGCTTCCAAGGCATCCATTTCTTCATCCATGGATTTCTCCCATTTTTCTTTTCCCATGGCTTGCTCAAAAGAAGTGGGTTCTGGTTTCTGTATCACTTTAACCATATAGGCATAGTGAATGGCTGTAAATCCATCATATTTCAGCCTATCCATAGGATACCTAGCTCTGGTAGACCTGCAAAATGTAGGTTCACTCCCAGGTCCTCTCAAAACATCCCTGGTCTTCCTTACTCCAGGTGTAACAATAGAAGGAATACCCAACTCATCATCAATGCTCTGTTCTGAGCCACTGGATTCACCATCCACATAAGAGTGACCTGCATTCACATCAAACATGGGCTGATCTACCTTCTCTTTTCCTTTTCGTGAAACCTGAATACCACTATCTGCATTGTTTTGAGGAGATTCTCCTGATCTCAATCTTCCTGTCCATGGCGAAGAATGTGAACCATTGCTAGAGGACGCTCCAGGTCCACTAATATTTTGTGACTGCTGCTGTGAATTCTATGCAGCATTACCATTTTGTGCATCTACATCATCAATCACATTTACTGGTTTATACCAGCTACTCATCTCATAAAAAACAACATCTCTGCTCACTGTAAACTTACGAGTAGAAGGATTATAGCATCTATACCCTTTCTGCAGAGAGTAACCAATAAAGATGCACTTCTCAACTTTTGGATCCAACTTGGATCTCAACTCATCTGGCACATGTACATAGGCAATGTAACCAAAAATCTTCAAATGAGAAATATCTGGTTTCCTACCAGTATATCTCTCCTCTGGAGTCATCCCATGTATTGCTGTAGTGGGAGTCCTGTTCATTATGTAGACTGCTATAGCAACTGCTTCAGCCCAGTAAAAATTTGGCAAGTCTTTTTCGTTGAGCATGGCACGAGATAGCTCTCCAATATGCCTATTTTTCCTTTCTGCAATTCCATTTTGTTGTGGGGTATGACTGCATGAATATTTCTGCTTTATGCCATGCTCCTGTAGGAACCTTGCAAACTCATTTGAGAGGTACTCTCCCCCTCCATCTGACCTTAGGCATTTTATTTGCAGGTCTGTTTCGTTTTCAACCATAGCTTTAAGAGTTTTGAAATGCCCAAAAACTTCACTTTTCTTTTTCATAAAATACACCTAAACTTTTCTGCTATAGTCATCAATAAAAGTGACAAAATAATGATAGCCTCCAAGAGATGCAGCTTTAGTAGTCCATACATTCCAATGGCTTCTTACTCTCTTGAACATGTCTAGGAAATGGTTTCCTTGCCTGTTTTCCAAATTGACAGGCTTCACATACCTTATGCATTTCTGCAACCTTGAATTTAGGCAATCTTGCAACAATATTTTGGGCCTGCATTGATTTAAGTCGATGTACATTAACATGACCAATGCGTTTATGCCAGATATCAATATCTGCAACTACACCGGTCCCATGTGCAAACATTGCTGCACTCAATTCAGACATGTCTGCATCCAACGCAAACATTCTGCCCTTCTTCTTTCCTTTTGCTATCAAGCGACCTTTATTTTTCATATCCTCAACAAAGCATCCATGAGGATTAAATCTGACCTGCAAGCCCTGCTCAACCATTTGACCAACAGAAACCAGATTCTTGGTGATATTCGGGACATGAAATACATCGGACAGGTATTTCTTTTTCCCATCCTGTATAGACAAAGGAATTTTTCCAATCTGCACAATAGGATGTGCAGTATAATCACCAGTCTCCACAAATCTTGGTTTTTCCATTTTCCTTGCATCCTCCATCCATTCTGCATGACCTGTCATGTGGTTTGATGCACCTAAGTCAATATACCATACAGCGTTGCTTTCTTTTGCACTTGTCACAGAATTGTTCATGTGCTGCACCATAAACAAATGCTCATTTCTATCATCACCCTGTCTACTAGAAGATGCATAATTCCCTTGTTGCAATTTTCCATTCATGATGTCATTCTGCTTTTTATAGCAGTCTTTAGCTATATGACCCATTTTACCACAGTAGTAGCATTCAACATTGATGTTTGCATTTTGGCCTCTTTGCCATCCACCACGACCTCTTTGGCTCCCCTTGCCTCTAGAGTTACCACGTCCTCCTTCATAGGACTGGTTTTCTTGAGTTTGCTGCATATTCTGATTTCTACCATGGCCTCCAGATCGGCCTCCTCTACCTCTGCCTCTACCTCTTCTAGCATTTGAGTAGAAGACAGCTTCTTTTGAAGTTCCTCCTGAAGAAGATGCACCACCATTTCTCTGCTCCTCAGAAATTAGAAGAGCAATCAACTCCTCAAAATCAGGAAATCTTTCACGGACGGAAATGGATGTTCGGAACTGTGCATAATCCTTTCCTAGACCATTCAAGGTCACAGAAACTAAATCATCATCTTCCACTAGCGACCCAATGGAAGCAAGTGCATCTGAAATCTTCTTCACCTTCATGTGGTTGTCATAGATGCTCATATTTTCTCTTTGCACATTGTGCAACTCTTGCTTGAGCTGCATTTTCCTAGCTTGCGTATTTGTGCTATACATTTTTGACAAAGTATCCCATGCCTCCTTTGGCGTACTTGCATCTTGAATATGCACAATCATAGAGTCTGAAATGCTGATAGACAGCCAGTACATAACTTTCCTGGCTCTCTCATGCCATGTTTTAAATGCATGCATTTGCTGTTGATTGGGAACATCAGGAAGAATTGGTTCTTCTTCATTTCCTGCAACGAATTCCCAATATCCTTTTCCCATAAGGAAATTCGTCATTCTAAACTTCCATGCTTGGAAGTTGTTCTTGTCAAGCTTTTCATTGACAATCTGTGAAAGAGAATCAAATGCCATTACAGAACACTGCAAAAAATTCTGTCACTGCAAAGAACACAGCTTCAGCCTCACAAGGGCAAATCTGCAAAACTGACAAAAGTGGTATTTGACCACACAGTCACTTCCTAGTGACGATTTTGCATCAACAAGCAACAAGGATGATTCTGTAACTCCCAATGTCTCTGCGCACAGGCATACGATGTAATTTCTACAGTAACTTTTCATCGACCTGTAGAACAGTGGTCGCACAGCATAAAACTGGGGCTTTTCCTGAGTGCGTGCAGAAAACTTCCGCCTCCAAAACAGGCCACGAAATGGCCTCAAATAAAAAAAACAAAGCAACCAAGGGCTAAACCCCTTTCCGCAGCATATACTGCCCTATTGCTACACCGCGAAGGGCGTCTTAATCTGAGACAATGCACTCTTGCACTTTCCGGCTGTGCTACCTGCAGAGACTTGCTCCCAAAACAGAAAAATGAACGCAACACTGGTCCTCTTACCGGAACACCGCGAACTTGGTTTGCTTTCTTGAGCTCCTTACCATGAACAAGGCTCTAATACCATGTCAAGATTGTGGGAGAGAAGGAAGGAGTCTCACTTGTAGCTTTCTTGCTTGCACAATGGGGGAATACACACAAAGGTGGAGGCTGAAAACAGTTTTCCTCTTCTTAATTGTGTAAGCAAAAAAAACTCAAGTACATAGAAATAGGAGAACCCTATATATGGGTCTCAAACCAAACTCAACTAACTAAGGTGGCATACTAACTGAGCCACGAACTAGAGTAGATAAGGATAGCTGTCATCTAGCTATTATTCATGGGCGGTGTACCAATCGCATCTGCAAAACTGACAAGTCGGTGACATAAATGCACAACGGTCACCCTGGCATATCAGGAGTAGAGCTCGATATCTCAACAATCCTTTGTAACTTTGATGTTTTATCCGAATACATCTATCTATCTTTTTCTTCCCAAAGAGGTGCCATTCAGATATTGTTTGTGTAAGTGGTGTGAGTTGTGGTATGTGTATATTGTTTATCTTTGTTGAATGGAGCTAAAGTTGAAGGTGGATTGATGAAGAAGATATTGGATTAAAAGCTAGTAGAAGATTATGCTGATTTAAAGAAAACTCTTATATCGTTTATGATTTTGTGTTGCTATCAATTTTTTTTAAAAATGGAGATAATATCCAAAAGGGTATTTTCCTTTCGTTGTAGTATTATCAAATATATATGTTACTTGTTGGGGTTGTGATTGGATGCTTTTATGAAGTGTTGTTGAAGCCAAAAGATCACATTGAGCTCTTTATTGAACTTATATTCCATTTTTCCTTAAGACGCGAGGACGCTTCCTTTGTAAGTGTGGAGATATGTTGAATGTTGAAATTACTAGATTTTTTGGGTTGATTTTTGTTGTTTTTGAGGTCTGAATGGTTGATTTTTTATGGACTTTGAGTGATGTTTAGTTGTTTTGGAAGTTTTTGAGAGTGTTTTGGATGACATTGATTATGTTTTGGAAGCTCGTGATGATTCTCAATAGAAATATGAGGCTCTATGATGTTTTGATAGTTTTGTTGAGGTTCTGATTGGTTCTGAAACCTTCTGTTTAGCTTATGTTTTGTTCTGATTTTCTTCTGTATGAAGCATGGATTGATGATTGATGAAGGTTGACATCTTTTGAAAGCTTATTGAATAGTTTTTGATAGCTTGGAATGGTTTTAGTACAAGTTATGAGGTTCTGATGTTTTCTGTTGACCTTCTGTAACCCTTTGATAACCTTCTGTAGAGCCTCTATTCCTGTTCTGTTTCTGTTTCTATTCCTATTCTGTTATGTAGATCTTCTATGTGTTATGTGATATGAGGGTGTACTTTGGGAAAGTTTTCTAACTTTTGGAAAGGATGAATCTAAGTTCAAAAGAGCTAAAACAAATGGAAGAAGCAGTTGTTGAAGATTGAAGAGAAGACTGAAGTGAAGTGACAGTAGTGAGCTATGAAGAGACATTGTAGTGGTTCTAGTGCCCTTTCATACCTCCCACACCTCTTGGGAGGTGCATCCACAATCAAGAGAGGATTATTGTGAGTCATTATTGAGTATTTTAGTGAGGAGATGATGTTCTATTGATTGATTGAGAGAGAGAGAGAGAGAGAGAGAGAGAGAGAGAGAGAGAGAGAGAGAGAGAGAGAGAGAGAGAGAGAGAGAGAGAGAGAGAGAGAGAGAGTCAAAGATAGCTAAATCTATCAAAACAATGTATCTTTCAATGAGAGATTGAGAGAGAAAACTATGAAGACAATGAAGATGAATAATATGTGATTATTTCCATTTAAGAGTGGTGTATTATTTTGTTTTTCCTGTTCTATTGATGGATTCTATGAAGATGTTGAAGATTATGGTTGATTCTATCAAATCTATGGGAGATATCTGCTATGATGCTGCATGAAGATTTGTTCTTTTCCTTGTTATGGTTCTCAAAAGAATGAAATAAAAGCTTGTTGATGTTACAAGATAGATTTTCTTGCAATAGAAATGCTTTTTCCTTCGTGTCTCTCTTGGGGCTCCAAATCTAATTTAAAATATTCTACAAAGACAAACTAGTACAACTGTGACCATTCTAATTAAGAGACAGTTACTAATTTCACTAACTTGGATGAGGTATTTGAATCCAATTTAAAAGACTATATAAAAACAAACTTGTACAACTACAACCATTCTAATTAAGATATAGCTACTTTCATGACCGATAACATCAAGTATAATATACATAGCATTCAAACTCACAAAGCCTCTAGGAATATCCTCCTTTGGCTTCCTAGTTCCTTTTGAGGGGCAGATGGCAACATTTCCTATTTGATACATTTAAAAGAACCACTATAACCACCTTATGTTCTAGCATTTGCTTTGCAAGAGTACATGTTGGAGTTAACTCCTTACCTACTTAGGGGGAGGAGGATGGTTGAACTTGAAGTTTACACCAAAGCTACAACTAGCATTTTGCAAGTAACAAGTGTAGCTTGGTTGATTTCATCCCACAAGGCACGGTCTTGCTATACCACAGCATACATCTGAGTATTTTGAATCCTCATTCAGAGTATGCTTTTTGCATGTACCATGAGCAAACAAAAGCATGCCACTTTGACTTATAAAAATTAGTGAATGATTGCACATATGAGGCTGTTTGATGCATGCAAAAAGGACATTGAACAATGCGGCTAATCCTATACTCCACACCCTTCACCAGTAGGCCTATGTGGGTACATAGCTTGAGCCAAATATTGAGTGTGATTGAGCTTTTAGTTATGTGTTCTTTAATCATTTGACCAAATAAGTAGAAAATATGTTCATATTTTCCAATTAGGGCATACCCTACCATGACCATATTCCATGAGACTAGAACTTGAACTAGGAAGTTTGTCAAATACTTCATGTGCCTCTGCAAGCAAGCCACATTTGGTCCATATATTCAATAATCTAGTGCCAATGGCAATTTCTTCTTCCAATAGTCCCTTCTTGATGATTTCAATGTGCAATTCTTTACCTTTATCTATAGTTCCAAAGATGCAACATGCTTTCAAGATGCAAACATAAGCGTTTGAATTAGGAAAGAATCTATGTACTTGCATTTAGTCAAAGCACATTAGCACTTTTTCAACATGCTCTTATTGAGCAACCCTGCCATTACCACATTCCAAGAAATCACATCTCGAAATGGAAGTTTGTCAAACTCCTCTTGTGCTTTTTCCAAAACAAGCCACATTTTGCATTTATATCTACCAATGCATTTCCTACAGCAACTTCTTCTTTCAAACAACCCCTTTCTGTCAATCTTAGATGCATTTCCTTGCCCTTTTGTACAACTTCCATGTTGCCACAAGCTTGCAAAAAGTAGACATAGGTGATCACATGGGAGAGGTCTCATTTCGTCGCATCTGAATGGGGGATTTTCAGTACTTTTTCATTTTGCCCATGTTGGGGGGTAACTTGCCCATCATCCCATTCCACAAAACAACGTCCAATAATGGAAGCTTGTTAAACACCTCTTATGCTCTACCAAGTAGGCCACATCTGGCATACATACTAATCAATGCATTTCCAATAGTGGCATTACAGTAAAACCTCACAAATAATCTCAACGTGTATTCTTTGCCCTTCTCAACAGCTCCTATGATGCCACAAGCCTTCAAGGCACAAACCTAAGTGACTGCATTTGGGGAGAGGTTCTCGAGCTGCAACCATCTGAAAATAGTCAATGCTTTGTCACCATGCCCATGTTGGACAATCTAGCCATTAATGTGGTCCACAAGACCATATCTAGGAATGGAAGCTTGTCAAACATATTTTGTGCACTTGCAAGCAAACAACATTAAGCATACATGTCTACTAAAGAATTGCCAATGGCAATATCATTTTCCAGCAACCCCTCCCTAATAGTTATAGCATGTAATTATTTCCCTTTGTTTGTAGCTCTAGTTCTACTATAGGTTTTCAAGATGCAAATAAAGGTAATTGAATTTGGAGTAAATCCCTCAAGTTGAATATTCTCAAAACTGTCCAATGCGCATGCTCATCATAACCATGCTAGACATACCCTGCTATTAGTGCACTCCATGACACCACATCCAGAGCTAGAAGCTTGTCAAAGACTTCTTTTGATTTTCCAAGCAAGCCACACTTTGCATACATATCCACCAATTGTAACGTGTCCGCTCGTCCACTTGTGGGACATGTCTTAGTAGCCCATCGGGAAGAGAGTCTAGAAAGTGCCGCGCGGCACTCGCAAGGAATGTCACAGGGTTTGCGATCTAGGTTTTCTGAGTCTTCCTCGAGAGAAAGTATCTGGCCATTCCCACTTAGGACCGACCTGAAGTCAAGGTTTCTTTCCTATCAGAAAAGTCTCTAGGAAGTAGCTAGCGTCAAGCTCCAAATGAACCACTTTGCGTAGGAACAACAGAGTCGAATAAGATTTATCCTGCACTTGGTTCATGGAGAATGGGAAAAGAGAGGGATGCGAAGCTCAACCTCCCTATCCATAAGGCATAGTCCCATTCTGTTTCCCTAAAACAGCATAAATCGGGATTCTAACTCTACTCATGCTAGGTCCTCACAGTCTCGCTAATCGGGACCACCCTTCCGTAGGACGGACCCAAGTCACGTCCACCGCACTTTCCTCTATTTGCTTAGTTATCTATTAACCTACCGCATTATGTTTGACATGCGAAAGCAACTTCCTTAATTAATCAATTTAAACACAGGTTCCTTCACATAACTTAAGCACTGATACAAAGACAATGTCAAGCAAGTTCCTTTTCAAATATCTGATCTTTATTTATCATGGTCCTGGAATACATCAAGTATCATGCCCAAAGGCTATCCGAGCAATCAATAGGATTGTTGCTCCAAGTTCCGCCCATGGACTAGTACACAGGCCTCGATATCCCATCTCGAGTCACGTCGGCCTCTTGTGTGGGATTTGAAGGCAAGGAATTTATAGCTAGAGCCTCACATGGCACCCAAGCATCCTCCCGCTCCAAGCAGTACCCACGGAGAGACATCTTGTGGCGAGTTCGGTCCATATACTTGGCGTGGCTAATAACCCCCTTGGATAGGACCAGGTAGATAGTCGGAGGTAACTGAACCTACCTCTCCCTCCAGGCTTCTAACCTGAAGCATTAAGTGTCTTGCCTTGAATTAGTTTCTTGAGCAAAGAAGTTCAAACAGTGTAACTAAGTGTACAATCACGGTCATTACGGTGGTCATTCGTACGACCAACTACTAAGGTGTGATTCCTTCTTCTCGAATGCTCCTAGCATTTGGTCCTGGGTCGTTCTCAACTTGCCGAGATTCTAAGGGCTTGGCAAGCTAGGTTGCTTGTTTTCCCTTTTCCTTTGGGTTAGGGTTTGTACCCTACCGACCCTAATTATCCTTACCTTGGGTTTCCTTGCAAGATAGATCATGGACAACCCCGTTGTCCTTGGTTGGTCAACTTGCTGGTTATCTCTTAGATCCCTTGAAGTACCTATGTACCTTTATCTTTGATCTTAATTAATCAAGATTTTCTATTCCCTTGACCATGGTTGGCCAAGATGGTTCTGTTTAGAACAGTCCTACTCCATCTTAGGTATAACCTTCTTAAGCCCTCTTAACAATATTCACAGGCGCTTAAGCTTTTACCTATCCCTCTTGAAGTCACCAAGGACTTTGACATGGGACTCATGGATCTCGGTCCCATTTGGTAGATTACAAACAACGTTGAATTTTCCCAACAACTTTAATGCATGCGACACAATGCCATGCCTTCATTTCAATGCTTACAATTTTGATATAATCCATATGTTATTTTATGCCACACATGCGAAGATACTTTCTATGCATGCAATCTTAACATTATCCTCTAAGTAATTATTTACATGATCTATAACCTTTTTGAGTGATCTAACTTTATGTGATCATTGTATGAGTCTAGCTGCACGTTAATCCTTTCTGCAGATTATTGCATGTACCTTAGAATCTTCTCGTGATATGGAGATGCACTTTGTCTCTTTCAATGTCCTCTGAAATGCATTTTAAGCAAGAACTTGTGCAAGGAACAATGCACTTTATGCAAGAATTATTGCAAGATGTTTTTGGTAATTTATGATGCAATTAACTAATCAATTTCATCTATTATGATGTCATCTTACAACGAAAATTATTTTGTTCGTTGCATACATCACAAGTAAGTTCATACCTAGGAAATTATCAATCACACAATTAATGTGATGCATGCGAATATGATTTTCACTACAATAAGTATAACCTATGATTTAATAATAGAGCAACCTGGGTTTGGAGTGATGCCTTGATTCCAGCGGTATTGATGCCTGATGAACTGTTCGCGGTTGTGGTGCCACCTTGATTCGAACCTCCATCCACACTTGTAGGGTTTCTAACCATCTTTGCAAAACTACGCTTTGGGGCCATAATTGAAGGCGCATGTATGAGAGATAGAATTCTCACACTCTCCTATGCAAGATTCTCACCACCTCTCCTTGAGTGGAGAGAAGATAATGAAGGGGGAGGGGAATATTTCGGAAATTCTTCTTCTTCTCCTCTCTCTCTCTCTCTCCTTCTTCTTCTTCCTCCTCTCTTCTTCTCCTCTCTCTCTCGCTTCTTCTTCTTCTTCTTCTTCCTCTTCTCCTTCTCTCTATCCCTCATCATCATCATCATCATCATCATCATCATCATCATCATCATCTTCTTCTTCTTCTTCTTCTTCTTCTTCTTCTTCTTCTCCTTCTCTCTCTCCCTCTTCTTCTTCTTCTTCTTCTTCTTCTTCTTCTTCTTCTTCTTCTCTCTCTCTTCCTCTTCTTCTTCTCTTCTTCTCCTTCTCTCTCTCTCCTCTTCTTCTTCTTCCTCTCCTTCTTCTTCTCTCTTCTTCTTCTTCTTCTCTTCTTCTCCTCTCTCTCTCTCTTCTTCTTCTTCTTCTTCTTCTTCTTCTCCTTCTCTCTCTCCCTCTTCTTCTTCTTCTTTCTTCTTCTTCTCTTCTTCTCCTCTCTCTCTCTCTCTTCTTCAATGATCACGAGGGGGGGGGGGGGGGCACTGTAGCAGACGACCACCAGGGGGGAGGGGGGGCTTCCTTATATGGTTTGGGGGGGGGGGTATGGAGGGGGGGAGATGGCCATTGAACGGCCGCCACCCTCCACCTGGGGGGGCTGTATGCCCTCCTCTCTCTTTACTCACATACACACACTCTCCCCCCCCCCCATGCAGGTGGCAGGGGAGAGAGAGGGAGGGTAAAAAAATTTAAGTTAAATTTTAAAAAAATTAAGAGGGGGGTTTGCATGGGGGAAGGCACGGGGGCATGGGGGATATTACACCAATATAGCCTCAAGAACATTGCATTTTTTCAAAAATCCATTTGTAGCAATATCAGCATGTATTTCTTTTCCCTTTCTCTACAACTTTTATGCTACCCTATAGACATATAGGTGAAAATATTTGGAGGGAAACCTTGAAGTTGCATTTGTTGAAAATACTTGAATGTTTGCTCAATAGGCCTAATCAGTGTATTTTCCACCAAAACCACATTTTGAATAGGAATCTTGTTAAAAACCTCATTTTCTTTTGCAAATGAGCCACATATAGCATACATACAAACTAAGGTGCTGTGTAGATAGATATTTTCTTGAAGAAACCCTACTTTAACAATATTGGCATGTAATTTGTTGCCTCCATGTAGGTCTTTTTTACTTGCACAAGTCTTCAGCAAAGTCAACAATGTATGAGGATGCTAGGATCTTCAAGCCTATTCTATAGGTTGTTGCTAAGGAAAAAAGGTCTCCATCTCCTCACCTTCTTGCCAATTTATCTTAGTTCCTTGTGTAATGCTTGATGTGTTCTTCTCCACAGAAGAGCCTTCTTCTCCTCCACCTCCACCTCCTCCTCCTCCTCCTCCTCCTCCTCCTCCTCCTTCTTCTCTTGGTAATCTCATGAATGCTTGCAATCCTCTTCTTAGCTCTTCTTGACTGCAGCATGAGGTGTAGTAGCCACAGATCCATGATGACTCTTTGCTAAGGTTGAGCTTGAAGTCTTAGTATATTGAACTATGTAAGGATGAAATAAAAAAAGAAGATACACTCTCATGAACTTGCTACATAGATGTCTTGCAATAAGTAATGAAAATTAAGCCAAGAAGAAAGTAGAGAGTGCTTATGTTATAGATTCTATATCCATGCCATTGGAAGCAATCTATCCTAGCAATTTCATAGTATCCTCTATCTAATGCTAGATTTTTCTTGTGCGTGTCATGTGCAGCAATTTGTGTCAAGAAGAAAAGGCACTTGGCTTCTAACCAATAGCCATGGGAGGGTATGATCATACTACTAAATAAATCCTCTGCCACCATTGCATTCTTAAGATCATGTTTACTTTACTCAATCTATAAAACAATGTAAATAACACGTGAAAAGGCTATCTCAAAGTTGAGACTAAGTAGTCAATTGTCGATCGTGTTTGTTGGCTTTTATAGCCAAACCAATCATTACTATAACTCTAGAAATTGCAAGCACTTTGCTTTGCATATTTTCATCCATCTCTGAATGTGTGGTCATAGTAGCGCTGAGAAAGTTGCATTCCATACCTGTAGTGAGCCAAGACTTCAAATTATTGGACTAGTTGAAACAATGTATAGACTCTACCATTGTACATGTTCATCTCAATTTCATTTTTGTCATGTGTCTTAATAAGAACAACTCCCTCACTTCTTCTATGCAACTTGTGAATACTATTGTAAATGCAAAAAACACCAAAAAAGTATGATATATGAACATTAAGTCTTCTGCAAGTTTGAACAAGTTTGCCCGATGCAGAAACCTCCATTCCTATCATTGAATCTTTCGACTGAATGGCTCCATTCACCTCAATGTCAACATAGTCATCAAATCTACATGTGTGCATGTAAATAGACATGGAGATGTAGCCCTTACATGTGAAAAGCTGAGAGAAGAGATTGCACACAAGGGATCAAGGCAGGAATCCTTGCACTCATGCAATGCCCCTACGCTACTCTTCTACCTATGAAAATTATCACTTGGTTCAAAGTAGTGCCACAACAAGAGACATAAAGAGAGAGAGGGAGAGCCACACACACACACACACACACACACACACACACACACACACACAGAATTTACTTTTCTAAAAAAATCTCTTCTTTCTAAAAGAGAAAGATACAAACACATAAGTCTAGAAGTGCATCACTTAACTCAAGTGAAGTGTGGGTAATTTTTTAAGGACAAGCACCACTGTGCCACCGCACAGTTATAAAAGAGAAACAAGCTCAAAAATAGGTAGCATAAAAGAGCTAATAGTAGATCAATTCCAATGGGTTGTTTCCCATCACTAAATTGAAGCAAAACATTTGATGCAATTTTCCTTACCTCACTTAAAAAACTAGCATTTGATGTAGTTCTTCTTACCTCACTTGAAATAAAACATTTAATGTACTTTGACACCTAAAAAGCAGTTGTACCAAGTTTGCTAGCAAACCTGCAAGTTTGTGGAAGATATATGCTTTGAAAAGGTGATGTCTATAGTGGACTGCACGCAAGAAAAGTGTATGGACAGACATAGATTGAGGCACATAACCATAAAGAGAATGGGCATCAAACTCACCTCTTAAGTTAAGGAATTAATGCTCCCAAGAGTGGGGTCATCAACATACCAGTCTATACTACATCCCAAGAGCTAGCGTTCCATGTCGCCAACCCACACCGTCCTAGTATATGGATGTATCAGTCATTGGGCATGAGGTCCACTATCTAAGAGTGGTGATCACACAATAATGCACAAATTGGCCTGAATCTTATAAATAGAACACAATTTCCCTATCCCTAAGGTTAAGTGTCCTGATTGGCATACACAACACAACATAAGTCTTACCTACACCACAACATTAAGGGATGAACATTAAACTCACCTCCTTACCATATAGCCAAGTGGGCTCACCCTCAAGCCTAGGGACAAAACAACATAAATAGCTATGAATGCATCCCAAGAGGAGCTGGAGTTCCAAACCACCAACCCACACCATTTCATTGTATGTACATGTTATGCATTGGACTGATGGGAGCTAAAATGGTCTGGCACTGGCTATGGCACTAGCCGGACCTCTACTACAAGAGAGAACCCAACACCCACTACAAGATATAGACCTTATAGCGATGTTTAAAGCGACGAAAATACAAACAACAAAATTTGCCCCCGTCGTCGCAAAAAGCGTCGTTATTGACGACGCCATAGAATCGTCGCTATCACCGTCGCTATATGTGTCACTATATGCATCGCATTTGCGACGTAAATAGCGACGCATATAGCAACGGTTGCAGAGAATTTGCGACGCTGATAGCGACAACAATAGCAACGCGTGCAGTAAATTTGTGACGCAAATAGCGATGGTAACAGAGAAAAAAAAAATTTTGTGGCAGGGCAGCTATAGCACTGTGTGCTGTATGAGAGCCATACAAAATAGTTTCTGCACTGCTGCATACAAAGTGTTTGCAAACAAAAAGAATGTATACTGAAATCATAAAACTGATGGATGAAATAAATACATGATATCACATAAAATGCGATTGGTACAATCATAAAATAATATCACTAATACATAGAAAATGTCTACATAGATCGGGCGACTAAAAACTAAAGGTATGTGAGCTGTAAGGATCCAAGGGCGAGCTACAAATCGTCGTCCCCCGAAAGCTCTTCCCGCTGTAAAGGAGCATCAAACGGATTCTGCAGAAAAAGAAACAACATATCAATCCACCATACAATAATGCATTCAAATATCTCATGGTAACTACGGACAAGAAAGATGAGTGACTTACTGGGCCGCCGCGTCTATACAATCGGTCGATCAATGATCTGAGACCGTGCCTCTCTGCATATCGAGTCTCAAGGCCTTGCGGATCGCGATTTGTAATGGAGTGCTGCAAAGAAAACAAAATGCTAACTGTTAGAAACATGATTGTCAGTACAAAGAATATCTCAAAAAAACAAATAAGCAAAACAAAAGAGAAACTTACAAAGTCCTCCAAATATGTCCTGTGGCCGCCACTCCCAAGATGATGTACCGATCCGGCCTCGATTCGTGCCCTCGCCGCCTCTCGCTGCTGACTCCAACATCCTGGCGAATTTGTAGCCTCCTCCCTCAGTCGGTGCCAGTCGTCTGCATCTAACCACTCGGGCTTTGGAGCCCCACTCTTGATTGCCTTGCGTGCGTCGGATCGTCTATGTGACATGTATGCACGCATGCAATCCATCATCCAGCCCGTAGAGAATCTATCCACTGCGGCTGGCACCGGGAACTCCTCGTGCAAGGATGCTACTATGTACTCCTTGCTCCCCTCCGGTATGTTCCTCCAATGATCTAGGACGTTGTGCCGAAAAACTTATTGGCACAACTCCCTCATGCGAGCCATCACCCTCCTCCCCTCATCATTCATGATGATGGCTCCTGACCTGCCATCCACTAGGTATCCATAATCCCTAGGAGTGTGCCTTGTATGGGCCCTCTCCCATCTCCGTCCATGCTCCTGGGCATATCCAGGAGACCCCTGAACATCGGTGTACCGACGGGGGTACCGTCTCCCGGAGTGCCACTCAAAGGGGTGCCACTAGAGGGTGTGCCACCAAAAGGAGTGCCACTAGAGGGGGTGCCACCAAAAGGGGTGCCACCAAAAGGCGTGACATCTGCCGACGGCTGCGCAAAAGCCGGAGTAACTGGAGTGGACGTCTCCACAGGTGTGACAAATCCTGGAGGTGACCGAGCTCCAGCTGAACGACGAGATGGAGACACCGTGTCCGTGTCTCCACAGCAGTACCCCCCTGATCCTCCTGCAGTCGCAGTCCCTCCCTCTGGCCCAAGTCGCGAGCGTCGAGATCGTCTGCTCGAAGCTGAAGCATCTGATCGTGCTGAAGCTGATCTAGCAGAGCGCCCTGACGAAGAACGAGACAGCTCCTGATCTGCTATCTCTCTGAATCTCACGAGCTGATCTGGAGACATACGTGCCATCATCTCCTAAAACTCCTCATTGCTCATCCCTCGACTCATCCTGAAAATGTCGATACCTGCACAGATAAAAAATAATGTTAGAATAATCAATTTAAACTATACAAAGCACATTAATATAAATCATTTTTGAAAAATCCCTCTTAAAATGCATATCTTATCTACCTTTATGGAAGATCTAAACAACGAATTGAGTAATACAATTCTCCAAGAATGAAGTATTCTATGGTCCCATGTTAATCTCCTGACACAACTCTGCATACACTGGAAGGTCGATAGACATGTCACCACAAAAGAACGAGTCTGCCTCGTTCTCAAAAAATTCTACGACTTCTGTATTTCCATCATTGTTAGCCGATGCGGGCTCCAAGCTTGCGGTGGCCTCCACCCCTTGTAATTTCGATCCCTCTATTTGCATATTTTCTTCATCTATGCCTGGAACATCGCTTTGATCGTATACTCTCGCACCTTGAGGAGTTGAAGGTATAACATACCACCATCGAGGTTGTCGGGGATTTGGATAGAAGATTACCTGTTCACAAACACTTACAAACCGTCTTCAAACCATTGTGACATAAACCATGTCGTATTATAATTAGCAAGCAAATACCTAGTTGTACCTGTTCACAATGGACCGGCAACACAAAGGTGTCACGCAAATCCATCCATTTTTTTTCGGAATCTATTTCGAGAAATCCAGATGGACCTCGTCGAACTGTTGCGCCAGCTCCTCCAAGTACCACTTTGAACCACTGCACGTCGAATATTATCATGGAGAAGCTACGGTAATCCACCGTAATAATACTTTGCAAATTCCCAAAATACTCCATCTCATCCACAATCGTGTTTGGATCCGTTGCTCGTCGCCGGCTCTCTTGCTCAAACCTTGCCATGACACCACAGTCCATTGTGGAGCGCATTTTGTCAATACGCTCCACTCGAAAATGTCGTCTGCGCGACCACGCTGCACTATATATTTTGTACTGCACATTGAAACACTCAAATTAGATGTAGCAAGCAAATTTAGATACGACACATTCTAAACCCCTCATTACCTTTGGACTACATCCCCTCGAGAACTCCCACTCCTCCATTGAGACCTCTGTCCCTTTGCTGGATGCTGCGGTCAAGGCTCCATGCAACCATCGTGTTGACATAAACCGCGGCATCTCCTCCATGCCTTCGGGATATCGAATCGGTCGGTGACGCGTACTGCGTCGGAATTCAGCTCGCGCTTCCTCTCGATCTTGCCTTGCAATCTGGTACTTGGCGAGCCACGTCTCCATGGAGGCATGGTGCAACATACAAAAGCGATTCACCTTCTCTTCCATTGAGGCATCCATTCTTTTTTCTACCCCATTTCCAACCACCACATCTCCAGTCAGCCTGTCATCGTCCTTCAGCGTCCATAGCATTTCATTGTCTGGTTCCACCGTTGGTAGCCATTGTGAGATATGCACTAATGCCTCTGACACCAACCAATCTTCCGCCATGCTACCTTCCGGACGAGCTCGTTGTCGCACAAAGCCTTTCAGGGTTTTCATGAAGCGCTCCAAGAAGAACATCCATCGCGTATGGACAGGTCCAGCAATCTCCACTTCATCCACAAGATGCACAAGAAGGTGAACTTGTATCGTGAGCATGCTAATGGGCAGGTATTTCTCAAAGAGACAGACCGTCTCAACTGCTCCCCGCCTTGCGGATTCAATAGAGGACGTCTTAATCTCTTTCTGTGAGATCCATTGCACCAAAGTCGACAGCTTGTAAATGGCCCCGCAAATTTCTGGAGTTAGGCATCCCGCGATCGCGATCGGTAGGACAAACTTCCACAAATGAGAAAGCATTAAGAATAATGGTCACTTTTCAAATTTCAAAATGTCCATGCTAATTAAAGTCCATTCTGTTCACAAACTTGACATATCTTATGCCAATCATGGGATTTTAGCCTAGAAATCTGGTCATCTTTAGAAAATGCGGACCTGAGAGAACGCATCATACCCGTCGGAGTGCGGATAGACTTGATTACTTGCTTCACAATGCACTCTTCTTTGGTAGACAAAACCCAGGGAGCGCGAGGAAGCTGCACTCCCCCTTCAGCACTCGACTGCGGCCAAAGCGCCTCCATCTTACCTACCTCCTTTAAATCCATTCATGACCCTATAGTGTCTCTCTTTCCTGTGATGTGGTCCCATAGCAAGCTGCCCACATTTTTGAAAATATGCATGGGATCCAACAAGTGGTTGACCTATAAGTGGGTCCAATATGGCAACTCGTAGAAAACTGAGAATCGTCGCATTCCATTTGGACGTGAATCCGGGTTTACCATTTTCAGCTCGTACCAGCTTGCAGCGTTCATACGTGCTGGAGGTCGTCCAAGAAAACCTTCCCTGAGTTCATGATCCTCCGGCAAGAAAGCGGCGTGTCCTTGATATACCATCTTCTTCATGGTTCGTGACCTTCGGGAGTCTAACTGTGGCCCACACAATGGACATGCATGATAACCTGAGGTAACGAGACCTGCAAGGCAATCCACGACTAGTGAATACTTGATTGAATGAAATAAAATATAGATATTACCGGCGAGAACAAAGGTCTGCTCACCTGAGCACTCTCCCAATCCCGGAAAGTCATGCATCGTCCACATGAGAATGGCTCGAATGTTGGCTGACCGCCGACCATCGCGCCTGCTCATATCTTGCACCGTGACCCCCTCCTCCCACAAAATCTTAAGCTCATCGACTAATGGACGAAGATACACGTCCATATTTTTTACTTTGTAGCGGCCCGGGACGAGCAAGCTAAGGATGAGATGTCCTTTCTTCGTAAAAAGCCATGGAGGAATGTTGTAGTTGACAAGCACTATAGGCCACACACTGTAAGAAGTCGAGCGCAGACCGAATGGGTTCACACCATCCATGGCGAGATCGAGCCGAAGATTCCTTGGCTCTCGCGCAAAGCCTGGGAAGGTAGAGTCAATGTGGCTCCATGCGCGTGAATCTGATGATATTCGTTGCACTCCATCCGTGGACCTATTCTGCACATGCCACGTTGTCAAGCTTGCCATGGCAGACGTGCGAAACATGTGGTTTATGCGGGGGATGAGCGGAAAGTGTCTGAGGACTTTTTGAGGGATGGTCTGCCCTTGCAAGTCCTGTCGATACCTGTGAGCACCACACTTTGGACATGTCTCGATAGTCTCGTATTCATCTCGAAACAATATGCAGTTGTTGATATATGCATGGATGTTATTGTAGTCCATGCCAAGCTTTCGTAAAACATGTCGTGCATCATCACGAGACTCAGGCATGGTGTTTGCAGGTGGCAATATATGATATTTCAATAACCTGAAAAAATCATAAAACACCTTGAAAAATCCATCCATGTTTGCAATAATACTGTTTTTTTTTAAAAACAATGAAGTCTGTGTGCAAGGTACCTGAATAACTCAGTCACACTCGTATCGCTCCAACCGTATTTTGCTTGCACACTTAAGAGTGCAAGCAATGTCTTCAACCGAGATACTCGGCACCCATCATATAATGGTATGGATGCTTCCTCTCTAAGCGGGCCAGATGTCTCAACATCCATGGGAATCAATGCATCGATCATTGCCTCCATCTCAGGCTCCAAGATTGTAGGCAAGTCGGGAAGGTTGTCTGTCTCCTCTGGCATTGACGGTATAGATGGGCCTTGCGAGTGGTCGATTGGCTCCTGCAATCCATCCATCGCACGTCCACGAACTCGAGTCTAATTGGCCGCAAAGGGTGCACTCCCCCTTGGGTCGAGACATCACCCCCCTGGATACAAAATTTGCCAACAAGACCCAATCTTATTGTGTATGGTTTTCAATTAGCTTGAGAGTACAATGCATGAAAAATGCTAACTTCAAATTACCGTTTGTTGAAAGTCTACAATCGCCTGATCAATGATCTCAGATTGAAACTCGCCAAATCGTCGTACGTGTTCTATAGACAATCGGCGTTTTCGTCTAATTGCCAACTTGCATTGAGAGCAAGGACATGCGACATGCTGATTAAGATACGACTCGCGGTCTTGAACAATAGGACCTTCTTCGTTTGCCATCTTATCTACATTACAGCAAACGAGGCTTAAATGGATAGCTTTATGGAGATGTACGTCAAGTTGCAAGTTGACCATAAACCTTGCATTGTATATAGTAGTCGAGAGATTTTTCGATTTTATATCTTGGCCTTGTATCATGCTCAACGATTTGTTTGTCACGGTAGATAATTTTTTGTTATATCTCGGCTTTGAGTATAAGTAATCCATTTTAAAATTAATGCGCGCCATCTATGAAATTTTATAACTATAGTAATAAAATTTATTTCAATCAATTCTACTCATAGTCATAAGACCTGAGAGAAATTATCCTATACTCAATTTAAGGGTTTCTTCTTCTATAACAATAATTTTGGGTTCATTTTGATGAAGTACGTGGCCGTATGCAAAGCACATTGCATACCATTATCAATACGTATATTATCTTAAATTTCCTTCCCTTCCCTCTCCCTCTCTTTCTCTCCCTCTCCCTCTCTTCCTCTCTTTCTCTCACCCTCTCCCTCTCCCTCTCCCTCTCGTTCTCTTTCTCTCCCTCTCTCATTTCCTCTCTCCCCCTCCCCCTCCCTCTCCCTCCCTCTTTCTCCCTCTCCCTCTCCCTCTCCCTCTCCCTCTCCCTCACTCCCTCTCCCTCCCCCTCCCTCTTTCTCCCTCTCCCTCTCCCTCGCTCCCTCTCCCTCCCCCTCCCTCTTTCTCTCCCTCTCTCATTTCCTTCCCCTCCCCCTCCCTCTCCCTCTCCCTCTCCCTCTCTTTCTCTTTTTCTCCCTCTCCCTCTCCCTCTCTATCTCTCTTTCTCTCTCATTTCCTAAACAAGCAAAAAATAAAGTGATTTAAACATCCTCCAAGCAAAAGGGAGAGGGAGAGATACAATGCACTCTCCCTCTCTTTCTCTTTCTATCCCTCTCTCATTTCCTTCCCCTTCCTCTCCCTCTCACTCTCTTTCTCTCTCATTTTCTCTCCTAAACAAGCAAAAAATAAAGTGATTCAAACATTAAACAAGCAAAAGGGAGAGGGAGGGAGAGAGAGAATGCACTCTCCCTCCTTCTCCCTCTCTTTCTCTTTCTCTCCCTCTCCTATTTCCTCCCCCTCCCTCTCCCTCTCCCTCTATTTCTCTTTCTCTTTCTTTCCCTCTCCCTCTCCCTCTCCCTCTCTTTCTCTCTTACTCTCTCGTTTCCTCTCCTAAACAAGCAAAGAAGAAAGTAATTTAAACATTAAACAAGCAAAAGGGAGAGAGAGAGAGAGAATGCACTCTCCCTCTCTTTCTCTCCCTCTCCCTCTCTTTCTCTCCCTCTCTCTCCCTCTCCCTCTCCTTCTCTTTCATTTCCTCTCCTAAACAAACAAAAGAGAACGATTTAAACCTTCAACAAGTAAAAGAAAGACAGAGGGAGACTCACCAATGAGATATGGCGAGCGTGGGTGGCTTCTCTTTGCAACGAGGGCTCCTCCTCTCCTTCGTGAACAACGACGGTGGCGGTGGCGGCGGCGGTGGCGGTAGCAAGTCTCTTCCTCCTCTTCTCTCACAAAGCCTTGGCTCTCTCCCTCACTCTCTCCCTCGCTCTCGCTCTCAAAAGGCGAAGAAAAGAAAATGAAAACGGCGCTCTGGTTTCGGCCGCGCTTTTTTTCCCTGCGGCGTCGCAATTGGCATCGCTATATGCGTCGCTAGCGACGCATATAGCGACGCCAATTGCGACGCCAATAGCGACGCCTAAAGCGACGCCGATATCCGCCGTCGCTAATCGGCGTCGCTATTGTCCCATTCCCTTGTAGTGACCCACGGCCTCGCAGCCAGGAGTCTCTATCAAAGGTACACTAAATGCATTTGTAGTTTATAGTCCAACGGTTTCCTACCCTTCTTCTCAGAGGGAGATCCCAAAGTACATAGGCATAACGCCTCGTCACACATACATAGGAGGCACTCCACTGACTAATAGTCGGAGCCCCACTACAACTCTCCTACATCGCAGGGATTGGCCCCTTGATGCGCTGCTAGACATATAGAACATTTCTGCACATACTCCTCTCAAGGTACCAATATTTTACGTTCATGGATGTACCATTCCTCACTACACTTTCCCCTTAGGACCCAACGACTAACCTACAGCTTAGGACATCCTCTCACGCTCATCGTTGGTCACCACCTAAGGAAAACAGGTGCCATGTATCCAGGAGGTTTTTCTGATACCTTTTAATTATTATGCTTAATGCAAATCGTGTATGACTATGTGCTCAAACAAAAGAAAGATCAGCATCGTGAATGGTGCATAAAGCATTCTTTCCATGAATTTTACTAGTGCGTGCTGCGTTGAAAGGAGGCACCGAGCCATATGCTCATGCTACCATCCTCTTTATTCAAACCGTTTTCTATATGCCAAGTGCAATGCATAAATCAAATATTTTCTTTATCTTTTAGCTTTTCAGCCCCTCTTCATCCAACTCTTAGCATTTTGCATCGTTGATCGGTTAGATAGGGTTTCTATGCATTTCTCCCTTTTAAAAGAACGATAAATACGCACAAAACATAAAAACGGGGACAAATCGAGGCCAACCTCGTGCTTTGCCATCGTTATAAATTTCACAAACATAAATATAAATTTCCATAATTTTCCTCAGCCCGTTTTCTATTTTTCCCTAATCTTAAATCCATTTTTCCTATTTTTAGGCATTTTTTCCTATTTTTCTTTAATAAATAATGACTGAAAATGAAAATTGATTGTGGGATGTGGCCCTTGGGTTCATTAACAGAAAAAACTCAAATTTAGTTGGCGTGACATATCATATTTCTCATTTATATAGCAAAACCCCAATTTTACCCTTAAAACGCGTGTTTTTCATGTATTTTGACACTAATTCCAGCCATGTAGCCTTATATTTTCTGATTTTCAGGTTGCAAACAGTTGAAACTCATGGAAAACAATATCATAATGAACTGTCATCCCATATGAACAAGGTTTCATAAAGCAAATAGCATAAAAAGATCATTTTTCTTTGTAAAAATAGCATTACTGCTTATTTTCAGGTTTCGGTTTTTTGTTCTCGATTACGGGACTGATTTCCAGCATGCATTTAATGCTCAGCATGACTCACAATTTTTACGCCCATTTTCCGCCCTAAAATCCAGCTTTCATCGGTGACCACAGGATAGGGCGACTCAGCCCGTCGAACCCACGAACAGATCTGCACAGAAACAAACAACGGAAGCATCAAGCTGATACAAAATAGATACACAATAAAATGCAGCACAATGCTCACCCTACCCCTGACAAAACCAAGGCATGAAATCCACGAGGAGTAGGCCCAACATAATCTGATAGAAAGCCTGAAGCTAGTCACTATCCGACTGCTTCGACACGGCCAACAAGCTAAAAAACCTATCAAAGAGGTTGCCCTAGGTGGTGGTCTGAACTACCTACCTAACTAAGGATGACACAACCAGGAGCTCCGACTAGGCGAGGACTCCTATAGCTTGATCAATAACTATTTTCTTTCAGCACATTTCTTCTTTTAGGTTTTTTGTATTCTTCCATACTCGGGCATGTAAAAAGGAGGGAGCTGAGCGTAGTGACCCAAGGAGAACAGGGCATCGGCCTCGAGTCCTGTCTCGGTACCCAAGAACCTACCAAGCCCTCGCAAGGCGACACTTAATCCTTTTCTGACGCTCACTTTTATTTTTGCTCCAACCTTCCTTACTTTCTTCTTTTCTGGCAAGATGTCACCCCAAGGAAGGGCAAGGCATCGGCCTCGGGTCTTGACTCATCCCCAGGAACCTGCCAGGCCTTCGCAAGGCGATGATCAACTACTTTTAAGATTTCTTTTCTTTTCTTTTTTGTTTATAGGGGTTAGAACCCCTTTTTACACACCTCTGTATATATATTTTTCTTTGAGATATTCAGGGTTTTTCCTTCTTCTTATCATTATCATTTTTTCTGGCAGGCTTCTCTAACTGCCTCACAACTAACAAGAACAGCTAGAACGACTGCCTAGCAGGCTAGCATAATAGGGTCACTAGGACCACCTTCTAAAATAGGTCTTTCATGTCTGACAATGCCTTTACAGGAGGCAACGACTACCCAGACCTCCCTTAGACATACCTGATCTAAACCTAAGACTTCATGCCTTGGTCGCTGTCCCCAATAAAGAAACAAAATCCTCTACAAGTACACAAACACATCAAGCATAAAACACGGTACTCATAAAGGAGAAATATCACCTGGATAGGGCCATGAGAAGCTTTCGCGCGACAAAGGCTCCTTCCAAGCTCTTCTTTGAACCTGTCTAGCACAGGACTAAAACAATAAACCATTAACTTCACTCGTACTGAACAGACAACTGGCCCTCTTGGCCTAATGAAATAAAGCATCTCACTACAAAAACTGATCGGCCCTCTTGGCCTAGTGAAATAAAACAGTTCACTACAAAAACTGATCGACCCTCTTGGCCTAACGAAATAAAACAGAATAGCACCTACACATCCCTCCCTGAAATAGTATAGATATACAATAATGGGCTCCTTTCCAAGGAGGAAAACACAGGGCTCACAGCCCTAAACTAAATGCATAAGGTTATGACCCAGCCCTCCTGCATATATAGCAAGAGGCGTACGTATAACATGTTGTCTAATCAGCCTATGGGTCCAGGATAATAACGGTAGATTGGTCTCGGCTACTCTTTGCATCACCCATATCAACCATCGTCTGCCATATATTGCATGCTCTGATAGCATTCCCCACAAGTGACCGGGTCCTGTTTCACCATTGATGACCATATCCAAACTAGGACCACAATTAAAGAAAATGTCTTCTTCATAAGCAAGATTTGCCAGTGAATCCGCAAACTGATTCCAGTAACGCGGAATCAGCTGAAAAGACACTCTCTCAAACTCCTCAAGTAGGGTCATGGCAGTTCGATGATACATATAAAGAATGGGATTCCGCACTATGTATGTCCCATCTAGCTGATTCAGAATCAACTGGGAATCCCCTTTTACTAACAACGCTGAATACCACCTTGTTTGGCAATATGCAGTCCCATAATCAAGGCTTTATAATCTGCCATATTGTTAGTGAATCCTACCCCGAGATAAGTAGCTAACTTCATCGTAACTCTACGTCAGGGATCTCAGATTACTACTCCAACACTCCCTTTTTTATTAGGTCCCCTGGATGCTCCATCAAAATATAATGTATATGTCCACAATGGGTTTACACAGCCTGCCATCACGAACTCCTCTATTCGTAATTATGATAGTCAAAATTTAGCATGGTTAGAGGGTGAACCGACGGCTCCATCCCACCTTCTTCATTGAACTCAATAGGGATACTTGTCAACAGTCGTAAGCAGTGATGGCAGAAGACGTTGATCTCCCACACAAAGGTTCTGTCTTCTTGCTCAATCACTTTGTATCCTTTGCTCTACCAGATAAGTTTACCCTGATGGTATCTTTGCTCCAGATATGGGTGCTCCAAATAAGGAATTAACTGCCCCATCAACCAGCTTTAAGCTCTCGTGCAGGTCTCAAATCATCCCCAGCACATGGACCTGCAATGCATTTCTCCATATTAGCATACTTAGAAATAATAAGGTTTAATCTTATTAAGATTAACCTTATTTTTCAACTTGACTCCCTGTAGATAAGCTTATAGAGCTGTAGACCTATTTTTCCCTATCCTAACAATCTTGTAGGGGCCATCCCATTTAGGTTCCAGCTTCCCTGGAAACAGCTCCCTACGTGCATCGTAATATAGAACTAATTGCCCTTTTTTAAAGGTATACTTCTTCGCTCTAAGGTCATGCAACTGCTTCATCCGACGTTTGGCTACCTCCTGGTGTAATAAGCTCTGCAACTTCAGTTCATCGAGATGGGCTATGGTCGTGAAACGTTCAAAGAGAGAATCCTCATCTCCCAAAGAGTGGTTAATTGCAAACCGTATGGTTGGCAACTCGATTTCGAGGGGTAACACACACTCTTCCCCATAAACTAATTTAAAGGGAGTATGGCCGGTAGCTCGCTTGAACGTGGTATTGTACTTCCATACTGCCACATACAACTTCCTGTCCCAGTCTCGTTTCTTCTCAGAGCCTATTTTAGACAAGATACCCACAAGCTGCTTATTAGTACTTTCGACTTGCCCGTTTGCTTGCGGATTATAGGGGGTCATTTTATTATGCTTGATTTGCCAAGCTTCAGTCAAGCTTTTGATCAGTTTGTTCAAAAAATGGGTTCCACGGTCCGACACTAATTCCTTCGGGGGACCGAAACGGCAGATAATCTGCTCTAAAAGGAAACTTGTAGTCTCTTTTGCATTGTCCTGCCTCATCGCCCGCGCTTCTGACCATTTTGTGAAATAATCAGTTGCTACTATAATGTACCTTTTTTGGGTAGTAGACAACATGGTGATAGGACCCACAAAGTCAATGCCCCACTTCTCAAATGGAAGGATAGCCATGATAGGCGTAAGTGGGCGTTTCCTATTCTCTCTGTTGTCATACCTTTGACATGTATCACATCTCTTAACGTACTCAAAGGAATCTTGGAATATGGACAACCACCAATATCCGGCTCTTAAAGCTTTCTATGTCGTCAACTGCCCAGCAAAGTGCCCTCCACATGCAGAGTCATGGCACTCTTCTAAGATAAAACGAACCTCGTCAGGCATCACACATCGGCGATAGATATCATCAACACCCTGTCGATATAGTGTCCCTGCGATCAAGGAAAAATTCAAAGCATGTTGTTTAATTTTCCTCTTTTCCGACTTTGATAAACTAGCTCCAGTCTCTCCTGTTGATAGATAATGCGTGATAGCAGCATACCAAGATGGGATAGAAGCTGTATCAATTTTAAATATTTCCTCAATATCACTTCCTTCAGCCAAAGTCTCTTTCAGGTCCTCAAAATCCACAAGGCATTCCACAACACCCTACAGCCTCGGTGGCTTACTCTTAACCTCATAATCGAACTCCTGCAAAGTGATTAACCACTTTGCCAAACGATCAGGCGGCTGTAGCTTGTTCATAAGCCATCTAAGCCCTTCCGCCTTCATATAGAAAACTACCTTCTCATAGAGGATATAGTGCCTGAATTTCTTAGTCCCAAAGACCATCACAAGACACAATTTTTCCATGTAGGTGTAATTGATCTCCAAAATTCCCAATTTTTGACTAGCAAAATCTATCGGATGATACCACTTGTCCTCCCAAATTTGGTCTAAACAGCAGCAACTGATACTATGCATGGTGGCTGTGCTGAAAATATATAGAACACCTCACCTCTTTTAGGTGCTTTTAAAATGGGTACTTTTACTAGCTCCTGTCTGATATCCTCGAAAGCTACCTTACAAGGGTCGCTCCATTCAAATAGACAACTAAAGGATAATAAGTTCGTTAATGGCAACGTTCTTTCTGCCAAGGCATTTATAAACCTCCGATAGTATCCTATCGATGTGACAGAAAGCTATGAACCTCTTTTGGAGTGCATGGTGGACTCATAGCGACTATAACCTTGATCTTTTCAGGTCAGTTGTGATTCCCACTGAACTGACCACATGGCCTAGCAATAGCCCGTAAGGTACTCCAAAGACACACTTTTGTGGGTTAAGAGCGATACAAAATTTTCTACAGTGCTTAAAGCATTTTCTTAAAATAATCAACATCCTTTCCCTTATAGTGGATGCCCCCAGGTCATCAATAAATACTTTCAACTCTTCTAGGGAGATGTCACCAAAAGTCTTGTCTGCTATTCGTTGCCATGATCCAAGTGCATTGCACAAACCAAAGGCCATCACATGGTATGCAAAAGTACCAAAGACAGTAATAAAAGTTGTTGTCAACTTGTCCTCTTCTGCAATTGCCATCTGGTTATATCCCGCAAAGCAATCCATGAAAGAATATATTTCCCTACCCGCTAATTGATCCAAAATCTGGTCAATAAATGGCAGCGGGTAGTAATCCTTGACCGTCTGCTTATTTAGCTCTCTAAAATCCACACATAGTTGGATCTGGTTGTTTTTCTTCTTCCTAATGACAACTGGTGAACACCATTCTATGTGCTGTACAGGGAAGATTAACCCAACTTTCCATAACTTCTGTAACTCTTCAAATGACCCATCCCTCAATTCAAAAGGCATACGCCTTACCTTCTGACGCACAGGACGACTGCCTTCTTTTACAGGAATAGTATGAACAGCCAGGCTGGGAGGAATACCTCTCAGCTCATCATAACTCCAAGCAAAGATATCGCGGAATTCTTGAATCAAGGACACATAGTCCTCCCTTTCTACTGAACTGAGCATGGAACCTAATTTAATTGGCCGCGAATCATTCGGTGTGCCAAAGTCCAACTCAATCACATCCGCGTCTCTTATCCTATCTTGCGGCTCTATCGGCTCGTTTAGGGTTATCTGATAAATATCCTCTGTAGTGGACCCCTCTTTAGATTCGTCACTAGATGATGTCTCACTACCAGATGGATCATCTGCTATCTCTAATTCAATAGAAGATAAAGGAGCTCTCTCACTTTGAGGAGACTCTGGGTAAGCATCGACTATCACTCAATTAGCACCTCTACCTAGAACCACTCGACCAGCGGGGGTATATCGACTTAACAGTCTGTTCGTAAGATCCAAGGCCTCCCTAGCAAAACCCGATAGCTAGGACATCCTGCAAATCTGATCACTCTAAAGTCCAAGAAGCATTCTACACTTGCCACTGTAACATGGACCTTAGTAACACAACCTTCTGGTTGTCTCAGACTATCATCAGCCATTCTAAGAAGGTTGGAGCTGTCTTTTTGGATGCCTAGACCCAACCTCTCCATCAATTCTGAACTCATGATATTGACGGAGGATCCAGTATCTACAATAGCATGCTCCACCAATATTCCATCCACATAAGCTAGAACCCTAGGGCAAATCTTTTCAGCATGGTCAAACCAATCTTCCCTTACTCGTGCTATGCCCAAAGGTTCTACAATATACCCAATATGCAAGATCTTCTTGAATTCCTTGTGTAATCTTGGCGATAATTTAATCAGCTGTAATAGGTTTACATGTGGTTTAACTTCGCAAAGAGAACTTGCTAAATCAAAATCATGATAGGTAGCCAAAGCTCTCTTTTCTCGCCAAACCATCCTCTCTTTTGGTCTTTGGACCGGTTTTGGTGCTTCTTTCTTAGCTCTTGCCTTCTTTCTTGGCACTTCCTTGTCCTTCTTAGGATCAACTTTTTGTGAACTGGCCTTAGAGGTCCACCTTCCATGCTGGGACTCTGGACTTGCATCCCCTTATCCCCTTGCTTAGGGTTTCCCTCAACCGGTTTTTCCTTATCTTTGTCAACCTCTTTAGCCTTTTGGTCTCTTGTCACGGCTCTTAGGTTAGAGGTTTCAGCATCATTGACTCAGACAGCCTCAATAAGGCTGACTCCGTTGCCTTGTGGCAACTCTTCTATAGTGGTCTTTCCCCTTTGCAATATTTGTCTTGGTACATCATTTTGTTGTAGGTTATTTCCTTGCGCTCTATGATTACCGGGACCTGGCTGTTTACTCCCTTATTGGAGGGAACTAATCTTACTCCAACAGCTAGCAGCTAAGTGGCCCGACTTCCCACAAATATCACATTTAACATTTGGACGGTTTCTAGGGAAATGTCGTCCACCACACCACTTACAGCTGAATCTTGAGGGTCCACCCTCTTCAGGGCGTCGACTCCCTATCAGATTCTGCTGTTTCTTCAGGAAATTAACGTCGACAGCTATTTGTCGATATTGTTTGGAAATCATGTCGGTATAATGCTTCATCATATCCTTAACTTCGCCAAGGACATTAGATGCACTCAACTCGTAGCCTTGATCGTCTACCCGCCGTTCCATTGGCCTAATAATTTGATTGGGCATTGGTTGTTGACCCATAGGAATGGCATTAGGGTTCGAAACTTGGCCTCCAACATTTGGTGGAGCCAACTAACTTACCATAGGCATAGTCACACTGGGAGGAGCTGGCAGCAAAGGTACATTCTAAACCACACTTCCTCTCCCATTAAGGTTAGTCATAGGCATCCCTTGACTCCCATTTATCAATGGTAGATTGCCTCCACTTACTAAACCCGCATTAACATTCATTCGAGAGGAGTAGGCCGTTTGTAATCGTGCTTCTACTCCCTCTGCCCGCGTAGCAGCGGTGTCTATGTCAGCCTACTCAATTGCACTTGAATATTGAAATCCAATCCATGCAAAAAGTATTGCAATTGGGCAGCTGGCGAAATAGGAATGCAAGTTTGTAACTTACGAAACACTTCCTTAAGCTTCTTGGCATATGCTTTCACATTTTCATGGGGGTCTTGGCGTGTTACATTCAAGACACGCAACCAGTATTGGCCACCTCTTTCAGGGGCATATTCTCCTCGGAAAGCTGCATAAAATTGATCAATTGTGGTTATGGTTCCAGACTCTATGTTGTGATACCATACGACAGCCCTTCCTTTTAACGTCATATTAAAGAACATCATGAGATGTCCCTCATCTTGGATGCGATAATTGAACATTAATCTTTGGATTTCACAAATGTGAAATTCCGCATCCTCTTCAGCTAACCCATTAAAAATGGGCAAGGGAACTCCTAAATCTAGCAAATGCGGTGTCCCTGCAGGAATTGCAATGGGTTGTGCCATGGCGACAACCGGATTAGCAATGGGAGTTTGAACTGGTGGGATCACACCCCCACTTGAAGTGGGTAGACTTGGTGGAAGAGAGGAAGGACTTGCGCTTCCTCCTGTACCTAACGAACTATGTGGAGCAGTTGGATTACTAAGACCATTGCCTCTTATGCATATCGGGCTACTCCTTTTGAGGAGAATAACGACTTACAATCTCTAACTGCCGTCTAGCCCTCTCAGCACGTTCTGCTTTTTGTATTTCGGCTTGACGATCCTTGTCAGAGGACATAAACCAACTTCCTTTTGGTCCCTAAGAACCCTAGATTCGAGAACCACGACTTATTGGTAGCTCCCGGCATACGCACCACTAATGGGACCTAAAATGGGCCAGCACTAGCTATGGCACTAGCCAGACCTCTACTACAAGAGAGAACCCAACAACCACGGCCTCACAGCCAGGAGCGTCTATCAAAGGTACACTAAATCCATTCGTAGTTTATAGTCCAACGGTTTCCTACCCTTCTTCTCAGAGGGAGATCCCAAAGTACATAGGCATAATGCCTCGTCACACATACATAGGAGGCACTCCACTTACTAATAGTGGGAGCCCCACTACAACTCTCCTACATCGCAGGGATTGGCCCCTTGATGCGTTGCTAGACATATAAAACATTTCCGCACATACTCCTCTCAAGGTACCAATATTTTACATTCTAGGATGTACCATTCCTTACTACACTTTCCCCTTAGGACCCAACGACTAACCTACAACTTAGGACATCCTCTCACGCTCATCGTTGGTCACCACCTAAGGAAAACAGGTGCCATGCATCCAGGAGGTTTTTCTGATACCTTTTAATTATTATGCTTAATGCAAATCGTGTATGACTATGTGCTCAGACAAAAGAAAGATCAGCATCGTGAATGGTGCATAAAGCATTCTTTCCATGAATTTTACTAGTGTGTGCTGCATTGAAAGGAGGCAGCGAGCCATATGCTCATGCTACCATCCTCTTTATTCAAACCGTTTCCTATATGCCAAGTGCAATGCATAAATCAAATATTTTCTTTATCTTTCAGCTTTTCAGTCCCTCTTCATCCAACTCTTAGCATTCTGCATCGTTGATCGGTTAGATAGAGTTTCTATGCATTTCTCCCCTTTAAAAGAACGATAAATACGCACAAAACATAGAAACGGGGACAAATCGAGGCCAACCTCGTGCTTTGCCATCGTTATAAATTTCACAAACATAAATATAAATTTCCATAATTTTCCTCAGCCCATTTTCTATTTTTCCCTAATTTTAAACCCATTTTTTCCATTTTTGATATTTTTTCCTATTTTTCTTTAATAAATAATGATTGAAAATGAAATTTGATTGTGGGATGTGGCCCTTGGGTTCATTAACAGAAAAAACTCAAATTTTGTTGGTGTGACATATCATATTTCTCATTTATATAGCAAAATCCCAATTTTACCCTTAAAACACGTGTTTTTCATGTATTTTGACACTAATTCCGGCCATGTAGCCTTATATTTTCTAATTTTCAGGTTGCAAAAAATTGAAACTCATGGAAAACAATATCATAATGAACTTTCATCCCGTATGAACAAGGTTTCATAAAGAAAATAGTATAAAAAGATCATTTTTCTTTTATAAAAATAGCATTTCGGGTTTCGGTTTTTTGTTCTTGGTTACAGGACTGATTTCCAACATGCATTTAATGCTCAGCATGACTCCCCATTGCCGTCTTCAGCCCCTCTTCATCCACGAAGCAATCCGATCTTTGTCGAATGAGCATCCGCCTCCATTCCTTCTTCTTCTTTCTTCTTCCCACGTCTACCGCCCCTTACAGGAGAGAGAGGGAGGAGAGAGAATGATTGATTTTTGTTCTCTCTCTACAGTCCATCATTCCATGTGCAAGAGGCGGCGATTTGAAGCGAAGAATTAATGTGTTTGCCTACTGCCTTCATTGCTATGGCTTCTTCATAGCCATCAATATCGATTTTGGGGGGGGGGGGCATTTTTTTGCGCGACGTCAACGGGCAGTTCATGCTGCCGCATGAGACGTTGAAATTGGGGGGGTGCTATTGGTCACTCCTAATTGTCCACCTTTTTGGTTTTTTGACCAATTTTTGGCATCTCCTTCGTCCGGCGTCCGATTCGCAATCCGAAAAATCCTGGGCGTCCGTCTCGACATCCCGCATTGACTGGTAGCTCCCGCAACTCGATCTGGCAGATGGAAAAATTACTAAAAATCTACAAGTGTCGCACGGGTGCCTTTAAAGCAATTGACGCTTAAAATCATCCTAGGTCGAGGCGCCGCCTTCGTGATTAAACATTTTTTCGCTAAATTCCACAGTTTTTCGCAATTTTTAGGCCCATTTTCTGCCCTAAAATCCAGCTTTCATGGACCGAAAGTCCAAGAGTTTTGATCACGCAAGATGTTCACAAATGGGCTTTGAATCCTATAAATAGGACTCGACTACCCAAACCCTAAAGTGCCCCTAGTACATTCACAGTAGATCACTTCATGACCCAAGGATATGTGGAGAGGGGGGGAGCAAGCCCTATTGATGCTACTAGCCTTGGATGTAAGCAAGCCCTAATAAGGGGAATGGGGTTTCCCTTTTAGCATTGGATGCAACCTAGCTCTAAATGACACATCTTAATGCAAGTCTTATTGACTTCCACACATTACCAAAGTAAAGTTGAATCATGCATTTACCTTGTTATTTGTGGTATCATATCTTCATTAAGGTTCATTACATGCTCTTTATCACAAAAATCTGGGCCAATTTTGTGATTTAACTATATCCTTTTGTAAAAAAATTTACTATAAAACATTAAAACCCCTTTTGTGAATAAATTTACACCTTTTAAAATAATTCATTCTGTAAATGTATTTTTGTAAGCTTGACTTTTTTAAAAATTCCCTTTTTTGAACTCATGTGATATACATTTTTGTACATGGGGACCCCCCCCCTCGGAGGATCCTAAAAGGTCAATGTAGCATAGGCTAAAATAGCTCCTAAAGTTAGAGGAGGACCGATGTTAGCTACCTATGTATTAGGAGTCCAAAATTAAGAAGGTAAGCATGGATGAACATGCATATAAAGACGAAAATTTTTAAAGAGGGAGATTGGGTTGTGGTGTACAATTCAAGACTTGGAAAGTTCCTTGGCAAGGAGAAACTTAGGTATACTGAACCATTAATTATCTGAAAGGACCTTAGACAATGCAAATTTTTGTTGAAGGACCTAAAAGGGAATATATTGAAACTTGCATTGAATGGTTTTAGGTTAAAAAGATCGGTTCAACCTTATTATACCCTTATGAACCTTATTGTTCCTAGTTGGGGATATCAGTTACTAAAGGACAGTTACTTATGTGAAGAGTCACAACATCATGAGAGTGATATGACATTTGGCACACAAAGGGAAGAAAGCTTTAGTCATTAGCAATTTAAATGGAGCATGAAGATGTTACCATCGCCTCTACAAGTCCATGTTGCTACAAACACAATGACACATAATCAAAGATAATCTACATGCAAGTTGGGGCTCTCTAAACGTGCCAGGGTAGACATTGAGGATGACAATGATGTTGAGTATGGCGATGATGACAAGCTAGACAAGCCCAAAGCTGGGCCCAAAGCTAATGGAAAGGTAACTCCTAAGAATGCTAACATTCTTCCTAGCTCAAGTAATATGGTTATCTTGTTAGTGGATTCAACACTTATTCTTGATATTGAGGAGCTTGCACATCAAGAATAGCTGGAGAAAAGTGGGCTATTTGCATATGCATGTTTGTCGTGGGAGAAATGGCCTTCCAATGTTCATACCTCAAGTGAGTTAGATATACTTTGGTAAATAAATGGACGTATTGCAAGAAAGATGGAATTGACAATTGCAATGGTTATTGCTCTTCCATTGAATACCAATTTGACATATCTGGAGGAGTAGGTAAATGATGCATTTGGATATCAGACATGGCCAAGAAATGTTTATGTTATGAGAAAGCTTGATGTCATCTGAAAATCACAAATCTCTTGGTTTATGGAAAAGTTTATGTTGTTCATCAAGATTGATAGCATAGCGTGGGAGACTTATAGAATCATCTATTACGTTGAGCATGTCGGTATGCCAAATTGGGAAGGATTAATGTATTGCAAGATCGTGGGAAAGATTAGGGTTTCTAAGTCAAAGAAGTTTTTCCATAAATCTTGAATGGTTTTTTTCCTTGCCCCTCTTTATGAGAATGCTAGGTCTTTGCATCTAGAATTGACCCCAAAATATCTACTAAAGGTAAATTCAAATAATTGTAGGATTATGTTATATGTAGATTCTAAGTATGATGGTTGTGAGAAGCCTCAATAGGTTGATGCTATTGATGTCATGTTTAGTGATGATCTAGATAAATAGACTATTTACAGAGATCTTTTGCAAGTTGGGTGTGTATGAAAAGCATTATACTAAACAAGTCACATGTGCATTTGTCAAAAAGGATAATAATGATGTTAATTTTGATGCTTCTATGGATGCAATGAAAGAAGGCAGGTTGCAAATGCCTAAGTCAGAATGCCAAATGCATCTTACGAAGATAGCAATTGGGAATATTTGGTTAAGAAGTATGCATATGTAGGATGACTAGAAGCACGATGTTCTCCATGAACCTAAACTTCATGCCAAGGGCCAACAAGCTATGGATGAACATGTGGATGTTCATGAGCCCAATGTCCCTTGCTTTTCTAGGCATTCTATGGCTAATAGTTTGATAGTTAGCAGTATGATAGATGTATTTGATGTCATGCAAAAAGTCATGGGTTATCTTCAAGTGTCTGATGATATAGAGAGTACTCGGACAATGGCACTAGTTAAAAACCTGTAGGTTCAGCTTCATGATCAACAACAAAAATCCTAGAAGTTAGCTTAGCAATTAGAGGATAAGCAGGTTGTATGTGATACCATGAAATTAAAGTATGAAGAGTAGCTTGCAAAGTTATATCAGGCTATTACAAAGGGCAAGATGTCAACAACTTTTTTTGAGAAATGGACTCATGAACTTAGAAGTAAATTCATTGCTAAAATGGATAGCTTTATGGAGATGTATGTTCAGTTTTGTGGGTTAAGAATAAACTCTTACTTGAGAGGTTTTGACCTCTGCAAGAGGTTGAGAAGAAAATATTGCAAAACATTGAGGTTGATTTTGATACATTAGTGGTTTTGAAATCTAAATTTCAAGATATGAGAAATGCTTTACTGGTTAATGTCAAGAATGCATGAGAGATGGTAGTTGAGGGATTGACTATTGTTATATCTCGGCCATATGCAATGCTAAAAAATTGTTTGTCTCAATGGATAATGATTCATTATTACATGAAAAGGAGACATTGGTTCATAAGTTTCAAATCTAGTTGGAGAATAAGTATTTGAATTTGACTGAAAGATTGGATAATGCCTTAGATGCAAAAATGAAAAGTGACCTTCTTTATCTCTACACCTAAGCACAGCCACACTTTCTTGACCATATCAGTGATTATCACCTTGTTAACCTTTTTCCATTGCATATAAGCTAGATTAGCCCATTGCAAGATTTGTTGTGTTGGGCCTATCTTCCATCCAATGCAACAACCACCAAACTTTTTAGGTGGTTGTATATCTTCTTAGCACATTCATTGTGTATCTTGTCTTCATTATTATCAACCTCATTAATCACTTGTTGATGGTTTTCATATTTAGTCATTTGTCATTAAGAGACAAAGGCATTTGTTGTTTGCAAATGAGATAGGGAGATAAAGAGGCTACCATACTAACTGCATGACATCACAAAACAATGAGAGATAAGTTAGCATAGTGAGAGATTGAGAACTAGATTTAATTACATAATACATCTCATAACACGGAACCTAAGCCTATGAAACAAATTTAAATACACGAGAAGCACAATGCCTTGAATTTAAATAAATCATATGCACATATAATATTTACAATGAAGCATGTATGACTTGGTAGTCTTGATAAAAAAAGCTCCCATATGTAGTTAAAATTTCATAGAGATAGAAATTATGTGATAAAGCCATCAAATTCACAATATAAATATGTACCATTAGACTCATAGAAATAGTGAAAGTTGCAAAGATGGAGGTTGTTTTGAGGTGCCATTGGACTTGTGAGTCATAGAGACTTTGAAAGTTTCTAAGTTGTTTCACATAAAATTGGGGCTCTTTTACAAGGTGTAGGCTAGGATTGGGAAAGCTCTATGAGCAGTCATTGTGCCTTTACAAGGTGTCACATCCCCCCTCAAAAATTTGTCTAGATGGTCACAGGGCCCTATCATCCACTAATATGTACTTCCTAGCCTTAAACTCTATCAAGCGCAGTATCATTTTGACTATCAACTCCCTTGTAGCCATATGCATTGGCCTAATTTCCAAAACTCAATGAGACACATGATGAGCTACCCCCCGTATGTATAGCAAACTCCTTCTATGTAGATTAGGACAAGGGGTTGTAAATATCTAATGTATTATATAGCCTCTCTCTTATTTTCTATTTCCTTTAATGCTCATCAATGATATGCTTGGGCTCGTTTGGCTCACTACATTGCCAATTAAGAGCTAGCCTTCTCATGCCATATATAGGCATTAGATCCTAGTTGATTAGTCCACCTTGAGGGTGTTGTCTTTTATGAAGTCTAGCACCATATTGTTTGTATGCAAGTCAAAATGGATGATATTGATGCTATGTATAGCCTTCATCCCATCCACCAGCGTATGAATAGAATTGTTGCAACTTAGTGTTGTCAAAGCCCGTATATGTCTTGATGTAGTATTTCAACTTTGGGGAAAAATAACTAATGCCATGTATGGTCACTTTGACACATTGCGAAGACACCTTGGCCAATGATCTTGCTTTAATTTATTGCATGGAAAGGAATCCCAATTGTTACTATGTATTGGTGATTCCTCAACGTGTGTAGCATGGTTCTTATCCTTGATGGATTATCTTGTTGCCTAGTAGCATCAAAACTAGGGCTTGTAATTATGGCTATCTTCAAAAGCTTTGGCAAAGAAATTACAATTCCTTTTTGACTATGCTACCTTCTCCCTCCACTTTGTGTTCCATAAGAAGAACTTATCTTTTTATGCAATTGTTAGTGCTAGCTCCCTAAGGTCTTCAAACATCTTAGGGATTTTTCTAAGCAATGCATAGCAAAGATGTAGGCTCTTTTTAGGGTCCCAAAGTGTGTTGGTGACTAGGTTTAGATATCCTTTTGTTGTAGCATGGTGTGCATGACAACACATGCCCATTGTAAAAATTGACAAGGGTAACCTCATTTCCATTGACATGTGATATTTGCTCTTCTATGCTAGACTAGATGGCTTCTATCAAGCATATGCAGAGTGCTTTGGTAACATTAAGAGCAATGTTTGTAAATCACAACTCTATAAGAAACAAAACAAGTATATAAGCACAGTGACTAAACCTTAATCTTATAAGTCAAGTTTGTTAAGAATCGTGTGGTGGGGGGACTTGTTTGAGCTGCTACGCCAAACACACACCATACACACAAGAGAAAGCTCACTCAAGAACACCAGAAGAGAGATGGAGGCCAAAAAATTTTCTTGTTGATTTCTTTTTCTTCTTCCATACACAATACAATGTACAAAAATTATAGATAAGATACAACATAAAGAAAAGTGGCCTACTAAGTCAAACCATGCATAACTAACTATACTAGTCGATTGATGCTATAATTTTGTCATTTGTAGATAGGTGCAACGAACTAAATATAATAAGCAATAAGTCAGTGGCCATGTGAGGATCATAATGGCCATCAGCGTGCTAAGTGTAGACATGCAGATCCATCTAGCAAGTGGTCCATCATCGATGTCTGTAGATTTTAAGCTTGCTATCTTAGTACTCCCCCTCAAGCTCAACCATATCTTTGCAACTCCAAGTAAGCTTCGAAACTTTCGAAGCTTCTCTGCACCCAATGCCTTTGTAAAAATGACAGTTGTCTGATCATGTGAGCTGACATATACCAAGTCAATCTCTCCTATAAATATCTTCTCTCTCACAAAGTGGTAGTGTACCTCAATGTATTTTGTCCATGTACAATAGGATGAGGAAAAAGACGTTACTCATCCAATGCCCATCAATCTCTTGAGGAAGGCAAAGTGCTTGGTAGTGAGGCTTTTCATGAGCAAGTTTGCAGGATTGTGCTCAGTCGGAATCTTGACAAGGTCAATAGACCTATCTTGAACAACCTCCTGAATGAAGTGATACCTCACCTCAATATGTTTCATCTTCGTATGGAAGACCAGATTCTTGGCCAACTGAATGGCACTCATAGAATCCGAATGCAGTGTAGACATAGCATCTGTCATACCAAGGTTTGCAATCAAATGGCCTAACTAGATAGCCTCCCTCTGTGGTGGCTGCAATATACTTGGCCTCTGTAGTAGAAAGAGTCGTACAGGACATCCAAGAGATAGCCCCTCCAGCATAAGTGAATACATAGCCAGAAGTGGACTTCCTACTATCTGCATGTTCTGTATAATCAGAGTCAATGTACCCCACAACTCATGTATCCTAGCTGCCATAGCAAAGGCACATATCTGCTGTGCCCTTCAGGTACCTCATGATACCCTTTATGGCATCCCAATGTTTCTTGCCAGGAGCAGTCATATAACATGTCACAACCCCAACTACAAAAGCAATATCTGGATGGGTGGCTATCATGGCATACATAAGACTACCCACGACTGATGCATAGGGAATCTTGGCCATCTCGACCCTCTACTCATCTCTCTGCGGACAATTAGCCTGTGAAACCTTCACATGAGAAGGTAATGGATAGCCAATAGTCTTAACATCCTGCATGCGAAAGCGCTCAAGGACTTTATGAATGTACTCCGTCTGTGATAGATATAGTTGTCTTTGAGATCGATCGTGCATAATGCACATACCAAGTATATGAGAGGCCTGTCCCAGATCTTTCATCTCAAAGCTCTTCTTGAGCTGAGCCTTAAGAGCATCTAGCTCCTCATGAGCTATCCCTGCTAAAATCATGTCATCCACGTAGAGTACCAAAATCAGTAATTATGGGCTTTCTTCCTATACAAGCACGGATCCATAGCACTGCAGCTGTATCCCTGTGACTACATGAATGCATCAAACTTATGGCACCGTTTCCTAGGTGCCTACTTCAAGCCATATAGACTCTTCTTTAGCTTGCACACTAGGTGTTCCCTACCACGGTGTGCAAAGCCCTTAGGCTACTCCATGTAAATCTCATCATGCAAGTCCCCATGTAAAAAAGCCGTCTTGACATCCATCTGGTACAAGTCTAGGTCAAATTGTGCAACCAAGGCCAAGACTAAGTGTGGGGTGGTCATCTTGACCACAGGAGAAAAGACTTCATCAAAGTCAACACCATGCTCCTGCGTAAAACCCTTAGCAACCAATCGAGCCTTGTATGCCATCTTGGGGTGTCCAAGGATACTTTTCAGCTTGTACACCCACTTTCATGGCAAAGCCTTGTTACCCTGAGGCAAGGAAACCAAATCCCAAGTGTGATTCTTATACAATGAGTCAAGCTCAGACTGCATAGCCCTCTCCCAAGAGTGACAATCACCCCTGCGCATAGCCTTAGCATAAGTGAGAGGCTCTCCTACATTTGTAACTAGTACATAATCCATAGAGGACGCAAAATGGATAGGAGGTCATCTATCTCTAGTAGAACGTCTCAATCCAGGCTTTGCTGCCTGACCAACATCGTGTCTAGCATCTGGGCCATGAGCATTAGGTGATGTCGCACGCTGTCTAGTTGGGGGTGGAGTAGCCTGAACGCGAGTAGGTGGCTCCTCCTGAAAGATAACTCTGCATACCTCAACCACTTTCTCACGCTGCATATGCATTTTGTCCTCATGAAAGATGACATCATGGCTGCGGATCACTTTCTGCGCCTACGGATCCCATAGATGGTAACCCATCTCTCCTGCATCTCCATAGCCAATGAAAATGCATTTGACACTTTTAGGATCGAGCTTATTGCATTTGTCATTGGGCACATGGCAAAATGCCTCACATCCAGAGACACACAAATGATCATAAGAGGGGGGTTTACTTGCCCATACCTCCTCTACAACCTGAAAGTCAATGCCACTGCTAGGCGACCTGTTAATGAGATGCATTGCAGTAGTAACTGCCTCAGCCCAAAAGTGTTGCGGTAAGCCAACCTGGTTAAGCATGCTACGGATCCTTTCCTGAATGGTCCTATTCATGCGTTCAGCCATACCATTCTGGGGTGGGGTGTAAGGGGCGATCAACTGACGCTTAATACCCCACTCATCACAAAACTACTCAAAAGCACATGATACATACTCACCCCCATTATCTGACCTTAGGCATTTGAGCCTTTTCCCAGACTGGTTCTATGCAAGTCAATGCTGAAATGTGTCCAAGACATCGGATTTTCTCTTTATGGGATAAGCCCAAATTTTATGTGAGTAATCATCTATAAAAGTAACAAAGTACTTTGCCCCACCAAGTGACTAACAAGGAATGGGCCCACATACATCTGAGTGCACAAGAGCCAAGGGCTCACCCATGCGTTTCTTACTAGAATTTTTATGTGTATTTCTAGTCTTCTTGCCATACAAATAATGATTACAAGAATCAAAATGCGAAGAGTCAAAGGCGGAAGATACTACAAAGCACGGAGCATTTTCATTCCTTTAAGAGACATATGCCCCAAATGAGCATGCCAAAGGGATACATGGGGAATAGAACTCACAAGAAAAACATGATCTAATGTAGCTCCAGATACAAGTAACGGATAGAGGTTGCTAGACTTGGCACCCCTTGTAAGTACAAGCCTGCTGTTGAGAGTGGAAAAAGACTGAATTTTTGATTGATTTTTGTTGTTTTTGAGGACTGAATGATTGATTTTTGATGGATTTAGAGTGATGTATGCTTGATAATGGAAGTATTTGAGAGTGTTTTGGATGATATTGATTATGTTTTGGAAGTTCATGATGATTCTCAATGGAGATATGATGCTCTATGATGTTCTGTTGAGGCTCTGATTGGTTTTGTATACCTTCTGTATAGCTTCTATTTTGTTCTGATTTTCTTCTGTATGAAACATGAATTGATGATTGATGAAGATTGAGATCTTTTGGAAGCCTATTGAATAGTTTTTGATAGTTTGAAATTTTTTTGAGTATGAGTTATGAGATTCTGATGACCTTCTGTAACCCTTTGTAGACCTTCTGTAGAGCCTCTGTCTCTGTTGTCTCTGTATTGTAACTGTATTATAGTTGCTCTGGTACTGTACTATAACTGTTCTATAGACCTTCTGTAAGTGTTCTGTAGAATGTATGTGTGACTTTGGGAAAGTTTTCTAACTTTTGGAAAGGATGAATATAAGTTCAAAAGAGCTAAAACAAATGGAAGAACTAGTTGCTAAAGATTGAAGAGAAGACTGAGTGACAGTGACAGTAGTGAGCTGTGAAAAGACATTGTAGTGGCTCTGGTGACTCTTCATATCAGACATACCTATTGGGAGGTGCATCCACGACCTAAGAAGGATTATTGAGAGTTATTATGAGAGTATTTTAGTGAAGATATGATGTACTATTGAGAGAGAGAGAGAGAGAGAGAGAGAGAGAGAGAGAGAGAGAGAGAGAGAGAGCTAGAGATTATTAAAACAGTGTAACTGTATATGAGAGATTGAGAGAGAGAACAATGAAGACAATGAAGATGAATACTATGTGATTGATTTCCATTCAAAAATGGTGTATTCCTTTATGTTCATTGTTCTATTGATGGATTCTATGAAGATGTTGAAGATTATGGTTGATTCTATCAAATCCGTAGGAGAAATCTACTATGATGCTGCGTGAAGATTTGTTGTTTTCTTTGTTTTGGTCATCAAAAGAATGAAATAAAAGCTTGTTGATGTTACAAGATAGATTTTCTTGCAGTAGAATCCCCTTTTCCTTGGTGTTCCTCTTGGGGCTCCATGTTTTTGGTGGGCAGCCGGGGAAACTTGTCATCAACAAGCATAAGAAGAGGCTCAAAATGAAGGAAATGGCATTGTCAAGAAGAGGATAATTCAATGGATGTTTGCAAAGTTCCTTCTTCCATTGAAGAGTTGGAAATTATCATTATCAAAGCCACTTTCCACAAGAAGTTCATCCCACAATGGCGAAAACATATCACCATCATGATGCATGCTCTATGTGGTGGACTGTTCCCTCTTCCTGTTGAAGCAACAGAAACTTGCATCTTGGTAGAAATTTGTTTGGGAACAAACTGAAGAGCAGAAATAGAGAGAATGACCATCCATGGAAGATTTGGCATTCATTGAGAAGTTTCCAGACATCATCAAGTGGGAGATTGTGAAGAAGCTTCAGGAGTCATGGTCTGTGGAGGTTCACAAAAACAAGAAGGAAAAGAGTTGGAATTTGTTCATGGATGCTCAACAGCAAGATACGTGGGATGCTTGGTGCATTGACAATCTTTTGTTTGTCCAATTAGCAACCCACTGGAAGTTGGTAGACAGAGTGTTTTTCACAACATACACTGTTGAAACCCTCAAAAGCTGGCATTATTATAATGACACAACAACGATCCTAAGAAGAATGGGTTTTGATACTTTTAGAATGGAATATCTCCCCCTCTGTAGTGGTTTGAAAGCAGAATTCAGAGATGTTGAAAAGAAGGAAGTAGAAGAGATGTTGGCCAAAGAATCCATCAGAGACTGAAGCCCTCTCTGATACTATCCTGTTGAGTACAGACTAACTGGTAGGAGTCAACCCCCTGATGAATGATGCAATCAAGAGGCAAGCGTTAGAACGAGTCCAAAGGTACGTGAGAAGAGAGAAAGAAAAAATCAAAGCTAAGAATGAGCTTGCAGTAGAAGCCTCCTTTGACGCCCTAAAAGCACTCTTCGCAAAAGTCCCCATGGCGACTCAAGGTCCCCTTCCTAGTCAGATTCATCCTGGAAATATTGATGATAGGCTAGCAAATGTAGTCCCATTGCCAGTTTTTAAAGGAGAGTACAATGAAGACCCTAATCTTCATGTAGCAGAATTTATGGTAGCATGTGTGGCTAACAATGGCAGAACCCCTGAGCATTGGTTAGCAATATTCCCTGCCACTTTCAAGGGCACGGCATTTCAGTGGTATGAGAGACAAGCAGCAAGAACTTTTGGCACATGGGATGACCTGAAGTTGGCCTTCCTCACTAAATTCAAGCGTGAAGGTTTTCAAGAGCGGATGCAAGAGGAGTTCATGAACTTAAGTCAGTCCTCTAGAGAAAGAGTAGAAGCTTATGTCTCGCGAATGGAATCCATCCTGAAGAGATAGACTAACCATCATTTGGACGAAGGTATCCAGAAAGGAGTGTTTCTCAAGGGCCTACAACCAGAAGTTCGCAAGTTTGTGGAATTGAGAAGACCAGTCAATCTGCAAGCCGCAGTGGAAGGTGCAAGATTGTATGACGAAGTTGAAGCAAGGCTATCAATGACTCCAGGCTGCCAGGAATGGTATACCCACCAAATGCAGTCCCAGGGACAGTTCCCTACCCCTATCTCCAGATGCAAACAGTGTCGCAGTATAATGCACCTAACCCGCTGTGGTCACCGCAGATGATAGTGCCTCAAATGATGGTTCAACCACAACAACAATGGCCTCAAATAGTTCCTCCAATGGTGACTCAACAACAGTGGAATCCTACCAATTGGAATCAACAACCCCAAGTCTCAACAGGAGCTCTGAATCAGAGCTAGAATAGAGAACTTTCTGGATCAACCCAACTAGTTTATGCAGTAATTACAAAAGCTTCCCAAAATCCCACTACAAGCACTTCAGGAGGTGAAAATCTGAAGGACTACTTATCCAACTCAGTTGCAAGTATCAAGAAAGAGCTTCTAGATGTGATTACAGAGCAATTACAGATGTTGAAGGTGAATACTACCAATATATCCACTCCTGTGGGAGCTGGAAGAGATGTGATGCGCTCTAATACATGGTGTGGAAAGTGTCATCAAGCGGGACATCTAGACATTGAATGTACCCGAAAACCAACCATTCCTGGAGCCTTCTATTCCTACTATTTGTGGAAGAACCATACAAAGGATATTTGCTCTCTGAAAGAGATGCATGAACTAAGACAGAAGGATGAAAATGCAAGATTCAACTTGCTAGAATCCAAAATGACAACACAGGATATTGGACCAAAGCCTCGGAATTTGGTCCTAATTTCGGTGCGAGGTTTCCCTCTCAAAGTTACAGAGGACGACCGTATGGCGGTGGTCAAAGATCAGAGGTGGAATGTTATAAGTGTGGAGAAAAGAGACACATCTCCCTGAATTGTCCAAACCCTAGACGATCTATGGATTACAAGCCCTTGTGCAGCCGATGCAAAGGAGAAGGCCACACTGCAAAGGATTGTCCAAGTCCAACCCTTGTAAAGGCTAATGGCATTAATAGCCAATAGAAGGCACAAGAGCCTGCCTCCAATTTGGTAGAGTTGAAAGTTGCCGCTGTTACGTGCACAAAGAAGAAGGAACCAATTGTTCAGAACAAAAATAATTCTCCTGCCAAGATTCTGAAGTTCAACCTACCAACAGAGGGACAGAGCAGTACAGAACAGAACAGTGCAGTACAGAGCACTGTAGTGCCACAGAGAGTTACAGAGACAGTCCCAAATACAGGACCAGAGGTCCAGGAGATAGATGATATAGAAGCACCTCCAAAAACAAAAGAAGTGCCGATGCTACAATTATTAGAAGAAAAATAAAAGATGAAAATGGGTGTAGCTCCATTCCCCAGTAGGCTGGAGAAGCCTGTGGATCCTATCAAAGATTATGACTTGGTCAAAGACCTAGACACTTTTAAACCTAACTTAACATTCCACCGACAGTTACTAATGATGTCTCCCAACTATCAAAAGAAATTCAAAAGCATCTTGACAAGAAGACGTGAACTAAGGATCGCTCCTTCAATAGTGACTAAGACCAATAAGGCCCTGGAGCCTGTAATAAAGGAAGTAGATGTGGCTAATGCCTTCCTAGATCTTGGAACCCCAGAGATTAGTGTATGGATAGAAGGATGCTTTATTTCAGATGCATTGATTGATGGAGGCTCATCAGTAAACATAATGACGAATGTGACAATGGACTTAGGGTTGCAAGGAATTCAACCTACACAGTGGCTTATCAGATTAGTAGACTAAAGCATAATCAAACCTTTGGGCATCCTCCCATATGTAAAAACAACCCTTGCAGGAAGAGACTATTAGCTGACATATCTAGTGGTCAAACCAAATTCTTATGGGACCTCATACCCTCTACTGTTGGGAAGACCTTGGCTTTTTGAAGCAAGAGCCAGGATGGGCTGGTTCAAAGGAACCCTAACCCTAGGTAGAGGACCCAACAAAGTGGTGTTAAAGCTGTATGGATTGCAAAAAGGCAATGGATCCACATCCATTGAAGTCATAACTGACTCCTCCAACGAGGTAACAGATGGTACAATAGGAGACGAAGAGGCTGTTAAGCAGATCTTTCTAAGAAAACAGAGGCATAGTCCCTAACAGTGGGTACTGTAAGCCAACTGCCAAGGGAAGCAAAATTCTTGTCCATGGGAGAATACCTCCTGTCTCAACTAGAATTAACTTCTGAAACCACCTCTGACAGTGAAATAGAAGCATGGATATACTATTCTCCCTGTTACATGACAGTCGCAGAAACATAGCAGAGATAGTATAGTTACAAAGCAGATACAGAGCAAAAATAGTACAGTTACATAGCATATACAGAGTAGAGACAGCATAGAGACAGTACAGCTACAGAGCAGAGACAGAACAAATATAGAGCAGATACAGAGACAGTAACAGACACAAATCCAGAGCCAGAGCCAGAGGTTGAAGTAGAGTCAGAAGCTGTGATGACAGAAGCAGAAGTAGATGCCGAGGCAGAAGATCTGTTCTTCTCTTATAGAGCCTCTATAGAAGCAGAGACAAAGCCTCCAGAGGAAGAGGATGAAAATGATGAGGAAGAAAATGAAGCAGGTTATGAAAGTACAGATGAAGAATTCCCTCTGATAGAGGATAATCTTGTTGATGTCCCTACAAAGACCTCAGAGGCCGAAGATCTCAGGGTGCTGTATGGAATGACCATGGTTCTATTTGGGTTGACCAATGGACCACAAAGTATGCAAAATTTGTATAAGAAATGGATTAGAAGCATAAAAATTAAGTTCACCAATGGCTCCTGTCGCCCTGACCATTCATTTTGGAGAAAAGATGATGATGATGCCCCCTGTCAATAGAAGCCAAAGCCCTTAGAGCCACAGCCTCTAGAAGGTCTGTGCTATGTGACATTCCTGGATGCATCCTCTGAAGATAAATCCTTAAGTCCAGAAGAAATTACCACTCACACAGAAGCAAACAAAGATGTGATACCCTTCCAGCAACCTAAACATACAAATGAGTCATTTGTTCAGAAGGAGGACACTCGTTCTAGCAGAACATCAGACGAGGATACTACTCTCTTGAAAGAGTCAGACCTCTATCCAGAAGCAATCCGTGGGATATTTATCCGCGAAGTGGAAGGTGAAAGGCAAGTAACGTTCTTGGATACTGAAGGTATCGAACATCACTTGAAAGTGGGCCTCAATCTTCCAGAAGAAGAATTAGTGGTCCTGTGAGATCTACTAAAGGAGAACTTAGATGTGTTTGCTTGGTCGCACAAAGACCTAAAGGGGATAGATCCCACAATATGCCAACATCACATTGAACTAGAGCCCGATGCCAAACCTGTAAGGCAAAGACAAAGGCATATGAATTCTAATTATTCTGCTTTGGTGAAGGCTGAATTATTGAAACTTCTTGAAGCAGAGTTCATTTATCCCATGGCTAACAGTGAATGGGTTTCGCCCATGTGGTAGTATCCAAGAAGAAAGGGAAACTTTGAATATGTGTTGACTTTTGAAATCTCAATTTGAAGACAAAGAAGGATAATTTTCCTATCCCTTTTATAGACCAACTATTGGACACAGTGGCGGGCCATGAGCTGTATTCCCTCTTGGATGGATTCAGCGGATATAACCAAGTCCAAATCGCAGAAGAGGACCAATCCAAAACAACCTTCACCACTGAATGGGGGACCTATGCCTATAGAGTGATGCCATTTGGGCTCTGTAATGCTTCTGCCACCTTCCAACAAGTAATGATGGCTGCCTTCCAGAATCATCTGCATGATTTCATTGAGTTGTATCTTGATGAATTTTGTGTCTATAGCTTAATCCGTGAGCACTGGGGACACCTAGAGCAATGTTTTGACAGATGCCGAGAGTATGGGATTTCTCTCAACCCCGACAAATGTGTCTTTGGCATCTCCTCGAGAGTTCTTCTAGGCCATATTGTCTTTGCACAAGGGATTGCAACAGACCCGGTGAAGATTGAAAAGATTGACACTTTGACAGCACCAACAAATCTCAAGCAATTGAGAGGATTTCTTGGCCATATAGGCTACTACAGAAGATTTATTGCACATTTTGCAACCAAGGCAGTCCCTTTGCACAAGCTCCTAAGGAAAGCAGCTGATTTCCTTTGGACCGATGACTATGAAGAAGCCTTTAATGTAGCTGATCATCTATGATGGATCCCTCAAACAGAAGAAGAGGAACATGATGATCCAGACCTTCCTGATGCTTCCTTGTTTCTAGTTGAAACAGTTACTCCCTAGTATGCAGACATAGCCAATCTCCTAGCAACTCAACAGTATCCTCATGGCATCTCAAGCCGTGAAAAGAAGAAGCTTATGTTAGAATCAGCCCCCTACACTTTGTTAGGCGGTGCACTATACAAGAGAGGCAAAGATGAAGTGTTGCGAAGATGTATTGCAGGGGATGAAATAGGCATAGTATTGAAAGTATGCCATGATGAACCCTGTGGTGGACACTTTGCAGGAGAAGCAACAGCCAGGAAGGCTCTATTAGCAGGATACTGGTGCCGACCCTCCACAAGGATGCATATGATTACTGTAAGAGATGTGTTGCTTGTCAGCAAATGGAGAAACCCACCAAAACAAATGCCATGCCACTGTAGCCCATTCTTCCCCTAAAGCCGTTCGAGAAGTGGGGGATTGATTTCATGGGTCCCATTGATCCACCTACTAGACGGAAGTAGAACAGATACATCTTAGTATGTATGGGTTATATCACAAAGTGGTGTGAAGCTAAAGCCCTGAAGCGGGACGATGGTAACAGCGTAGCCCTCTTCATGTATAAGAATATTATCACCCATTTTGGCAATGCCCTCGAGTTGGTAAGTAATCGAGGTACTCATTTCCTTAACAAAATCATGGAGGAGCTGACAGAGCTGTATAAGATCCACCATCGCAAGTCCACTCCCTATTACCCCAGAGCCAATGGCCAAGTTGAAGTCACCAATCGCATCTTCTTCTCGATTCTGACAAGAACGTTGCCGCACATCGTCGTGACTGGGACGATCGACTGGAATTGCCCTCTTTGCGAGTGGCAGTTAAAGAATGCTTGGGAGATAATGAGTCACTACAACGCCGTCTCCTGCACTTGGAATGCTCGGATGAGATACGACAAATGACCCTACAGTGCATGGAAACCACTCAAGCACGACGCAAGGCCTATCATGGCAGTTTCATCAAGCACAAGGAGTTCAAAGAAGGAGATCTTATTCTATCCTATGATTCGAGATTTGGCAAGTTTCCTAGCAAGCTTCAACAACGGTGGATGGGCCCATATAAGGTACTTGCTGCCAATCCTAATGGCTCTGTTCAGGTACAGACCATTGATGCCTCCGATGATCCTTTCCCGATCAATGGTTATCACCTGAGAAAGTACTTCCTTCCCTGGGGATCTTGACAATCACATTCGACCTACCCTTTCTCTTTTGGGCGGCGCACTGTTCTTCTTGTTGTGCTTCTGATAGCCCTTATGATTCTCCTCATAAGGCGGTCTCGTTCTACTAACCCCTCACAGAAACATCTCAACCCGACCTTGTTCTCTTCTCGTCAGATCCAACAACGGTGGCGAGGTTGGTCCTGACACATGGTATTTCTACCATTCTCTTTCTTAATGAAAAAAAATGAAAAAGAAAAAGAAAATTAAAAAAAAAACAAAAACAAAAAATAAACGAAACTGATATGGGAGAAAAGGAAGAAATTCCTTGTCATAACAGGTCTCGTTCCAAGAAAAGGTAGAAACACCCTTGGGCGGGAAGCTGGCTGTGGAAAAGTTGGTAACACCCCACAGTTCAGGATAGCTAACTCATCACCAGCAGAATCTCTTCAGAAAGTAAATTGAAGCCACCTCTCTTGGTGCGTTGTCTTTGTAATATCAGTCCGTCTGCCTTTCTTAAAAAATGACATTTCTTGCAAGTCCTTGAAGTATGAGACTTGTTGGCTACCTCCCTGGGTATGCCTCGTCTTCAAGATCCTGATGACAACAACAGCCGACATGATCTTCATCATCAACCCTTTGAGTGATGTGAGCTTTCATCCTAACCGGATGGGGATGTGTGCATGGGTTGCCCTCTGTATCTATCAACAGAGAGTGACACATAGGGTGGGGTGAGTGACCAGTTTTTCCCTTCCAATCAAATGAGAGATGAGATGTGTGAACGGAGTGTTGCACGCATGGGATGGGCCTCTCAATGCACAAAGCATGATCTATTCATGTGCACTGCACCATAAGGCTCCCTGGCCTTCCTTCTTGCACTCTATGCCGGCACAGGGTGGGATGCACAGTTGCACCATCAATGCGCACAAGGCATACAACTTCTACACAAGTGACTATGAGGATTACATCAATGGGTTTTAGTAAAGGGTTTCCCTCTGTACCTTTCAACAGAGCGTGAGACAGAGGGTGGGCTGAGTGTGACTGGTGTTTCTTCAATCAATTATCGAGAGGTGAGGATTGAGGGACATTACAACAATTGGAGTTAGGTACATTCTCGTTTCCCTATGCACCGACAGGATGGGTTTCTACCATCAGCACAGGACACGTCACTTTGTTCTGTACACTACACTACAAGGCTCCCTGGCCTTTCTCCTTGCACCTATGCCAGACAGGGTTGGATGCACTGATGCACCGTCAATTGTGTGCCCTAGCATACTCTCTCTGCACCATTCCTTTGTCGATTTCTAAACCGGGTATGAGCTCTGGGTTTTCATCATTATTTCCTCGAGTGATATTAGTAATGGGGGGAGTGACTGCTCTTTCAGTCCATTTGGGTGATCGTGCGTTGAGTGCCATATCCCTCGCCATCGATGAATTTCCTATGATTCCTTCAACCAGCTACCTCCCTAGGTGCTGCCACGTGGTTCATGCCACAAAGGACGTTGGAGAGTGTTGTGAAGATACCTTGTTACCTCCTGCAGTCGACGATGACACCAGACGCAACCTCGATAGTCGACATTCCTCCTCGGCAATATGGGCCAAGTTTTTCTAACCCTATGCCTTCTGTTTCTCAGTATCGGTCATGTCTTAAGTGTGGGGACATCGTGCTTGCTCTAATGTGTAATACCAGGTCCTTGATGTTTGATTTACCCTTCCTACTAAGGTTTTAAGTGTGGGGACGCGTCCTTGCGTGTCTATGTTGCATACCCCCAGGCATATACCCTATTCTGATCATGCATCTATGCCGTGATTTCATTTTGCCCTGATGGAGTCCCTTCCCCACTCTTTCGTTCTATTTTACCTTGTCCCTAGGGTTGTTTCTTGACCGTTTTCCTTTATCCTTTGTTTTGTGCTTTTTCTATACGAATGCACCCTACATTCACTAAGACTCACATCCAACCTTACAATCCTGTTTGTCCCTTTGAACTGCCCATTTTTCCTTTTTACCAACCCCTGTTCCGACAGACGGTTCTCAAGTTATTAATTTTTGAAGCAATTCCCGTAAATTGGACAATTTTCCATGTGAACGCATCTTTATTGCTTCATAACCCTAGTCTAATGTGCCAAAACTTTCCTATGTTGAGATATCGAGCTCCACTCGTGATATGCCAGGGTGACCGTTGTGTATTTATGTCACCGACGTGTCAGTTGCAGATGCGGTTGGTACACTGCTCATGAATAATAGCTACATGATAGCTATCCTTATCTACTCTAGTTCGTGGCTCAGTTAGTATGCCACCTTAGTTAGTTGAGTTTGGTTTGAGACCCATATATAGGGTTCTTCTATTTCTTTGTACTAGAGTTCTTTTGGCTTACACAACTAAGAAGAGGAAAGCTGTTTTCAGCCTCCACCTCTGTGTGTATTCCCCCATTGTGCAAGCAAGAAAGCTACAAGTGAGACTCCTTCCTTCTCTCCCACAATCTTGACATGGTATCAGAGCCTTGTTCGTGGTAAGGAGCTCAAGAAAGCAAGCCAAGCTCGCGGTGTTCTGGTAAGAGGAGCAGTGTTGCTTTCATTTTCTGTTTTGGGAGCAAGTCTCTGCAGGCAGCACAGCCAGGACGTGCAGGAGTGCATTGTCTCAGGTTGAGACACCCTTCGCGGTGAAGCAAGAGGGCAATATATGCTGCGGGAAAGGGCTTTAGCCCTTGGCGACCCTGTTTTTTTTATTTGAGGCCATTTCGGGGCCTGTTTTGGAGACGGACGTTTTCTGCACGCACTTAAGAAAAGGCCTTGTTTTATGCTGTGCAGCCACTGTTCTACAGGTCAATGAAAAGTTACTGTAGAAATTACATCGTATGCCTGTGCGCAGAGACATTGGGAGTTACAGAATCATCCTGGTTGCTTGTTGATGCAAAATCGTCACTAGGAAGTGACTGTGTGGTTAAATACCACTTTCGTCAGTTTTGCTGATTTGCCCTTGTGAGGCTGAAGCTGTGTTTTCTGCAGTGACAGAATTTTTTGCAGTGTTCTGTAATGGCGTCTGATTCTCTTTCATAGATTGTCACTGAAAAGCTTGACAAGAACAACTTCCAAGCATGGAAGTTTAGAATGACGAATTTCCTTATGGGAAAAGGATATTGGGAATTTGTTGCAGGAAATGAAGAAGAACCAGTTCTTCCTGATGTTCCCAATCAATAGCAAATGCAGGCATTTAAAGCATGGCATGAGAGAGCCAGGAAAGTTATGTATTGGCTGTCTATCAGCATTTCAGACTCTATGATTGTGCATATTCAGGATGCAAGTACGCCAAAGGAGGCATGGGATACTTTGTCAAAAATGTATAGCACAAAAACACAAGCCAGGAAAATGCAGCTCAAGCAAGAGTTGCATAATGTGCAAAGAGAAAATATGAGCATCAATGACTACCACATGAAGGTGAAGAAGATTGCATATGCACTTGCTTCCATTGGGTCGCCAGTGGAAGATGATGATTTAGTTTTTGTGACCTTGAATGGTCTAGGAAAGGATTATGCATAGTTCCGAACATCCATTTCCGTCCGTGAAAGATTTCCTGACTTTGAGGAGTTGATTGCTCTTCTAATTTCTGAGGAGCAGAGAAATGGTGGTGCATCTTCTTCAGGAGGAACTTCAAAAGAAGCTGTCTTCTACTCAAATGCTGGAAGAGGTAGAGGCAGAGGTAGAGGAGGCCGATTTGGAGGCCGTGGTAGAAATCAGAATATGCAGCAAACTCAAGAAAACCAGTCCTATGGAGGAGGATGTGGTAACTCTAGAGGCAGGGGGAGCCAAAGAGGTCGTGGTGGATGGCAAAGAGGCCAAAATGCAAACAGTAATGTTGAATGCTACTACTGTGGTAAAATGGGTCATATGGCTAAAGACTGCTATAAAAAGCAGAATGACATCATGAATGGAAAACTGCAACAAGGAAATTATGCATCTTCTAGTAGACAGGGTGATGATAGAAATGAGCATTTGTTTATGGTGAAGCACATGAATAATTTTGTGACAAGTGCAGAAGAAAGCAATGATGTATGGTATGTTGACTCAGGTGCATCAAACCACATGACAGGTCATGCAGAATGGATGGAGGATGCAAGGAAAATGGAAAAACCAGGATTTGTGGAGACTGGTGATGATACTGCACATCCTATTGTGCAGATTGGAAAATTTCCTTTGTCTATGTAGGATGGGAAAAAGAAATACATGTCCGATGTATTTCATGTCCCAAATATCACCAAGAATCTGGTTTCTGTTGGTCAAATGGTTGAGTAGGGCTTGCAGGTCAGATTTAATCCTCATGGATGCTTTGTTGAGGATATGAAAAATAAAGGTCGCTTGATAGCAAAAGGAAAGAAGAAGGGCAGAATGTTTACGCTAGATACAGACATGTCTGAATTGAGTGTAGCAATGTTTGCACATGGGACCGGTGTAGTTGCAGATATTGATATCTGGCATAAACGCATTGGTCACGTTAATGTACAACGACTTAAATCAATGCAGGCCCAAAATATTGTTGCAGGATTGCCTAAATTCAAGGTTGCAGAAATGCATAAGGTATGTGAAGCCTGTCAGTTTGGAAAACAGGCAAGGAAACCATTTCCTAGACATGTTCAAGAGAGTAAGAAGCCATTGCAATTAATCCACTCTGATGTGTGGACTACTAAAGCTGCATCTCTTGGAGGCTGTCATTATTTTATCACTTTTATTGATGACTATAGCAGAAAAGTTTGGGTGTATTTTATGAAAAAGAAAAGTGAAGTTTTTGGGCATTTCAAAACTCTTAAAGCTATGGCTGAAAACAAAACAAGTCTGCAAATAAAATGCCTAAGGTCAGATGGAGGGGGAGAGTACCTCTCAAATGAGTTTGCAAGGTTCCTACAGGAGCATGGCATAAAGCAGCAATATTCATGCAATCATACCCCACAACAAAATGGAATTGCAGAAAGGAAAAACAGGCATATTGGAGAGGTATCTCGTGCCATGCTCAATGAAAAAGACTTGCTAGATTTTTATTGGGCTGAAGCAGTTGCTACAGCAGTCTACATAATGAACAGGACTCCCACTGCATCAATACATGGAATGACTCCAGAGGAGAGGTATACTGGTAGGAAACCAGATATTTCCCATTTGAAGATTTTTGGTTGCATTGCCTATGTACATGTGCCAGATGAGTTGAGATCCAAGTTGGATCCAAAAGCTGAGAAGTGAATCTTTATTGGTTACTCTCTGCAGCAAAAAGGGTATAGATGCTATAACCCTTCTACTCGTAAGTTTACAGTGAGCAGAGATGTTGTTTTTGATGAGATGAGTAGCTGGTATAAACCAGTAAATGTGATTGATGATGTAGATGCACAAAATGGTAATGCTGCACAGAATTCACAGCAGCAGTCACAAAATATTAGAGGACCTGGAGCGTCCTCTAGCAGTGGTTCATATTCTTCGCCATGGACAGGCAGATTGAGATCAGGAGAATCTTCTCAAAGCAATGCAGATAGTGGTATGCAGGTATCACGAAAAGGAAAAGAGAAGGTTGATCAGCCCATGTTTGATGTGAATGCAGGTCACTCTTATGTGGATGGTGAATCCAGTGGCTCAGAACAGAGCATTGATGATGAGTTGGGTATTCCTTCTATTGTTACACCTGGAGTAAGGAAGACCAGGGATGTTTTGAGAGCACCTGGGAATGAACCTATTTTGCGCAGGTCTACCAGAGCTAGGTATCCTCTGGATAGGCTTAAATATGATGGATTTACAGCCATTCACTATGCCTATATGGTCAAAGTGATACAGGAACCAGAACCCACTTCTTTTGAGCAAGCCATAGGAAAAGAAAAATGGGAGAAAGCCATGGATGAAGAAATGGATGCCTTGGAAGCAAATGCTACATGGGAATTGGTACCTTTGCCTAAAGGTAAGAATGCAATTGGCTGTAAGTGGGTTTATAAGGTGAAGCACAATGCAGATGGTTCTGTGAACAGATACAAGGCAGGCAAGATTAGTAGTCAAGGGGTATGCACAAACATATGGCATTGACTATGAAGAAACATTCAGTCCGGTTGCAAGGATGGCAACCGTAAGAGCAGTCATTGCTATGGCTGCATCAAAGGGATAGTCTTTACATCAGATGGATGTAAAGAATGCCTTCTTGAATGGTGATTTGCAAGAAGAGATCTATATGGAGCAGCCACCAGGTTATGTGCATGCTGTTCATCCTGAGTTTGTTTGCAGGTTGAAGAAAGCCTTGTATGGCTTGAAGCAAGCACCTAGAGCATGGTCTGACAAGATAGGACAATATCTTGTCACTATTGGCTTTCAGATTTCCAAGGCAGATTTCTCACTTTATGTGAGAAAAATAGAGAAAGGTATTATGCTGCTTGTCATTTATGTTGATGATTTGATTATCACAGGTGATAGTGATGAAGATATCATTCATGTGAATATGCTATTGAAGCAAAAATTTGAGATGAAGGATTTGGGAGAGCTACGTTATTTCTTGGGCATTGAGGTGATTAGATCACCAAGTGGGATACAGCTCTTGCAAAGGCAATATGGATTGGACATGCTGTCCAAATATGGGATGACAGGCTGTAAGCCTATTTCAGTTCGTTTGGAGCAGAATGTGAAGCTGAGCGCAGATGCAGGTGAGCTTCTGGAAGACCCTACTATGTACAGACGCATAGTAGGGAGTTTGATTTATATGACTATTACCAGGCCAGATTTGAGCTATGCTGTTGGATTGGTAAGTCAGTTTATGCAGGCTCCAAGGAAACTGCATTTGGATGCGGCTAGACGTATACTCAGGTATGTGAAGTCCACATTGCAGTATGGACTACTTTATGAGACTGGTGTTCAGATACAGTTGCATGGATACACTGATGCTGATTGGGCTGGTAGTATTTCTGATAGACGATCTACCAGTGGATATGTGTTCTCTTTTGGGAGTGCTGCAGTCACTTGGAGCAGCAAGAAACAACCTACAGTTGCCTTGTCGAGCACAGAGGCTGAGTATAGGGGCACAGCAATGGTTGCATGTGAGGTAGCTTAGTTGCATAAGTTACTTTATGATATACATCAGTCTACAGATGGGCCAGTTGTCATTTATTGTAACAACATGAGCAGTATATACTTGGCAAATAACCCAGTCTATCATGCTAGAACAAAGCACATTGAGGTGCATTATCACTATGTGCGAGAGAGGGTTTTACTAGGTCTTATTGATCCAGTTTATGTCAGCACAGAGGATCAGGTAGCTGACATATTCACGAAGGCATTGGGCGCAGAGAAGCTGCGCAAGTTCAAAGACCTGCTTGGTGTGCAGGAATTGGGATTGAGCTCGAGGGGGAGTGTTGAGATATCGAGCTCCACTCGTGATATGCCAAGGTGACCGTTGTATATTTATGTCACCGACGTGTCAGTTGCAGATGCGGTTGGTACACCGCTCATGAATAATAGCTACATGATAGCTATCCTTATCTACTCTAGTTCGTGGCTCAGTTAGTATGCCACCTTAGTTAGTTGAGTTTGGTTTGAGACCCATATATAGGGTTCTTCTATTTCTTTGTACTAGAGTTCTTTTGGCTTACACAACTAAGAAGAGGAAAACTGTTTTCAGCCTCCACCTCTGTGTGTATTCCCCCATTGTGCAAGCAAGAAAGCTGCAAGTGAGACTCCTTCCTTCTCTCCCACAATCTTGACATCCTACCCATTCCCCCTGACATTTTTCCTTCTTACTCCCTGTCATTCTAATGCACGGTTTATCCGTTATGAATTTTTGCGGGTTTTCAGACATTTTTTGTGCTTATTTTTTCACATTTTTCCATGTGAACCTGCCCTATTTTCACCAAAATTCCAGTTTGATTTGACAACCGTGTCCTGTCAACCTTTCTACTACTTTTTCCTTTTTCCTCCCGCCCTCTTTCAACTGCCGGATTTTAAGTTATTAATTTTTTCGAGTGTTTTCAGATGTGTTTTTCGTGTTTTTTCCACGTGAACCCCTCCTAATTCCTTTCGAACTGAGTTTTGATGCACGAGTCCTGTGAATTCCTTTCTTTTGAGCATTTTTCCTTTTTAGCGTCCTCGATTCCGGCGTACGGTTTTTCCCGTATTAATTTACGAGTCCATTTTCAAGCTCATTTTTTGGATTTTTCCCATGTGAACGCATCCTATCTCAATTGAAACTGTGTTTTATCATGATAGAGTTGTATGGCACATTGTTCTACGCACTTTTCCTTCTTTCCGCACTTTGTTCCAATTTGCGGATTTTCCGATATTAATATCCGTATGTGTCTCCGAGTTTGTTTTTTGCATTTTTCCCATGTGAACACCTTGATTTTGCCCCGAACGAGGTGTTGCATGTTTCCATCCTTTTCCCCTCATCTCCCGACACATTTTTCCTTTTCACAGATTTTTTGAATCGACGAACAGTTTGGATTTTATTAAATTTTCTTCCTTTTTGCCGTGTGATCGCATTTCTCGTATCGCGCGTGAACGCGCCTGTTTCTGGTTTTACGCGCCTCGGGATGCCTCCATGGCATCTGTGGTTCACGCATTGCCGTCCCTGTCCCTTTGACCCTGTCACTGTAAATTTTTTTACCCCTGCCTGCGCATGCGCACGGGCTGGGGGTGTGTTTCTTGCCCCTCCATTTTTCATTATTTATTTATTTTCTTTTTCTTTTTCCATTTAAAAAAACCAAAAACAAACACAGCAAAAGAAAAAAAAACACCCACCTCGAAAAAGAAAAAAGAAGAAGAAGAAGAAGAAGAAACACAAACAACAAGGACATAAAACGAAGAAGAAAAAAAACACAACCTAATACATAATCATCCTAATACATAAATTCAAAAAAAATAAAAAAACAAAACAAAAAAAGAACAAAAGAACACAAAGCAAGAAAAAAGAAAGAAAGAAAAAAAGAGCAAGAAAAAAAGGAAGAGAAAAAGATTTTTTTTTAAAAAAGAAAGAAAGAATTAAAAGAAAAAACCTACCTGTTCCCGTTGTGCTCGCGTCCTTCCCTTCCTCCCTTTCTCCTTCCTCTTTCTCCTCTTTCTTCTCCCCTTCCTCTTCTTTCTTCTTCTTCTTCTTCTCCTCCTCCTCCTTCTCTTCTCCCCCCCAAGTTGCCTCTCGATGCCCTCCCGCCAGCGCCCCAGGCCACTGCTTTGGACGCCGCTAGCGCCTGCCGGCTGCCGCCTGTACCACCCGAGATCCTGCCTCCTGTACCACCAGCGGCCGCCGTCAGCCACCCCAGGCCCGCCATCTGGCGGAGGACCGCTGTTCGCCACCAACACCAGCCTCCTCCTCCTCTACGTCCTCCTCCCCCTCCCCCTCCTCCTCCTCCTCCTCCAACCACCCTTCTGGTTAGTTTCTAACAGTTCATACCTAAACTAACCCTAGTTAAAGACTAACCTAACACTAGTTAACCACTAACCTAACACTAGTTAATAACTAATCTAACACTAGTTAGAACCTAAACTAACCCTAGTTAGTCCCCACTAACCCCACCTAAACTAACCCTAGTTAGTCCCCACTAACCCCACCTCAACTAACCCTAGTTAGTCCCACTAACCCACCTAAACTAACCCTAGTTAGTTCCACTAACCCTAATCCAACTAACCCTAGTTAATTGACCCCTAACCCTAGTTAGATTAACTGACCTTTAGTAGACCTAACTAGCCCTAGTTCGACTTACTGAACCTAGTTAACCTAGTTAACTAGATTGACCTAACTAACCAAACTCAACCTAATTAACCAGACTAACCTAACTTAACAAACTAACCTAACCTAACTAGCTTAATTGATTTACTCAACTAAATTAACTTAATCAACTTTCTCAAACTAAGCTAACCTAATTCACTTAAGCTACTCAGTTAGTCCCCGTTCTTCCATTTTCTCTTCCGTTGTTTTCCCGATGTGTACGGGTATGCTAGCGAGTATTCATGCGCGAGGACGCGCTTTCGACTTGTTCGTGTGGTGGAGTGTTGCAGTCAGCCATTCACACGCAGTCATCCTTCACTGTTCACATGCAGCCCCGGTACTGCCTTTTATTTTCCAACCCGCAAATACATAAAAATACATAAAAATAAACAGAAAATACTTTAAAAATCCAAAAACTCATTTAAAAATAAAAAAATTTGTTGAAAATTTTCTAAAAATTTACCAATATTGGTGAAATTATTTGGAATATTTTTAAAGTGGATAGAAATAAATTTAAAAAAATCCCAAAAATTTCACAAACCCATTGCCCTTTTTGCCACTAAATTATCAAGTAAAAATGCTCTCATAAAAGGCAAAATATTATTTGAAGTCAAAAAACCTCTAATTTTAATACTTCACTTTATAAAAATTCATTTTAAATCCTGAAAATCATGGATGAATTAATATACATTGTGAAAACTTGCTAGATGGTTGAAAATTCACTCTTACACTTCATAACATATTCATGTGTCATATATATTGATTTAATTATTTAAAAAAATAACATAAAAACATAAAAATAACAAAAAAATAAACCAAACTAAATAATATACACAAAAAAACACATTTAAAATACAAAAAATCCATAAATAAAAAAATATAAAATTAAAAAAATAAAAAAAAATCAACAAAAATACTAATGTGCTTTATTTTTGCAGTTAGTGGTTTTTGTTTTTGTTTGACTGGATTCATTGCATTTGGGAGACTACTCCGTACGCCTTTAGTCCATTGTATACATATCCCTACGAGGTATTTTGGCTATTGATTGGAGTACTTATCTGCTTACAAAGATGGACCAACATTTTATCAAAGTAATCAGAGGAAATGTCACAAATGTTACCTATGGATCCTACCTGTATGCTTTCTTGATATACTCAAGCTTAAAGAAGGGTATGCTACCACCTCCTCCATCTGATCCAGTACCACCTCCACCACCTTCAGAAGAGTCAAAACCTATTGATATAGAGGATCTTGATTCCCCTCCTCCATTGGTCATTCAGTGAAAGCGCTTGAAGCGTGTGGCAGATAAAACTCCTTCAGTTCTTTCTTCAGTCACAATTTCTGCTAAATTTGGCAGTGACCTCCTTGCTTACCTCACATGTAACAATTTTTTCAGAGCACATAGAGAGGGTTCCTTGGACATATCAGTCCCTTCACTGAACAATCTAGTATCTAGAGATGCCATTCCATTCCTCTGTAAAGACATCCAGAGTTCGATTAAACTTTCAGTGACAGCTTGTGCTCAATAGCTGTATGCTTCTTTTTATGAAGAATTGATGCAGTCCTAAGACCAGTTGCATAAGGCAACCTCAGAGTTAGCCTCTGCTAAAGACACACTGTCAAGATTGTGGGAGAGAAGGAAGGAGTCTCACTTGCAGCTTTCTTGCTTGCACAATGGGGGAATACACACAAGGGTGGAGGCTGAAAACAGTTTTCCTCTTCTTAATTGTGTAAGCCAAAAAGAACTCTTGTACAAAGAAATAGAAGAACCCTATATATGGGTCTCAAACCAAACTCAACTAACTAAGGTGGCATACTAATTGAGCCACGAACTAGAGTAGATAAGGATAGCTGTCATCTAGCTATTATTCATGGGCGGTGTACCAACCGCATCTGCAACTGACAAGTCGGTGACATAAATGCACAACGGTCACCCTGGCATATCACGAGTGGAGCTCAATATCTCAACACTCCCCCTCGGGCTCAATCCCAATTCCTGCACACAAGCAGGTCTCTGAACTTGCGCAGCTTCTCTGCGCCCAATGCCTTCGTGAATATGTCAGTTACCTGATCCTCTGTGATGACATAAACTAGATCAATAAGACCTAGTAAAACCCTCTCCTGCACATAGTGATAATGCACCTCAATGTGCTTTGTTCTAGCATGATAGACTGGGTTATTTGCCAAGTGTATACTGCTCATGTTGTCACAATAAATGACAACTAGCCCATCTGTAGGCTGATGCATATCATAAAGTAGCTTATGCAACCAAGCTACCTCACATGCAGCCATTGCTGCACCCCTGTACTCGGCCTCTGTGCTCGACAAGGCAACTGTAGGCTGTTTCTTGCTTCTCCAAGTGACTGCATCACTCCCAAAAGAGAACACATATCCACTGGTAGATCGTCTATCAGAAATACTACCAGCCCAATTAGCGTCAGTGTATCCATGCAACTGTATCTGAACCCCAGTCTCATAAAATAGTCCATACTGCAATGTGGACTTCACATACCTGAGTATGCGTCTAGCCGCATCCAAATGCGGTTTCCTTGGAGCTTGCATAAACTGACTTACCAATCCAACAGCATAGCTCAAATCTGGCCTGGTAATAGTCATATAAATCAGACTTCCTACTATGCGTCTGTACATAGTAGGGTCTTCCAAAAGCTCACCTGCATCTGCGCTCAGCTTCACATTCTACTCCAAAGGAACTGAAATAGGCTTACAGCCTGTCATCCCATATTTGGACAGCATGTCCAATCCATACTGCCTCTGCAAGAGCTGTATCCCACCTGGTGATCTAATCACCTCAATGCCCAAGAAATAACATAGCTCTCCCAAATCCTTCATCTCAAACTTCTGCTTCAATAGCATTTTCACATGAAAGATATCTTCATCACTGTCACCTGTCATAATCAAATCATCAACATAAATGACAAGTAGCATAATACCTTTCTTTGTTTTTCTCACATAAAGTGAGAAATTTGCCTTGGAAATCTGAAAGCCAATAGTGACAAGATACTGTCCTATCTTGTCAGACCATGCTCTAGGTGCTTGCTTCAAGCCATACAATGCTTTCTTCAACCTGCAAACAAACTCAGGATGAACATCATGCACATAACCTGGTGGCTGCTCCATATATACCTCTTCTTGCAAATCACTATGCAAGAAGGCATTCTTTACATCCATCTGATGTAAAGACCATTCCTTTGATGCAGCCATAGCAATGACTGCTCTTACGGTTGTCATCCTTGCAACCGGACTGAATGTTTCTTCATAGTCAATGCCATATGTTTGTGCATACCCCTTGACTACTAATCTTGCCTTGTATCTGTTCACAGAACCATCTGCATTGTGCTTCACCTTATAAACCCACTTACAGCCAATTGCATTCTTACCTTTAGGCAAAGGTACCAATTCCCATGTAGCATTTGCTTCCAAGGCATCCATTTCTTCATCCATGGCTTTCTCCCATTTTTCTTTTCCCATGGCTTGCTCAAAAGAAGTGGGTTCTGGTTCCTGTATCACTTTGACCATATATGCATAGTGAATGGCTATAAATCCATCATATTTCAGTCTATCCACAGGATACCTAGCTCTGGTAGACCTGGCAAAGTAGGTTCACTCCCAAGTGCTCTCAAAACATCCCTGGTCTTCCTTACTCCAGGTGTAACAATAGAAGGAATACCCAACTCATCATCAATGCTCTGTTCTGAGCCACTGGATTCACCATCCACATAAGAGTGACGTGCATTCACATCAAACATGGGCTGATCTACCTTCTCTTTTCCTTTTCGTGATACCTGAATACCACTATCTGCATTACTTTGAGAAGATTCTCCTGATCTCAATCTGCCTGTCCATGGCGAAGAATGTGAACCACTGCTAGAGGATGCTCCTTGTCCACTAATATTTTGTGACTGCTGCTGTGAATTCTGTGCAGCATTACCATTTTGTGCATCTACATCATCAATCACATTTACTGGTTTATACCAGCTACTCATCTCATAAAAAACAACATCTCTGCTCACTGTAAACTTATGAGTAGAAGGGCTATAGCATCTATACCCTTTTTGTTGCAGAGAGTAACCAATAAAGATGCACTTCTCAGCTTTTGGATCCAACTTGGATCTCAACTCATCTGGCACATGTACATAGGCAATGCAACAAAAAATTTTCAAATGAGAAATATCTGGTTTCCTACCAGTATACCTCTCCTCTGGAGTCATCCCATGTATTGTTGCAGTGGGAGTCCTGTTCATTATATAGACTGCTGTGGCAACTGCTTCAGCCCAGTAAAAATCTGGCAAGTCTTTTTCGTTGAGCATGGCACAAGATACCTCTCCAATATGCCTGTTTTTCCTTTCTGCAATTCCATTTTGTTGTGGGGTATGACTACATGAATATTGTTGCTTTATGCCATGCTCCTGCAAGAACCTTGCAAACTCATTTGAGAGGTACTCTCCCCCTCCATCTGACCTTAGGCATTTTATTTGCAGGCCTGTTTCTTTTTCAACCATAGCTTTAAGAGTTTTGAAATGCCCAAAAACTTCACTTTTCTTTTTCATAAAATACACCCAAACTTTTCTACTATAGTCATCAATAAAAGTGACAAAATAATGACAGCCTCCAAGAGATGCAGCTTTAGTAATCCACACATCAGAGTGGATTAATTCCAATGGCTTCTTACTCTCTTGAACATGTCTAGGAAATGGTTTCCTTGCCTGTTTTCCAAATTGGTAGGCTTCACATACCTTATGCATTTCTGCAACCTTGAATTTAGGCAATCCTGCAACAATATTTTGGGCCTGCATTGATTTAACTCGCTGTACATTAATATGACCAATGCATTTATGCCAGATATCAATATCTGCAACTACACCAGTCCCATGTGCAAACATTGCTGCACTCAATTCAGACATGTCTGCATCCAATGTAAACATTCTGCCCTTCTTATTTCCTTTTGCTATCAAGGGACCTTTATTTTTCATATCCTCAACAAAAAATCCATGAGGATTAAATCTGACTTGCAAGCCCTGCTCAACCATTTGACCAACAGAAACCAGATTCTTGGTGATATTCGGGACATGAAATACATCGGACAGGTATTTCTTTTTCCCATCCTGCATAGACAAAGGAATTTTTCCAATCAGCACAATAGGATGTGCAGTATCATCACCAATCTCCACAAATCCTGGTTTTTTCATTTTCCTTGCATCCTCCATCCATTCTGCATGACCTGTCATGTGGTTTGATGCACCTGAGTCAACATACCACACATCGTTGCTTTCTTCTACACTTGTCACAGAATTGTTCATGTGCTGCACCATAAACAAATGCTCATTTCTGTCATCACCCTGTCTACTAGAAGATGCATAATTCCCTTGTTGCAATTTTCCATTCATGATGTCATTCTGCTTTTTATAGCAGTCCTTAACCATATGACCCATTTTACCACAGTAGTAGTATTCAACATTGCTGTTTGCATTTTGGCCTCTTTGCCATCCACCACGACCTCTTTGGCTCCCCCTGCCTCTAGAGTTACCACGTCCTCCTCCATAGGACTGGTTTTCTTGAGTTTGCTACATATTCTGATTTCTACCACGGCCTCCTCTACCTCTGCCTCTACCTCTTCCAACATTTGAGTAGAAGACAGCTTCTTTTGAAGTTCCTCCTGAAGAAGATGCACCACCATTTCTCTGCTCCTCAGAAATTAGAAGAGCAATCAACTCCTCAAAATCAGGAAATCTTTCACGGACGGAAATGGATGTTCGGAACTGTGCATAATCCTTTCCTAGAACATTCAAGGTCACAGAAACTAAATCATCATCTTCCACTGGTGACCCAATGGAAGCAAGTGCATCTGTAATCTTCTTCACCTTCATGTGGTAGTCATTGATGCTCATATTTTCTCTTTGCACATTACGCAACTCTTGCTTGAGCTGCATTTTCCTGGCTTGCGTATTTGTGCTATACATTTTTGACAAAGTATCCCATGCCTCCTTTGACATACTTGCATCTTGAATATGCACAATCATAGAGTCTGAAATGCTGATAGACAGCCAATACATAACTTTCTTGGCTCTCTCATGCCATGCTTTAAATGCCTGCATTTGCTGTTGATTGGGAACATCAGGAAGAACTGGTTCTTCTTCGTTTCCTGCAACAAATTCCCAATATCCTTTTCCCATAAGGAAATTCGTCATTCTAAACTTCCATGCTTGGAAGTTGTTCTTGTCAAGCTTTTCAGTGACAATCTGTGAGAGAGAATCAGACGCCATTACAGAATACTGCAAAAAATTCTGTCATTGCAAAAAACACAGCTTCACCCTCACAAGGGCAAATCTGCAAAACTGGCGAAAGTGGTATTTGACCACACAGTCACTTCCTAGTGATGATTTTGCATAAACAGGAAGCAAGGATGATTCTGTAACTCCCAATGTCTCTGCGCACAGGCATACGATGCAATTTCTACAGTAACTTTTCATCGACCTGTAGAACAGTGGTTGCACAGCATAAAACTGGGCCTTTTCCTGAGTGCGTGCAGAAAACTTCCGCTTCCAAAACAGGCCCCGAAATGGCCTCAAATAAAAAAAACAGGGTCACCTGGAGCTAAAGCCCTTGTCCGCAGCATATACTGCCCTCTTGCTTCACCACGAAGGGCGTCTCAACCTGAGACAATGCACTCTTGCAATTTCCGACTGTGCTACCTGCAGAGATCTGCTCCCAAAACAGAAAATGAAAGCAACACTGCTCCTCTTACCAGAACACCACGAGCTTGGCTTGCTTTCTTGAGCTCCTTACCACGAACAAGGCTCTGATACCATGTCAAGATTGTGGGAGAGAAGGAAGGAGTCTCACTTGCAGCTTTCTTGCTTGCACAATGGGGGAATACACACAAGGGTGAAGGCTGAAAACAGTTTTCCTCTTCTTAGTTGTGTAAGCCAAAAAGAACTCTTGTACAAAGAAATAGAAGAACCCTATATATGGGTCTCAAACCAAACTCAACTAACTAAGGTGGCATACTAACTGAGCCACGAACTAGAGTAGATAAGGATAGCTGTCATCTAGCTATTATTCATGGGCGGTGTACCAACCGCATCTGCAACTGATAAGTTGGTGACATAAATGCACAACGGTCACCCTGGCATATCACGAGTGGAGCTCGATATCTCAACACACACTTGTAGATCTGTTTAAGCAGATGGAGCAGAAGACCCAAATGATTGAGACCCAAAGAGAAGAGATATCTTCTTTGAAGATTCAGTTAACAGAAGCTCAGTCAGAGGTCACTAGACTCTCAGAGGAGAAGGAGAGAATGTTCAAAGAAGCTCAAGAGTTTTAGACTCTTTTAGATGCAAAACTCTCAGCCTTACAAACTGTTCATGACACAGTGGAATCACAAGCTTCCCAAATCAAAGCAGTTGCAAGACCAACTGAAGCAGTCACGGTCTGTTCCTCTAAGCCCTAATGTTCCTCTGATTCCTTCTATCTCTAAGAGGACTTGGCAGTTCTCCAGAGACAGGCCACATTATGTCCTTTGTTCCAAGATAAAGTGGAAAGACTGCAGTCCAGGATGGATTTGTTATGGTCAACATTTGAGCACTTCCAGGAGTATATTCCTCCGAACCATTCTTTCTTTGTCTACTATCAATTGCAAAAGTTGGACTTCTATATGAAGCTTTCAACAATGGATCTTTTCTTCCAAAGGATGGTTGGAGTGGGGCTTGGTCTCCTGAGTTGCTGACAGAAGTGGTCCGTATGGTGTTTGAAGATTCTATGACAACGGATACCATGTTGCTGTCTTACATGTATCTACGAGGTGATCTGTTGATTCCAAATGAAGTAGATATGGCCTGGTATGTGGGGGACGTGGTTTTCCAAGCTGTCTTGTATGTCAACTATTTGGAGTTGCAGATAGATGACATGTTCCAGTGTTACTCCTCAAAAGTGGCTACTTTCCCTGATAATTCCTGGCACTCAATGATTGATTTTGTGGTCCTAAATCAACATCAGAATACAGCTTCTACCTATGTACAGAGCACTAACCAACTGAGGGTGGATCTCTTAGCTTACATTTCCAAAAACCATCCATTTGATTCAACCTTTTTTTATGCCTATCAAAGAAGATCTGTCTTAGGTCCCTCTGTTCCTAGCCTACTGTACTACCAACAAATGGCTCATCGCTATGATACCTATCTTTCCCTTTATCAAACCAATTCAACAGCAATCTTACCCCTTCTTTTCCAACCTCAATCTTTTCCTCAAGTTTCCATATTTACCTATTGTTCTTTTATCGAAGATAGAGTATTTTTCCCTTCTCCACCATGCCCTTCACCATCTATCCATATAGCTTCTACTTTTCCTGTTTATCAATTAACACATTTCGTAACTGATTCCGTTAAGTTTTCAGCCACTCCTTCTTTATCTTATTCCTCCTTTTATGATTTTGCCTATCCATCTCTTCATCCTTTTTTACTTATTCCACTTCCATCTCCTACCACTTCTATTTCTCAACCCCCTCAGTTGGTTAGTGAATATGAAGGATTTGACCAGTAGATTCCAAGAAGACGAGGATGGAGCTCGACTGATTCTCTAACAAGACCACAGATAAAGTGGCCAATAATTCCAGGGGATTGGACAACTTCCAGTCAAGCATACTAGAACTACCTTCATTTTGCTCACCAATATTCACAATCTCTAGATCCTTCAGTGAGGTTGACAGCTCATTTTGCTTGGTATCTAGCATACATGCATAGGCATTCTCATAATGATCAAAAGGACATTCCAAGCTTTGTATGAATGTCAATGTGAACATTGACTACCAACAGTTGGATGTCCTGTATTTTCATGCCCTATGTCTACCTAGCAAATACCTTATTTTGCTAGAAAGGATGTGCTGCCTGCAGTTCTTTCAAAATCCTCCAAAGATATTTGTAGATGAATCCTTCTCCATGGATTGTTTTTGCAACCACCAAGCCTTCAAAAGGGATCACCTTCATTGATGCCTTTGCAATGTATTTTGGATGATTCTTAATAATATATATCTCTCTTTTTGGAGGTGTCATTCCGATGGTTGTGTTAGTGTTTATGTGTGTTGTAATAATTGTATGTGATGAGTTCATGCTGATTGAGAATAATTTGTTCGCGAGCTCTTTTCAAACGATTGATAGTGGATGGAAAGCCTATGGTATATCCTACTTTCCCACAATAATGACATGTAAGATCAGACTTTTGTCCACGAGACTTACTGCAACCACGTGACTTGGACTTGGACTTCTGAGAGTCCCTGCCCTTATGATCATTATCATGCCTGCCATGTTTGCCACCTCTAACAGTAAATTTATTTGAATGTTGGGTAAAAGGCCCTTGGGCCTACCCGTGTACAGTGATCGCCCATATTCTTTATGCATATATATATATGAAAGTGCAATAAGGCTGTCATAACATTGTTGACAATACCTACATTGTATGTGCTCTTCTCTCCCGCATCTCCTGCATCCCTTTCAATTGGTATCAGAGTAGCTCCTTCGTGAGCACTTCTCCGCCTTCCCTGGCATCTACACGAGGTATGAGAGCTTGCTTTTCACTCAGTTCTCAGCCATTCTTTGACATGAACAGCAGGGTTTCATGAAGAGGCAGCCATAGCTTCCATCATTGAAGCTTGTTCTCTTCACCTTTTGCTTGGACTTGTCCTAAGCTTGTGTAGGCCTATTGTGGGCCTTCATTGGGCTACCCACCCTGATTTGGCCCCTCAAGTACAGTAGCATGCTCACATTTTATTTGCACATGTTTGCAAAAATGGCTCAAAAATCACTCTTTTTATCATACCCGATTCAAGCAAAGTAAGAGTCTAAGTTGGGGTTTTGGCATGCTCCGGACACGATGGTGATGTTGAATTTGCCAAATTTTAATGATAGAATATTTTGCAATAGATTTTAGGTCTGAGACAGCATGTATTTGTATGCCTATGGCTTATGTGATGCTTCTACTGATGTCTATTGATACCCGATCACTTGTGGATGTTATGTCTCTTATGTGAGATGCATTTGGAGCTGATTTAACTCAGCCATTGACTGTTTTGAACAAGCCCAGATTTGTCTAAAATAGGGTAGCCACCTACTACTTCAATTTTATGCTTACAGGTCTTGGCATTTGATGCCCGATTATGCCCAGCTACATGTCTGGGAATGTATGCCTATGGGTGGGCACTTGATTTGAGCTTGGTTTGAGCATTATTTTACTCAGTTTAGATTATTATTTTCTGCTGAAAACTTCAGGGCTGAAGCTATTTATGCTACAGTTGGGTTATGCCCATTGGTCACAGGGTGCTCCTCTCGGCTACTCCATATGATGCCATGATGCATTTGGACTATGCCACATGTCTTGTATATGCTCCAGAATGCTTTTGAGCTAAGATTAGTTCTCGATTTAGGTTTGAATGTCACTTCTTTGTAGGCCGCATTTCATCTATGACATGGTTTATGCCTAGGCTACCCAGTACGGATTATGATGCCTTGGTGAATGCTTTATGCTTTGGCTGTGGATGACAGTTGCTTGAGCTCGTCTCAACATTCATTTGAGTATTCCCTTGAGCAGTTGGACATTGACTTGGCTTTTTCCGTTACGACCTTGGATGCTATATGGGATTTGATGCTCTAATTATGGATCTTGGCTATTACTTGGATGCACTTACATGTATTGAGTAGTGAACTCCTCCCTTATTTTGGCAGTTGCCTATTGAGTTGTGATTGCTCGTTTGCATTTGATATGTGGGATACTTACTAATTAATGGACTTGGATAGTGCTTCGGATTTACAGTTATGGTTGTCTTGCTTCTCTATTGTATGGCATCTATGCTATTTGGGCTACTATTGCCCGTGTATGTGAGGGAGTAGTTGATCTTTATGGCCACCCGTGTATGCACATGGTCTACTACTATGTATTTTACAGATCCTCTTACCTGGATGCTTTTACACATATATTTGGGCTTTTATTAGAGCTTGATTCTTGCAGGTTTATTTGCCACATGCCGTTCTTTGCTGGACATGTATGTTAGTAAATGGTATGAGACACTACAAAGTTATGTATACTCCTATATTTCAGGGATGCTTATGCATTTATGGCTCCAAGGCATGCTTATGCTTTTATCGATGTGAGCTACAGTGGTTGGATATGTCATTCTTTTGTTTGCTAGGCTTGTCCGTGTGTGGGAGCTTTTGTAACCGTGGTTGATGCCTTGGTGTTCTCCCCTTCTGTTTTGGATGAGTCCCCTTTGCAGTATGTTATGACGACTTCTAGCTCTTCTAGTCATGCAGATAGTCCTCTTGATGAGTCTGTTCTCTCTGATAAGAGTTTCCTTGATTCTTTGAGCTCCTTGGATGTATTGGATAGCCCTACTCATGCTATTACAGAGCAGTTTTCCTCTTCTACAGGTTTCATAGGTTCTGTTTGCTTTCATTGTGGAAAGACAGGGCATGTGAAGTGTAAATGCTTCAAGTGGATTAGAGAGAAAAAAAGATTGTGCCGCACTAGACATGAGAGCAGAGTCAGTGATACAGTAGGTGAGACCACTGTTGGTAGTGGTATGGTGCATGTAGTTACCCATGATGATGCAGCCCAGCCTAGACTCCTGGCATCATGTTACCTTGTAGATTACTTGCTCAGTGATATGGCCTATACCTTTTATTGGCTCTTAGACAATATGGCATCTTGTCATGTTACTCCGCATAGAGCTTGGTTCTCTTCTTACATGGAGGTTGATGGATGTATTTCTTTGGGCCTTGAGCAGGATTGTCATGTTATTGGTACAGGGGATATACACTTGGCTTTGCCAGATGGGTCTTCTCTTATGCTCCATGATGTCTTGCATATACCTACGCTCAGTAAGAGCTTGATCTCTGTCAGTCAGTTGCATGGTGCAAGATATTGTCAAGAATCACGTGATGGAGGGGGTTGCTCAAGATGTTGCGCCGAACACACACAGAATGCACAAGGAGAAGCTCACTCAAGAGACAAGAAGAGAGATGGATGCCAAAACGTTTTCTTGCTGATTTCTTCTTCTTCTTCCACACTCTTTACAATGTACCCAAAGTATAGATAAGATACAACATAAAAGGAAAGTGGCCTACTAAGTCAAACAATGCATAACCGACTACATAGTCGACTGGCGCTATAACTATGCCAGCTGTGAATAGGTGTAGCGACCTGAATATAATAAGTAATGAGTCAGTGGCCATGTGAGATGCATAATGACCACCGACGTGCTAAGTGTAGACATGTGGAGCCATCTAACCAGGCGGTCCATCATCAATGTCCACATGTGTTGAGCTTGTCATCTCAACACCCCCCCTCAAGCTCAACTACATCTCTGCAACTCCAAGTAAGCTTCGAAACTTTTGAAGCTTCTCTATACCCAATGCCTTCATGAAGATGTCAACTATCTAATCCTGTGTGCTGACATACATCAAGTCAATCTCACCTGCTAGTACCTTCTCTCTCACAAAGTGGTAGTGTACCTCAATATGTTTTGTCCTGGCATGGAACACAGGGTTCCTAGCCAACTGTATACTGCTCATGTTGTCACAATAAATGACAACTGGACCTTCCACCTGCACATCCAAATCAGCCAATAGCTTTTGCAGCCATACTACCTCACATGCTGCAACAGCAGCACCTCTATACTCAGCCTCTGTACTCGACAAAGCAACTGTAGATTGCTTTTTACTGCTCCATGCAACTGCTGCACTACCAAGAGAGAACATGTATCCACTGGTAGATCTTCTATCAGACATACTACCAGCCCAATCTGCATCTGTGTATCCAAATACCTGTACATCTGTACCTGCCTCATAGAAAAGTCCATAATGTAATGTGGACTTCACATATCTCAATATGCGTCTGACTGCATCCAAATGTGGCTTTCTAGGTACTTGCATAAACTTACTCACAAGACCAACAACGTAGCTCAAGTCTGGCCTTGTAATGGTCATGTAGATCAAACTCCCCACTATCCTCCTGAACATAGTAGGGTCTTCTATCTCATCCCCAACATCAGCACTCAACTTTACATTCTGCTCCAACGGGACTGAAAGTGGTTTGCATGCAGTCATACCATACTTGGACAACATATCCAAGCCATACTGTCTTTGGGACAGCCATATACCATCATCACATCTGATCACCTCAATGCCAAGGAAGTACCTTAGCTCACCTAAATCCTTCATCTCAAACTTCATCTTCAAACAACCCTTGACTTCAGCAATTCCACTATCACTATCACCTGTAATAATTAAGTCATCCACATAGATGACTATGATGACCAAACCTACATCTCCCTTTCTCACATAAAGTGAGTGATCAGCATCAGAAACATAAAAGCCAATATTGACAAGATACTCTCTAATCTTGTCAGACCATGCTCTACGTGCTTGCTTGAGCCCATAGAGTGCCTTCTTCAACCTGCACACATACGTGGGATGCTCTAAATCTTCATAACCTGCTGGCTGATTCATATACACTTCTTCCTGCAAATCACCATGCAAGAAGGCATTCTTTACATCCATTTGCTGCAATCTCCAACCTTTGGCTGCTGCCAAAGAAATCACACATCTGACAATTGCCATCCTAGCAACTAGACTGAAGGTTTCATCGTAATCTATGCCATATGTCTGGGCATAGCCTTTTGCAACTAGCCTAGCTTTGTACCTGCTAATAGAACCATCTGCATTGTGCTTAATCTTATAAACCCACTTACATCCAATAGCTTTCTTTCCCTTCGGCAATGATACTAGATCCCAAGTCTTATTGGCCTCTAATGCAACCATCTCCTCATCCATTGCTGCATCCCAATGAGCATGACCAACAGCCTCCTCAAAACATGTGGGCTCAACATCCTCAACTAGTTTCACCATATAAGCATAATGGTGAGCTGTATAACCTTCAAAACCAAATCTTTTAACAGGGTATCTCACCCTGCTAGACCTACGTACCACTGGATCACTCAATGGAGTCTTTGCATTAACGCGTGCTCTCTGCACACCTGGAGTCCTCACTGAAGGAATGCCAAGCTCATCATCCAAGCTCTCTGAGCCACTGGAGTCTCCATCAAGAACTGCATCAATGCCTTCTGACACTTTATTCTTTCCTTTGTCTTTATCTGTAGTGCTACTAGATGCACCCGAAGATGTAGAGGTACTCCTTAGTCTCCCAGACCAAGGACTACTAGATGATGTCTCTGGTCCGCTAAGAGTTCGTGATTCTTGCTTTTCAGCCTGCACATGAGTGTCATGATCATCATCATCATCCAATGCATCACCACTAGATGCATACCAACTGCTCATTTCATCAAAGATGGCATCCCTGCTCACTCTGAACTTACATGTGACAGGGTTGTAACAGCGATACCCTTTCTGCTCTAAAGAGTATCCAATAAAGACACACTTTTCAGCCTTTGGATCCAGTTTCATCTGGCACATGAACATACGCAATGCATCCAAATACTTTCAAGTGTGAAACATCAGGCTTCTTACCTGTAAAACATTCTTCGGGGGTCATACCATGAACTGCAGCTGTGGGAGTTCTGTTCATAATATAAACAGCAGTATGAACAGCCTCAGACAAAAAATGCTTAGGCATATTCTTTTCAGCCATCAAGGCACGTGCAACTTCTGCAATATGCCTGTTTTTCCTTTCTGCAACCCCATTTTGCTGTGGGGTATACCTGCATGTGAACTATCTCTTTATCCCATGAGACCTCAGAAAATCACTGAACTCATTGGAGAGGTACTCTCCCCCTCCATCTGACCTCAAACACTTTACTTTCAAGCATGTTTCTCTTTCAACTGCAGCCTTGAAAGTTCTAAAGTGCTCAAAAGCTTCACTCTTTTCCTTCATAAAATATACCCACAGCTTTCTAGAACAATCATCAATGAATGTGACGAAGTATGAACTACCTCCAAGAGATACATTTTGTGTAGGCCCCCAAATGTCTGTATGCACAACATCAAGAATATTTCTGCTTACATCTCTGTCATGTGAAAAGGGTTGTCTTGCCTGCTTACCAAACTGACATGCTTCACATACCTTCTGAAATTCTGCAACTTTAAATGTAGGCAAACCTGTAACCAACCCTTTGGACTGCATTAATTTCAGCCTTTGTACATTTGCATGTCCAATGCGTTTGTGCCAAATTTCAATGTCTGCAACAACACCTTTTCCTTTGGCATACATAGCAGCATTCATAGTAGGAATTCCAGCATCTAGAGTGAACATACGTCCAACTCTACTTCCCTTTACTACCAACCTGCACTTGTCATTGAAGTCTTCCACAAAGCAGCCCTTTGCATTAAATCTGACTTGCAATCCTTGCTCTACCATTTGACCGACTGACACCAAGTTCTTTGTAATAGATGGCACATGTAATACATCTGAAAGACTCTTTGTCTTACCATCATGCAAGGACAAGGGAGCTTTTCCAATGTGTGAAATTGGGTGGCATGAGTCATCATCCGTCTGCACATAACCTGCATTCTGCAAATCCTGCATCTCTTCAAACCATTCTGCATGGCTGGTCATATGATTGGATGCACCTGAATCAACATACCAAACATCTTCATGTGTTCCCTTTCCTGTAACAGCATTCAGCATATGCTGCATAACGAACAAACATTCATTTTTGTCTTCATTCTGTCGTGAAGACGATGCATAGTTTCCTTGCTGCAACTTACCACTGCGGATATCATCTTTCTTAGCATAACATTGGGCTGCAATATGACCTGTTTTGCCACAGTAGTGGCACACAATACCAGAGTTGTTAGAACCTCTGTTCTGCCATCCACCTCTTCCTCTAAAGCTCCCCCTACCTCTAAAGTTACCACAACCTTCTGAAACCTGCATATCGCCAAATTGCTGATTCAATCTGTTTTGCTGGTTGTCACTACCACGTCCTGTACCACGGCCTCTTGAAGAGAACCTGCCACATCTCCTTCCAGAACTGGAGTAGAAAGCTTGGACCTGTTCACCACTTCTTTCAAATGTCTCACTATGCATGTTGATCTCTTCAGTGATCATAAGGGAGACCAATTCATCAAAATCTGGAAATGGCTTTCTGACATATACAGAAGTTACAAAAGACTTCCAAGCCTTTTCATTGTTAAGTCCACCCAAGGTAGACGACACCAAATCATCATCATCGGGCATTGCATCAATCGCTGCCAATGCATCTGCAATGCTTCTTACCTTCAGTGCATACTCATTGATAGACATCTTCCCTTTCTTTAATGTATTCAACTCTTGCTTGAGTTGAATCTTTCGTGCCTTTGTATTTACAGAAAACATACTTTCAAGTATGGTCCAAGCTGCATATGAATTCTCTGCATTTCTAATATGTCCCAGCATATTATTATCAATTACTGCAGATAACCAATACATAACATTTTTATCCTTTGCATTCCATTCTTTCCGTGCCTTTGTCTCTTCTGCAGTTGGAGGATCACTCATCTCCGGCTCCTTTTCTTCACCTGAAACGAACTCGTAGAGGCCTTTTCCAATAAGGAAGTTCGTGACACGGAACTTCCATGAAGGGTAGTTGTTCTTGTCGAGCTTCTCAATGATGGGGCTTCCACTGTTCTCTGCCATTATCACAAAATTAATACCAAACAGCAAGCAAATCTTCTGCAACCCTTGACCTGTAGTGCACAGCAATACACCAGACAGCCTTTTTCACCGTCTGGTCAACAATACATGCAATCTGCAACCAGTTTGCAGATAAACCTTGTGTTTACTCACTGGTAAACACCTTTGAACTTACAGATCTGAAATCTGTAACCTGCGCACCCACGTTCGGTCAATACAATCGAAGTCACAGCGTACCTTGACACTGCTGTCTGCAACCTTGCGACTCTAAAACAGGCCCTGAAACGACCTCAGATGCCCAAAATAACTGCGGGTAAGCCCTAAAGGGCTTATCTGCAGAATACACAGTGCTCTTCGCACACAGCAAATCTCACTGCAATCTGAGATTTTTGCTCTGCCCTGCTTCCGGTGCCTCCACAGGCACTATTTAAGAGAAAGAGTTGAAGGATGGGAGAGCTTCTTACCCGTGGCTTGCTTGCTCGAACCTTGCTTCTTCTCCTTTGCTTCAACCTTCGAAATCAGCCTCTCTCAATGGCGTAGCTCTGATACCATGTCAAGAATCACGTGGTGGAGGGGGTTGCTCAAGATGCTGCGCCAAACATACACAGAATGCACAAGGAGAAGCTCACTCAAGAGACAAGAAGAGAGATGGATGCCAAAACGTTTTCTTGCTGATTTCTTCTTCTTCTTCCACACTCTTTACAATGTACCCAAAGTATACATAAGATACAACATAAAAGGAAAGTGGCCTACTAAGTCAAACAATGAATAACCGACTACACTAGTCGACTGGCGCTATAACTATGCCAGCTGTGAATAGGTGTAGCGACCTGAATATAATAAGTAATGAGTCAGTGGCCATGTGAGATACATAATGACCACCGACGTGCTAAGTGTAGACGTATGGACCCATCTAACCAGGCGGTCCATCATCAATGTCCGCATGTGTTAAGCTTGTCATCTCAACAGATATTGGGGATACTTCATGGAAAATCCATCATGGTTGCTTGATATTGGCCAGAGGTGCTAGATATAGCAGTGATTATGTAGTGCATGTCTCTCATGTGGGAGATTCTATGGTTATAGTTATGCAGATACCACATGCATTGTTATGGCATTGTCACCTAGGCCATGTACGACACACTGAGATGGATGCTTTATGTGATATGGGCTTATTGCCTGCTCTTCCCCATGCTACTTGCCCTCATTGTACTCATGGTCCGTGCAGAGCCTCTTTGTCTTATGGTGATCGTGTGATGCATGCTTCTCTAGATCTAGTCCATGTTACAGTATATGGACCTATGCCTTCCCAGTCACTTGGTGGAGCGTCGTATTTTGTGACTCGCATGGATCATGCTTCCCATTGTGTTCGGGCTTACCCTTTGGTGTACTGATTGAGGATGTTGTTACTATGCTTGACAGGTTTATGGATTCTGCTAGTAGCAAGCCTAGATGCTTGCAGATGGATTATAAGAGTCATGCTATCTCTCCGAGCTTACAAATCTCTTGTCAGCAATATGGCATTGATTTCTTATGCCCACGGTATTATGGGATTGCTCATGGCATGTTCCTGACTTTACAAGCAAAGGTTGCTTCTATGCTTACCACAACTAGGTTGTCTTATGGATTTTGGACTAAGGCCCTTATGACAGCAGTCTACTTGGTTAATCGGACGTCGTGTTTCTCTTTGGATGTTATTACTCCGCATGAGGCATGGAGTGGCATGAGACCCTCCTATGATCACTTGAGGATGTTTGGCTGCCAGGCATCTGTCAGTATGCCACATGAGCCTATGTCACACAGATGCATACTCCTTGGTTATGGAGATAGTGATTTTACCTTTTAGATCATTACCCATCTATACATAACTTGGATTTTGTAAATCCTACATCTCTCCAAACCATTCAGCATTACTAGTCATATGATTAAATGTACTTGAATCAATATACCATACATCATCATGTTTCCCTTTTTCTATAACAATATTCATCATATGTTGTATAACAAATAAATGCTCATTTTTGTCTTTGTTCTATCATGAAGACAATGCATAGTTTACTTGTTGCAATTTACCATCATGCATATATCATCCTTCTTAATATGACAATGAACTGTGATATGACTTGTTTTTCCATAATAATGGCAAACAATAGTAGAATTTCCAAAACCTTTGTTCTACCATCCACCTCTTCCTCTAGAGCTCCCCTCGCCTCTAAAGTTTCCACAGTCTCCTAAAACTTGCATTTCACCAAATTTCTAATTTAACTTATTTTTTTGGTTATCACTAGCATATTTCATACCATGGTCTCTCAAAGAGGATTTGCTATGTATCCTTTCTAAAATTGAGTAAAATGCTTGGACCTATTCGCCAATTCTTTTAGATGAGTCACGCTGCATATTGATCTCTTTAATGATCGTGAAAGAGACCAACTCATCAAAATCTGGAAATGGCTTTTGTACGCATACAAAAGTGATATATGATTTCCAAGCTTTCTTATTATTAAGGTCACCTAAAGTAGATAAAACCAAATCATCATCATCAGGCATTGCATCAATCGCTGCCAAAGCATCTACAATACTCCTCACCTTCAAAACATACTCATTGACAGTCATTTTTCCTTTGTTTAAAGTATTCAACTCTTGCTTGAATTGAATCTTCTATGCCTTTGTAGCTACTGAAAACATGTACTTAAAAATTGTCCAAGATACATGTGAAGTTTCTATATTCCTAACATACCCCAACATAGTATTATAAAATGACTGCAGATAGATAGTATATCACATTTTTGTCCTTTACATTCCATTCTTTCCATGCCTTTAATTCATCAGCACAAAGTCACAAGGTAACTCAGTTTTGGCTCATTTTCTTCACCTGAAATAAACTCATAAAGGTCTTTTTCAATAAGGAAGTTTGTCACATAGAGCTTCCATTATGGGTAGTTGTTCTTGTCCAACTTCTCAATAATGGAGTTTTCACACTGTTCTTTGCCACTATCACAAAAATGATACAAAACAATAAGCAAGTCTTTTGTAACCTGTCATGACAAGTATATAACAATACACCAAGTAGCCTTTTTCACTGATTACTCAGTAGCACATGTAATCTATAGTGTGTTTGCAAATAAAACTTATGTTTACTTCTTGGCAAACACCTCAAAAAATTATATATTTAAAATCTATAACTTATGCATCCACTTTCGGCCAACACAGTCGAAACTGCAATATACTCTGAAATTGCAATTTTGATCGTAACCTTGCGTGTCCAAAACGGGGCTCGAAACGGCCTCAAATGGCCAAAAAACCTATGGCAAACCCTAAAGGATTTATCTATATAATATTTAGTGCTCTATTCACACTCCAAATCTCACAAGAATATGAGATTTTCACTTTGCCCTACTTCTAGTGCCTCCACATGCACTATCCAAGAGAGAAAGAGTGGAAGAATGGGAGAGCTTCTTACCCATTGCTTGCTTACTTGAATCCTTGCTTCTTCTCCTTCACTTTAGCCTTCAAAACCAGCCTCTCTTAATAGCGCTGCTCCGATACCATATCAAGAATCGTGTGCTGCATTAAACACACACCATACACATAAGAGAAAGCTCACTCAAGAACACAAGAAGAGAGATGGTGGCCAAAATGTTTTCTTATTGATTTCTTCTACTTCTTTCACATACAATACAATGTACTCAATGTATATATAAGATAAAACATAAAGAAAAGTGGCCTACTAAGTCCAATAGGGCATAACTGACTATACTGTGACAATATAACTATGTCAACTGTAGGTAGGTATAACAAACTAAATATAATAAGTGATAAATCAATGGGCATGTGAGGATCATAATGACCATTGACATGCTAAGTGTAGATGTGTGGACCCATCTAGTCAAGTGGTCCATCATCAATATCCACACGTATTGAGCTTGCCATCTTAACAAAGCTAGATTACTTGCATATAAACTCATGACAATGGCTTAAGTTACACTCTATGAAAAGCTTAATCTAACAAGTCAAGTTAGATGTATTGCAAATAATCTTGTAGCAAAGGATTAAATTATATCCTATAAAAGCAATTTATTAAAATGGATTTGTTAAAACTCACAATTACAAATGAACAAAAACATGCATATAAGAATAATTTGTTAAAATTTATGCACACATTAAAAAATTTTGATTGTTTCGTGAAGACTTCTCAATTTTATCTTTAGTTAAAGCATGCAATTATATGACATCAATTTTAAGTTAAATTGGTGTTGTATATAATATTTAATTAAAAAGATAACTGTATGATATCAATTTTAAGTTATATTGGTGTTACATATAATCTTTAAATTAAAAACGCAATCGTGTGATATTAATTTTAATTTATATTGGTGTTGCATATAGTCTTTAATTAAAATACACAATTGCATGATATAGAAGATGTTGAAAATGTAACATAAATTACATTAAGTGGTTGGCCATTAAGTTAAAAAATGAGAGAGAGAGAGAGAGAGTGTGTGTGTGTGTGTGTGTGTGTGTGTGTGTGAGTGAGTGTGTGTGTGTGTGTGTGTGTGATAATTATATCTTTAGCAAAAAAAAATTGCATGACATGAATTCTAAGTTGAATTGGTATTGCATAATTATTATTTAAAAATATACTTGCATCATATCAATTTTAAGTTAAGTTGGTATTGCATATAATCTTCAATTTAAAAACACATTTGTATGACATAAAAGTAATTTAAAAATGTGACATAAATTGCATTAATTTGTTAGTTATTAAGTTCAAAAAGGTGATGATATTTTTAAGCCAAATATATGACTTAAATGCATATCCCATCAAACCATTAGCATATTAGGATTTTTTAAATCAAGTACACAACTAAATGCATGTTACTTATCTATTCATGTGTAGCATGGTGGAACACTATTTGGCCAAATTTAGGACTATGTATCCATCCATAACTGTTAACCCTTAGACGAACAAGGTGGAACATCGGGAAACTCTAAAGCATAGGACAAGGCCAAGGCAAAAGTGAAATAGAAGACGAAGGCGCACCAAGAAAAATATGGAAATACAAGAAGTGTAGAAAAGTCCTAAATCAAGGAGAAAGGCGCACAAGAAAAAGTGCAAGTCAATCCTTTCGTAAAAAAATGCAAGGCGCACCATGATTTATTTTAAGAGTGCCACCCGTGCAAATTATAAAGGTAGATGGGCAGTAGGAAGGAAGCTAGGAAGATAGGAGGACAATTGAAAAAAAGGGCTTATGACCGGCCATGTAAAAAGGGGACGACCGCCCAAATGGGATTTAGGGCTTTGTATATAAAGTTCAAAAGATGAATGGGAGCTCATTCTTTGGTATGTGGCAAAATGGACTCATCTTCTCCTCTCCTTCTCTTCTCTTTACTTACTTGTGTGTGCTTGATGGAGGGAGTGTGAGAGTGTGAGGAAGTGAGTGTGAGGGATCAAGGAGGTGAAGCTCTCCACCATCTCCTTTCTTCTTCTTCTCTCCTCTTCTTTTCTCTTCTCTTGTCTCGCATGTGGCTATGGAGGATGGAGCTTGGAGTTGGAGGTTTGAGGATGCTTGAGCTTGCATCAAGACTCGTGGAGCTATCAGAGTGTTTGAGAGAGAAAGCAACTCAATCAGGCATTAAGGTAAGCTCACTACATTCATAGAGAGAGAGAGAGAGAGATATGGTGTGTCGGCTATGTGAGAGGTAGCCATTGGTGCTCACTTGAAACGCTTGAATAATAAGCGGTCTGTGGGTCTTAGCGGTAGAGCTCGTGCGCGGCTCCACAATAACCATGGAGAAACGGAGGATGTCACGACCAAAATGACATCTTTATGCCTAGTTCAGGACACAATGCCAAGTCAATTGTGATATACTTGCCAAAAGACACTCATTTGCAAATTTATAGTTGAGTGCCTATTTAATAAGCATCGTTTGATTCAAAACACACACGTGCACACATGCACACACACATAAACATTATGAGATAGAGGAATCATGACATCTGTATGTTGAATACATGACATATGCTAGTTGATAAATCCCACAATACAACATATATACACACAAAAGCTTCAAAATGTAAATAATGTGTAATAAGGAGAATGATCTCATGACATGCGTGGCACATGACATTCAGTAGGCTTCCCTTGCCATGCACATGTACATAGAGTATATACACATATATACAAGGAGTGATAGGAGAGGATTGTCACATTAGTGCTAATGACATGTATATGTTGAAATCATGATGCATGCTAGTTGTATGGGCCCTCCTACCACATATGTTCATGTATGTGTGCACACACATATACATGCATGCATGCACACTAAGTGGTAGGAGAGGACTGCCTCTCATGACAAGCATACAGAGAATTCATAGTGCATGCCAATTGGCAAGCCTCTATTGCACCACACAATGAGAGAGAGAGAGAGAGAGAGAGAGAGAGAGAGAGAGAGAGAGAGAGAGAGAGAGAGAGAGAGAGAGAGAGAGAGAGAGAGAGAGAGAGAGAGAGAGAGAGAGAGAGAGAGAGAGAGAGAGAGAGAGTGTGTGTGTGTGTGTGTGTGTGTGTGTGTGGGGGTGCATGCATGCAAACATATATATGCTAAAAATCATTACACACACATTTATAATTATGATCCATACATACATGTGTTAAGTTCTGCATGTTAGATGACATTGTGACTCACAAAGTGGGATTGTTGATTTCATGTGTTGAGTCATGCATGTTCGATGACATTGTGGCTCACAAAGTGGGATTATTGATTTCATGTCAAACTTGGTCTATAAATCCCTTGCCACATATAACAAGGAGGGACCCATGTGTAGATCAATTAGGAGCCATACATTGTTATCTTGACAGAAGCTTTGTGAAAAGCCTCCTTGGTGCCATTTTGTGGATGTGGCCTAACTTCTACATGGCACATGCTAATTTCACAATATATGAACAATAACTAATTAGTTATTAGTCATTCTAGGCTATGCCCTCTAATATGGGCATCATAAAACAACATTTTTGCATTGGTTGGGCCAATTCTACGAAGATACATAGATTTAACATGAGATGGGGATTTGCTACTACTTGTAGATGATAAATTTTCAATGAGATAAGGATGTGGGTCCCTTCAAACATACTTGAATATATATGGTAGATCTCATATGTATTTCACAAGTATCTTGTAGCCATTGTGACTACATGTGAAAAATCATTTAAAGGATGTTTGAAAGTCCATGTATTATGTGAAGGTGAAGATGAAGACTTTTGGAAGCATGGAGAATGTGTAGTTGTGGCTTAACAAGACATTGATTGTTTGAGAAATAGGGAATCTAGCATAGGTCAACAAGGCCAATGTCTTGTATAGGTACTTGGTGACCTCTTGCCAACTAGGTGGACCAATGCCACATTTGTTAGACCTGATGAATACTTTTTGTATTTGTATGTCCATTCTAGCATCAATACATGTTAACATGTACACAATGCATGAATCGTAGCATATAAGTGCTTATTGAAGCATATAGTCAATGAACCAATATAGCATGTAAGGTTTCTATGTAAGTCCTTATGCAAGCCTTCTATGCAAGTGCTTATAGACAAACACAGTTGAGCACTCCTTCAAGGAAGTTGAATTTAATCACATGAAAAATAACCCTAAACAAGTGGCCTCCTAAAGAGAGGTTAGCTAAATCTATTAGAACCTCTCCCCTTTGTCTCTTATGCAAGCGGCATGTGGAGTCTTTGCATCATATTTTTTGGGAGTGTTAACAAGTGAAAGGCATATGGACCATGATCATGAAGTGGGTTGACAAGGTTGGTTTCTATGTAAGGACCAATATAAATAGTGCCCCTTTTTAGAGATGACTATGTCCTCAATGAAGCAATTGGTGGAAATTGGGACGTCATTAGAGCTACTCCTATTATGAATATATGGAAGACTTTTTCATAGAACTTCAATCTAGTCATAATCAATAGATTGTAGTCATCGTAGAGATTCTCTTGTCTAAGATCGTAAAGATCCTCTTGGTGCTTAGACAGCTAGGGGAATTGGTAGAAATTGGGATGTTAGTAGAGCTACTCATATTACAAGTATATGGAATACTTTTTCATAGAACTTCAATCTAGTCATAATTGAGAGATTGTAGAGTTTGTAGAGATTCTCTTGTCCTAATCTCTAAATTGAGATCTGTTCTTGAAGCATGAAAAGAGAACTGGATCACTAAGGCTCATGCTTCTTGGGTCAAACTACATTAGATGTTCTCAATGAACAAGCTCAAATCCTTGGTATACTAGCCTCTTAGAGACCTACACCTTTTGCTAAGTATAATCTGGGCTTATGGAGAGTGGTCATGGTCAGATTTCAAATATAAGGTGGATAAATGGAAACAATTGAGTAGATAATACCCACTTTGCAAACACGGTTTGTGGAAAGCATATTTCATTGTTTTGTTCTTATCGCATGGTGCATAGGTTTTGGTCTAAGCTTCATAGTCCTTTGGAGCATAACTACATGATGTTATAACATGGAATATGGCCTTATTGGAATAGGAAGTTTGAATGTCACTTGTTTATTTTGAAATTTGGTAGGTTATTAGAGGGATTCCACATGCTATGCTCATGAGAATTAATCCCGTGTTGAGCCCATGCTTAGAATGTGATGATTGAAAGCTAATGAATTGCAATAAATTTAGAGAATTGTGTGCTCTAAGCATAAGGGATTCCTTCATAGGAGGAGTTAATATTGCATCACTTTTGCTCTTAATGTTTTGGAATCAGATCCCAAGGAATTTTGATTAACTTTGGAGTTAATCAAATCCTAAGGCATATTGATTAACATCTTTGTTCTTGCACAAGTGCTTTTGGCAAAGCAATCTTGATTTAACATTGTGGTGGTAGTAATTTAAAGTGGTTTATGTTAGCTTTGGGTTTTTGGCTTGGCAAATATTTCTCTCACCTTGGGCACATGACAACTTTCAACTTGAATCCATCAACCTCCTTGCCTAGTGCCCCAAAGTTGAATCAAGGGCATATGTATGCTTCAAACGTTCCAAAATTTGTCAAACTTGTGGGCATATGATAAGGTTGAACTTCATCAAGAAAACTCATGCTTGTTTTAAAGATGTGGTGGGTTGGATGTTGGATGCTATCAAAAGCTTAGCCTAACTAATAGAGAGAGAATGCTCCATCAAGCATCTGTTAGGCTAAAAAGTTAGAATCCAAAAGTGAATGGAAGGCCCCATCACTCTTTCTTAGCAAGAGTTCTATAGTAGAAAGGGCTATATGTGCCGAGAGTCTCTCATTTTTGGATTGTTCCTACCATGCTAAAACCCCCCACTCACACACACACACACACACACACACACACTCTCTCTCTCTCTCTCTCTCTCTCTCTCTCTCTCTCTCTCTCTCTCTCTCTCTCTCTCTCTCTCTCTCTCTCTCTCTCTTTCTCTCTCTCTCTCTCTCTTTCTCTCTCTTTATAGATGTACACTGGTTGAAACCTTAAGATGTGAGCTATGACTTGGGCTTGAAGCATCCTTGGTATTGTTCTCCAAGTCTCTCTCTCTCTCTCTCTCTCTCTCTCTCTCTCTCTCTCTCTCTCTCTCTCTCTCTCTCTCTCTCTCTCTCTCTCTCTCTCTCTCTCTCTCTCTCTCTCTCTCTCTCTCTCTCTCTCTCAAACACGTTACAAAGGCTTTGAAAGTATGCTTGATCGAGTCGTTATAAAATTGATAGGTTGTGGTGGGCACTTGGGTTTCTATCGCCCACACCTCACCTACATGACTACCCCCCCACATGCTAAGAAAACATCATCGAGGGAAGCTAGCCACTTGGACAGAGATACATACCTACCTGTTCCCTACTCGCATATATATACTACATTATTATTGGGACTCTACCTTAGGTGTTGCCATGCCCACTTCTCAAATCTTCCATAGACCGAGCCTACCCTTCAAATCTTGCATGTCTTGCATGGAAAAGGATGTGCCATGATGACGAGGTGTCACAAGGAACTTTAGACATTGAACTAGATGGTAAATAGACTTGTATCTAGTAAATGCAGAAAGTTTTCTAGTTGGTAACTAGGGTTTTTAAAATTGGAACTAGGTTTTTAATTTTACTAGATAAATGTGAAGCTTTACCTAGTAAAATAAGTCTCTATATGGTAAAGTGAGATGAATTTGTATATAGTGCCTAATATAGCCATGTTTACTCCAAAAAATTATGAAGCTATGAACAATATTATGTGCATGCACATTAAACCAAATTGTTTTTGCATATAATATCTAACATAGTCATGCTAAGTAATACACACCACAATCAATAGGCTTAACCATCAACCATGTAGACAATCTCAAATAAGACAATGTGGATATACACTTGTAATGGATATGTTTGTATGTATCCAAAATATACATGTGCTCTAAGATACACTCATGCATTTTGATAACTTTTAATCGCCACACAAATAGCACAAATAGTTTACATATCAACAAATAAAATAAAAAATAATAATTTTCTTGACAATATAAATATTTCATTGTCACATTAAAACAAAGAAGGGTCTCATTCAATTCAACTCAATGACATGACTCTAAATCTTGAAATTACCCTAAAATCCCCCCCCAAGTGTGGAATATACCTAGCATCAATACAAGCACAAACAATTATCAAAAGTTATTTGAGCCCCTTACAAACTAGAAGCACACCCATCCATTTGCAAAATAGAAACTCTTGAAATTGTAATAGCTTTTTCCTTGAATAAATGGCATCGAACCTCATGAGTATGTGGAAACTTGAAGAGGGGAGCTCTTAGTAGACGATCATGGCACATAGTCTATTAACTAGGGCAGTTGTATTAAGTGAACTAAAAGCAAATTTGGCAATGGTAATGCACTACAATATGTCTATTGAGTAATGTAATGGTAAATTGCAGTTTGTTATAAAATTGGATGAAAGTGAGGTCGTCAAAGGAGTAAACCTTGAAAGAGTTAGTGTAACTATGATAAATAGAGCTTTACAATTCGACGAGAACAACCCAGGGAACTTTAGTGTTCAATATGTGGCATATAGTCCCTCTTTCATGCATGTAGCATGTTCAGTGGGGTGCATGAGGAGTAAGAGATGATGGAACATAGAGCACAAACATAAAGCAATAGAAGAAAGATGACAGGATGGAGATGGATTATGCTAATGTTGTCATTGCTAGCACGAACATGTTAGAGCTAGAGAAGAAGGTGTGGGATGACTTGAATCTTTTAGTGAGAAGAAGAGAGTCACAATGGAATTTGGAAAGCAAGTGATGTGTGCATGAGTAGTATTCTTGTTGCCGTGCATTCGGTAAAGCTATACTAAGTATTCTCTATGTGACATGTACATTTATTTTAAGGGAAGGTCCTCCTTGAGGATGAGTTTGCTAGATGGTTTTGGCTCACCTTTGGGTCAAACTAGTGCTCACATTTTTGTGCTTGTCAATAGGTTTCTTTTTTGTCTTGCTTTTATCTAAAGAAAAATGAAATTGGGTTTTGGGTTCAGTTGTTTGGCTGAAAGGGAACCTTGTTTACATGGTCACATGGAATGCCAATTTTATTACTGAGGAGGTATTGAAAATTGAATGCCCAATATGGGCAAGTTTTCATGGACTTCCTCCATTGCTAAAAGGAGAAGTTAATGTGCAAGTAGAAGCTTTACGTAGAGGGCTCTATGTTCTTACAAACAACATCAGATAGTGGAGCAAGAGGCCTTTCATACTTTGGGATAAGAAGAAGAAGATCCTTGAGATGCTCTAGCTTTATGATCCTAATGGGATTGAGTCACTGGTCAATGTAGAATTCTCTCACTTCTTGGTTACATGCTTCATATGCAAAGAACGTGGGTGCTTTGCAAAGGAATGCCTAAAAAGGCATGGAGCTAAGAAGCACCCAAGGGGAAAAGAGTTAAGATAAGGAAGAACTTCATGCAACATAGTCACAAAAGAAGTAAAAAGCAAAAAGCTCATAAATTGAGAAGGGTAAATCCAAGAAAGCAAAAAACCCTCAAAAGGAGAAACCCAATTATCAGTCAATCCTAGAGATGTCAAAGTTAAAGCAAGATGGAAACAAAGAAATTCAACCACCAAAGTCTTTGTTGGCGTCTAATGGAGGTGAGAAAGAAAAGCTTTCCCTTTAAAAGCTTGCTTGCAAATGTTTTGTTGACAAGAATATTTTTCTATTCGGGATTATGGAGGCTCAAACAAAGATACAATGTTAATTAGTTGGCTCTCTATAATCTCTTGGAATGTGAGGTGCCTAGGAATTCCATCTAAGAAGGATCGGTTTAGTTGGAGAAAGAAATGGAAGCCAATCTCTATTTAGGTTTAGCACCTCCTCTCTAGAAAGGGAAGGATTCAACCCATAATTGAAGGATGCTTGGAAACAAACCAACAATCCAATGGCTAACCCAATCTAGAACTAGATGAGATCCATAGCTATCATCATTGACATTGCCAAGATGTATGGCAAAGATCAGGATAGACTTGAAAAAGGGTTGTATGTTAGTAGAATGTAGGGAGTATATTATTATGGCTCTTGCTAAGTATTTTGGTGATGGGATGTTTTATCAACTTCTCAAAGAAGTGGGGCATTCAATTGAGGATATGCAAAAACATAAAGTTGAAGTTGCAAAAATTTAGTTGAAGGGCAATGGTATCTTATGGGTGAGGCTCCAAGTAATTAATTTTATAAATTGATGGAGCAAAAGAAGTAGCAAAAGCTCATCACTACCATAGATGATGGAGGAAGAATCATGGTATTTTTGTAGAGATATTTCAATCTCTTTAGGATGTATTTGTAAATGGTCTATGCTTAACTCCATCTGAGGTAAAGAGGTTGATGGGAAAGGGTGTCCCAATGCACCATTACTCTTTGCCATAATCACCAATCCGTTGCTTAGGAATTTGGATTTGAAGGTGCAACATGGACTAACCAAGGGGCTTCCTATACCAAAAAGAAAACACTTGGTCTCCCAATTATTTGGCAACAATAACTCCAACATTGTGCAAGTAGAGAAGCAATTAGTAGATGTATTGATGAAAGTTTTTCAGAACTCTATAGGGTGGTGACTAGTGTGAGAAAAATCAAGTTTATTTTCCTAGGATTGAAAGAGTTAGCAAAGTTGCTAAGGGAGCCAATCTTCAAAGTAGTGGAATTGGAGCAAGTGTTTAGGTATTTGGGATGCCCATTGGGGTGATTCTCACTTCTATGATAATTTTTTTAACAATAGGGCCAAACTTTTGTGGAAGTAGTTGGGCAAGATTTCAAAGAGAGTTTGCAACTTTCCAACCAACTAGTGGGTGAAAGATGCTAGAAGTCAATAACTTGATTGATCACCACCTCTAGAAAAGGGGGGGGGGATTGATGTTCCTACACTTGCACAAAAAGCACATGTCCTTCTTTTTTGGCATGTTCAAAGATAATAAATTTCTCACATGCATGGGCAATTCAATAAAGCACGGCTTGTGAAAGTGAAGATGAAGAAACTTAACTTAGATGTCCTCTACTAGGCAAATGTTCTCTCGTTTGAGCAAAGAATAAGTATTCAAATTCTCAAAATAGTTAAAACGCTTGTGTCTGCATGGCAAGTGGTCCTAGAAGCTGCAAATGGGTCAAGACCTAAGATAAGATGGTAGATATGCCTTTGGACTTTCATCACAAATTAACAATTCCATTACTTTTTCCAAAAACCATGGGGTGTCCTTAGCATGGGATGAGTGAGCTTTTCAAAGAATCCTTTGAAGAATTGTTCACCCAAGGTTTGAGGCCAAATATTGGTATCTACATCAGCATTCTCATTGCTTTCTCATGTGGGGAAATTGGAGGCTGCTATATATGTAGCCATAACTGCCACCATCAAGAGGACTAAAGGAGAGGAGCAATAGAGGCTTTTGCAGTGAAGAATGGTATGAAAAAGGCATGTATAGAGGTGGCATGAAGGTTTTTCTTAAATGATACTAAAGCCATTAAATGCCCTAGAGAGTGCATGAACTTTTGAAAATGTGCTACTATTAATTTTGGGGTAAAGACTTGAGAAGATGGGGATTTGAATACAACACAATGTGATATCATGGGAAAACAAAAAGCAGTGCTATGGCAACCCATTAATAAGAGAAGATGAACCTTGCTAGGCATCTATTGTCTTAAGGGCAATCCATCAAATTAATTGTGCCATAGTTGTACCATAGGATAAACAAAGCAAAGGTAGAGGATTGGAGATAGGCCCTTTTTGGTGTACAGATCGGTCGCCGTATGCACACGTAGTGAGCGTCAGAAGGTCCCCAAGAACAAAAGAACTCTACTTTTTACACAAAAACCAATGAAGGAAGCTTGCAAGACATGAACAAGAGACCAATTGGGTGCAATCTCCCCCCATGCCTTGTGTGAGCACTCCACAAAGCATGTATTTTATATATTATTCATCTTCAAGCTCAAGAAATAGCCCAATTTACAAAATAGTACGCTTTAGCTTTTGTGTTTTCTTTTGTGCCACTAAAGAATTAAAGCTATTGGGCGCCCAAGAAGTCAGGCGGTACCCAGATACAATGTCCAATACAAATATTTAAATCGTGCGCCTATGCGCATACAAAAATAATAAATAAATATCAAATGCTTTAGTAAATAAGCACGACAAAATATAGGCGCCATGCCTAAGATACTCGCCCATCAAAAATTGATGGTAATTTGAATACACGCTATCCTCCAATGCTTTCCAATGCCACCATTGCTTGCTCTACACATCAACTGAAGCATTCACAATTGTTAGAAAAATAATACAATTAAACCAACAAAAGTGAATACCTAGCAGTCTTCAGCTACAAAAATATATTGGTTAGAAATCAATCCTAACCTTAATTTATTACAAGTGCGCACTCTAAACTCATAAACGTTTATTAATTTAAATATGTATTTTACAGAATCACCCACTATGGAATCACCCACTAAATTAACAAGACACCCAAAAAGGATAGGCATTCCCCATCGACTTTTCACACAAGGAATCCACCTTGTGTATGAGCCCCGGTAATAAAATTTTACGGAATCCACCGCAAAACCTCACGGAATCCACCGTGGAATATGCCTCCTGGCATCATACCATCGGGGTGGGATAGCAATTGTTCTCAATTGCTATTAGCTCAATGTGGAGCTAACAGTGTGGGAAAAGCACTTAGATCTGTAGCGTGTATCCATTGGGCCTCTTCAATAGGATGATTTTTAAACTTGACCAAATATCTAGAATATCTACGGCTAGTTCTAGTGGTCATAAAGTCAGTATATAATAGTTTCAGGCTCAAGGATTTCAATTTCATCATCTAGCAAAGGAGGGTTTTCATAGACAGGGTGTACAGGTAGTTGTCCTCTAAAATGTCGTAATAAACTGATATGGAAAGTGTTGTGGATTTTCCAATGTTGTGGTAGTTCTAGTTTAAATGCATTGTCATTGATTTTGTGTATGATCTTGAATGGTCCATAAAACCTAGGTGCTAATTTGACAATGGGGTGTTTATCTACACTTTATAATCTGCGTTTTTCAATTCGTAACCAAACATAATCATCAACTTTAAAACTCATAGCCTATCATTTCTTGTTTGCTTGTTTTGTGTATGATTGCTAGGCTTTGGCAATCATATCTTTAACTTCATAAAAAATAGTAGCATGCATGTTAGCAATATCATCAGCAGTTTGAATTTTGTTTGATAATGATGCAACAAGTGTAGGCAATCGATATCCATAAATAATTTTAAATGATGCTTTCTTTGTAGCTGCATGTGGTGTGTTATTATATGCAAAATGAAGTAAATGTAGATATGTATCCCATGTGTGTGGTTTTGAAATGGTGTAAGCACGCAAAAGATCTAAAATAGTACTGTTAGTAGCTTCTGTTTGACCATTTGTTTCAGGATGAAATGCAGATAAAAAATCAATCTTTGTTCCTAAGTTAGCAAACAAAGTAATCCAAAAATTATTACAGAATCTAGAATCATGATCAGAAATAATGACTTTTGGTAAACCATGATTAGTAAAAATAATTTTCAAAAACAATTGAGCAGCTTGAGATGCAGTTAAAGTTTTCGTGCATGGAATAAAATATGCTTGTTTGCTGAAACTGTCTACAACAGTCCAAATCATATCATGATTAGCTTTAGTGTTAGGTAGACCAATGATAAAATCCATTGAAATTTATTCCCATGGTCGTGATGGAATGGATAATGGCATTAGTAAACCATATTGTTTACCATGGTGTCTTTTAATTTGTTGACAAATTAAGCATTCAGATACAAAAGTAGATACATCAGTGTCCATATGTGGCCAATAAAAATCTTCAATCAATGTATGCAAAGTAGATATAATTCCTCTATGACCTTGATATGGAGGACAATGAATTTCATGCAAAACAAATGATCGAAATGGAACAGTCACACATAATCTTTTTTCATTAAACATAAATCCATTAGTATAAGGCACTGAATGAATAGGAATCCAATTATTTGCAACTAGTTTATTCCAATCAGCTTGAAAAGTAGGATCCTAATGATAAGTATCTTTCATAGGAATAAGGGAATCGAATGATATCACAGAAATATTTTGAATTGTTGGTCTTCTACTCAAAGCATCAGCAACAACATTCTCTTTTCCAGGTTGATATTGTATAAGGGGATGAAAACTTTGAATAAAAGCGGCCCATTTAATGTGTCGATCAGATATTTATGGTTGACTAAGGAGATGTCTAATGCTTTGTTGGTTAGTTTTGATCATGAATTCAGATCCCATTAAATAACGTTTCCATTGATGTAAGGCTTTTACTACGGCTAACATCATAGGTAGAATATTTACGTTCAGATGGTTTGAGTTTGCAACTAGAGTAGGCTATGGGATGAGAATCTTGCATAAGGACTACTCTTATTCCAGATCCACTAGCGTCAGTAACTACTAAGAAGAATGGTCTATTGAGGTTAGGTAATTGTAATACAGGAGCATGAGTTAAAGCATGTTTCAACAAATCAAAGGACTTTTGTTGATTGTCAGACCAGTTATACACAACACCCTTCTTTAAGAGTTTTGTCAAAGGTAATGCAAGTAATGAGAAATTCCTCACAAATTTTCTGTAAAAGCTAGCAAGGCCTAGAAAAGAAAGTAATTCATGCATATTTTTGGGTATGGGCCAATTTAAGATTGCCTCTATCTTTTTAGGGGTGACTTTAATACCTTCTGATGAAATAATATGTCCTAGATATTCAATTTCTGTTTGGAAAAATTCACTCTTTTCTGGATTAGCATATAATTGATTGTCTTTTAATAACTTAAAAAGTAAAGACAAATGTTCATAATGCTCATTCTCATTTTTACTGAAAACTAATATGTCATCAAAGATAACAATGACACAATGTTGATGTTTCAGAAATATGTGATTCATCATACGACTAAATGTGACTGGTGCATTAGCTAAACCGAAAGGCATAACCAAAAATTCATAGTGTCCAAATTGTGTTCTAAATGCAGTTTTGAATATATTAGATTTGTCCAATCTTACTTAATGATATCCAGAATTAAGATCTAACTTACTGAATATGGCATATCCTTGTAGCTTATCAATAAGATCATCTATCCTAGGAATCGGGTATCTATTCTTAACAGTAATTTTATTTAGGGCACGATAATCAATGCACATGCGATAGGTATTATTTTTCTTATTCACTAATAAAACAGGTGCACCAAATGGAGAACTACTAGGTCTAATTAATCCTCTGTTAAAAGCAATTCTTCTACTTGGTTTTGAATTTCTTTCTGTTCAATTTGGTTATGTCTATATGGTGCTTTACATGGTGGTTGTGTTCCAGGAATTAAATCTATCTTATGATCTTTAGGTCGTGAAGGTGGTAATCCAGGTGATAAATCAGTAGCAAAACAATCTTGGAATTGGGCAAGAAATTGTGTATGCCTAGGATGCATCTGTTTTCCTTTAGCTTAAATTTCATTCACCCATATTAAATAGGATTTGCTACTTTTACGTAATGCACGCTTAGCCTGAGTATGAGTAAGCAATGGAAATTTATTGGAAGCGTGCATACCATGCAGTGTGATTTGTTTTCCTTGAAAATAAATTTTAATTGAATGCATAGAATAATCTATATCAGGATTGTATTGATGATGCCAGGGCAATCCTAAGTTAATGTCACTAGACTGCAAAGGTATAACTAAGAAATTTCTTTGTTCAATATATTCACCAATTTTAATTTCTAAATTATGCACCTCTTGTGTTCCATTATATCTCGTACCTAAGAATGCAGCCTTGATGTGATAATGTGTAGAAACAGTGTGTAAATTCAATTCTTTGACTAATTTTGCAAAAATAAAGTCATGTGTGCTCCCATCATCATGTAAAATAGTCTTTTTTTTACCATGCACAAAACATTTCATTGTTAATAAGGAATGGGGAGTTGGCATACCTGGCAAAGTATCAGAAGTAGTACCAATGTTGTCATCGTCTTCCGTAAAGTCCGGCATTTCCTCACGTTCTTTGTCTTCTATTGCTCCCAGATAATTGATATGGACGGGTGGCTTTTTAGATTGACAATTGGTTGCTAGATGTCCAGGTTGATGACATTTATAACAAACTATGGATTTTGCTTTGGATACATTACTGGTAATGACATGAAGTTTAGGAATGTTGGGATTTGACTGAAGAGATGGCTTAGGGTTTGGATTTGTGTTTGATGGCAAGGTAGGTGGTCATGTCCAAGATTTACGGAATGAAGATGGAAGGAAATGACTTTGATTGAATCTTCGAAAATTTGAATTGAATTGTTTGGAACCATAGTTACCATTAGTTGGGAATTGTTGTGGTCGCTTGTCCCATCCGCGAATTTTGTCTTCAGTGTCATGGGCCAAGGAAATTGCATCTTCAAGGGTTGTTGGCTTAAACATATTGACTTCCGCATAGAAATGTCCAAGTAGGCCAGACATAAACTTGCATTTATGAGTTGCTTTAGGTACATCTTTGAGCATACGTAGTTGCAATAGAGCATTCCAGAAATGTTCAGTGTATTGGGAAATAGGTTTGCGATCCATTTGTTGTAGAAGATCCCATTGCTTGATTGCTTTTTCGTGGAATTGGGGAGGAAGGAAATTCTGCAAAGATTTCTTTTGGAAATTCTCCCAAGTAGTGGGACAATCAACGCTTTTGCAGACCACAGTCCACCATAAGGATGCTCGGTCAACGAAATGGTTAGTGATACATTTAATTTTTCTTTCTCAGCATATGTTTCTTCATGGAAATAATCATCAAATTGACTAATAAAAGAAAGTATAGTCTTTCCATCGCGTGATCCATTGAAAGTACGAAATTTGAAGTTTCTTTTACTTATCTTTGTTTCTTTCCAAATAGATTGGGCTTCAAGTGTTGCATCGATGGTATGTCGTATAAGATCTTCAGGTTGCGATCCATCTTGGTCGGTGGTAGATCGGTGTAGATTAGCCAATTGAGCTTGCAAAGCTTGTCGTGCTCTTCGTTCCTCTTGTAGCTGCATCATAATCAAATCCAACTTTTGCTCCATTGTTGGTTTGGGTAAATCACCTTCAGCCATAAGATCGTACATGTTTTGATCAGTCATCCTGCAAAATTCCAAAAGACCCCACACACTCGAAACCTTGTTAGCAAGATGAGCATAGCTCAAAGACGGGTTTACAAGGCTTTTTTTTTTTTTTTTGACTTTTGTAGTCTTTCTCGATTGCAAAATTCGATGTCACAACCGTCTTCCATAAAAATAATTGTGCGTATAGACTGCGTATGAACTTCTGCTTTTGCTAAAACTAGTTCAGCAAGACTGCAAGTGTGAACAGGGACTTCTAGAGTGAGTCGTGTATTGCTGAATACAAATTGCCGCTATGGTAATCATTGAAGATGACTTGTAGGACCTTGATGACTTGGGAAACTTAGAGAACTTAGAGTTTTAAGCTTTGACTAAGATTGATTTTCGTGGACCAGAGGACGTTTTTGGCGGAATCAGCGGCGGCGGTCAATTCATACTCCCGCCGCAGGTGGAATAAAATGACTAAGTAAGCTTTTTAATAAGCTTGTTCTTTGAAGCTTACAACTTATCCCTTAAAGCTTTGAAAGATTTGAAGCTATGGAGGAAAGTTTATTATCTTTATCAACAACTTGATGAAGGAACTATTCGTGTGGTCCTGCGCCTAGAGAGACTGGTCCCTCGCATTCTGAGTGTACAACAGGGGGTTCTTGACTGCCAGCCCAGGAACACGCTGGTATCGACTGTTTGCCACGAGACTGACTATAGAGCTCGATCTTTCCAAGAGCTCCGCCTTCGCGTGAGATGGTAAGCAATTGAAAGCTCTCGATCTCAGCTTCACTCTGATACCACTAGTGCACAGATCAGTCGCCATATGCGCACGTAGTGAGCGTCAGAAGGTCCCCAAGAACAAAAGAACTCTACTTTTTACACAAAAACCAATGAAGAAAGCTTGCACGACATGAACAAGAGACCAATTGGGTGCAATCTTCCCCCATGCCTTGTGTGAGCGCTCCACAAAGCATGTATTTTATATATTATTCATCTTCAAGCTCAAGAAATAGCCCAATTTACAAAATAGTACGCTTTAGCTTTTGTGTTTGCTTTTGTGCCACTAAAGAATTAAAGTTATTGGGCACCCAAGAATTCAGGTGGTACCCAAATACAATGTCCAATACAAATATTTAAATCGTGCGCCCATGTGCATACAAAATTAATAAATAAATATCAAGTGCTTTAGTAAATAAGCGCGACAAAATATAGGCGCCATGCCTGAGATATGCGCCCATAAAAATTTGATGATAATTTGAATACATGCTATCCTCCAATGCTTTCCAATGCCACCGCTGCTTGCTCTACACATCAACTGAAGCATTCACAATTGTTAGAAAAATAATACAATTAAACCGACAAAAGTGAATACCTAGCAGTTTTTAGCTACAAAAATATATTGGTTAGAAATCAATCCTAACCTTAATTTATTACGAGTGCGCACTCTAAACTCATAAGCGTTTATTAATTTAAATATGTATTTTACAGAATCGCCCGCTATGGAATCACCCACTTACACATTAAATTAACAAGACGCCCGAAAAGGATAGGCGTCCCCATCGACTTTTCGCACAAGGAATCCACCTTGTGTATGAGCCCCAGTAATAAAATTTTACGGAATCCACCGCAAAAACTCACAGAATCCACTGTGGAATATGCCTCCTGGCATCACTTTTAATGTTTTGAGGGATGTTATTCTTCATACCTTTCAATTTTACCTAGGCAACAAATATGTAGGTATATCAGGATGGCTTTGAAAATGGAGACTAACTCAAACATGAAGGAAATAAATATCGATGACATGTTGTAGCATGGGAGTTTTTAATAGATAAGAGGTCAAAAGAAGGACTTGGATTAATGAAACTAAAAGAGGGAACATATTCCTTGGTGTTTCAACTACTTAAGAGGTTGGATGCACAACAACTATGGGCTATCATTATCAAGAATTGGGTGGCAACCTACCATACTTTAGTAGGTTTAGTGTGGTTTGTGGTGGATAGGCCCAACATCTTGGGATATCCTAATAGCTAAAGCTATTATAATCAAGATTATTGCCTTAGAAATGGCCCAACATTTGGGAAAGAAATCAAAATACAATGGAATCTAAATGTTGAGGAGTCTCTTCAGTTACAATGGAATCATTGCCTTAGAAATTTCCCAACAATTACTCACAGTTGAGTTGTGGTGTGCCAATTGGAAGATGTACGGTTGTGTAGATGTTGGTGAAAGTTGCAAAACAATCCCAATAAAAATCGACAAACAACAACATGAGAGAAAAACCTCTTTATAGGATGTTCATATCATGAATGATTTTAATTTCATCATACTAATTCCCCTTGAGTTGATGGCTCTCTAGATGTAAGATGTGACATGATTCGAACTTGCATCACATTCACCAAATATGCCCCTTCATGGATCATCGCATGAAAGATAAAATATATCATCATGTTTGTCCCTCAAGATTGTAATTAGCCCCCTTGACTTGGTGGACCTAAAATCCTTGTAAGAACCCTACAATAGAGGTTTAGAGGGCATCTAGGCAAAGACTCACTCATCGCGGAGCTTGAACCTACACCATCATGATTGATCTCAACCACCTTCATAAGGTTTGGAGATAGAAACTGATTCCATTTGGTTTATAGAGTGTTGCAGTAGTGATTTCATGCAAAAAGCAAGTAGGGTAGCAATGATCGAAACTAGGAGCGGTCTGAATGATTAATCCGCAAGTAGAATAGGGTTGTTCTGGGGCAAATAGATTGGTACCAATGCATCTAAAGTTACATGGCAAGCTATGGATCTTCACAAAAGAGAAAACCGCTATTCAAGAGGAATCCTAGATTGAGGGTGCTTTTGATTGGAAAGAAAATTTGAACCAAAATAGGCCACCTTATATTACTAGTTTGGACACTCTTTGGACACTACTAATGGAAGAATTGCACTTGCTTGAGATGTTGTGGCTTCTATTGCACGAATCAATTATTTGGCACTTAGGTAAGTAGCCTCATCATCATTGTTTCGCCCAACCCATATGACATCTCCATAATGCACAATAGGGAAAGTAATCTGCATTGTAGAGGGCTTGCATTCCATATTCACAGCTTGAAGAATTTGTGGCATATCATGCATTGGTAGAAGCATAGTGTTGAAATTAGCAAGGACAGTAGAAAAAAACACAAAGAAGCATCTTTTTATTTTGAAGAGGGAAAAAGCAAGAATACAAGTATTGGTTGAGGACAACCCGGTGGTGATTGCTTCTCCATTCTGAGTATTCTTTTTCGTGTGCTTCTTGCACTAGATCAAGGCCTCCATGAAGGAAATCTTGAGCATCATCGATGACATCTACTACATAGTCTGTGAAAGTGGAGGATGCAAGGATGACAGAGGCATATTCAACGGTGCGTGTTGCTCCAGGAAAGAAAGCATCATCATTTGGAAAGATTTGCTAGTGTCAGCGAACATGATTAGTTTCGATCTGTAGGATCAATGTTAGTGTTAATTTGCCAATCAGATTTGCTAGGGTCAGCGTACGTGAGTGTCAATTTGTAGGTTCAATGTTAGTGTTAATCTGCAGATTTGGCAGTATTAAAGAAGAGGGATCCCCTGAGTGAATAGTAGCAAGGGGGGAGGCTACGAGGACCAAATGTGCATCTTTGTTTTATTCTTCTGTCACTTCAGTTATTGCACTTGAATGGCCTCGTTGACCTCTTCAGATGCTATTGCATCACTATTGGTGGGTATCACAGGTATGGCTTCTTTGGAGATGGCCACTGCACTCGAGCCATGTACTGGGTTGTTGGATCCAAGGGCATGGGTCTCAACATCTTCCCTGTTATTAAGTTCAACAATGTTGGGCAAGTTGTGATCTCCCCCAAAGGCTTCCATGTCTGTATCAACTACATATGGCTGCATTAGTTGTTGTGAAGTAGCTACATATGGCTGCTATTCCATAATTGTGACATCAAGCCAAGAAGTTGAATTATGGAGCATGGAGGAGAAGGGGCATGGATTGGTTGCAGGTTGTTGGGCCCATATATGCATGTAAGTACCAGATTACAATTTGGTTTTTGCTAATATTTTTATGCATCGAATCTTGGAAATAGCTAGCATGTGCTTGGCAAATCCAATGACACTTTTGAATTCAGATGACATAAAAAAGAAATATTATGACATTTGCATTTTTATTTTATCATATTTTGATAGTAGAGCAGCATGTGCATATTCCCAAAGTGAAGTAGAGTCTGCCCCTTCATGAAAAATCACAGGTCTGTTAGTTGACTGTAAAAAAATGCATTGCCATCATCATCAGCACATTAAACCATGCATAATACTTGTCATCAAGGGCAAGGAGTGTGCATGGTGCAAAGTTTATCCACGAGATTATTACTACACCATGTCACATGCTGCAAAACATGTACCCTTGAGGCTTGAGTAGTATCTAGAATGCCTTCTTAAAACTGCAGTATCTATGAAACATAAATGTCAAAATTATATTTTGCAATTTTTTGAAGTTTGCACACACTTGGACATGTTTTTAAGGTGACGAAGCATTGATCCATGCAAGTGTTTCAAGAAGTGGTGCAGCAAAGCTCAATCTTCTAAAAAAAGATTCAATCATGTGCTTGAAGAGGATGTGACCTGACTTACGGTACCCCTTTCTTATGGTGCAAGTCTTGTTGCATAAAATGGGATTTTATTATGATTCTTGCAAAAGTAAACATGAGGTGGTTTATGTTGGGAGATTCATGAGCTCTTCATAGTTAAGAGAGGGTAGATGCTTGCTATAACAAACCTTACAACTTTCATAGTCCTTGCATGGTGTGTCATCTAATGTTGTGTGTAGCATTAGGCTTGCATGTGAGCATGGAGCAAGTACAACATTAGATGCTCATAGAACCATGGATTGGAGGGACAATGAATGTAGGTATTGTATCAAGCCTGCATGCAAGCATGAATCAAATTTATTTTGGAGTTTTTTGCTGCTCTAAACTGAGCATGGAGTAGCCCTATAGATTGCACATTGGAAGGTCTAAAAACACAGGTACAGCATCAAGCCTGTAAATACCAATGATATCACTCTATTTATTTGCTAACAGATGCTTTAAGTTTTTTTTGAGTAATTGTATACAAAGCATGCTTTGGGAGCCTCCATTGATTTCTATCTTGTGGGAAAACTCAACACTAGCATATGTGTTTTGTAAATCTTACTATTTGACAGTCTAGATAGCATTACATATTCCCATAAGAGTATGCATTGATTTGGATGGGCATTACATTTATCCCCATCAGTAAGTATGATACAATATGGTTTCATTAGCAAATAATTTAAATATCATTTCATTATTTAATTGTCTCGTGGTGGATAGGACTACAGGACCTAAAGTGGACAACCAGAAGCACAAATTTATGCCATGGAACTATGGGAGATTGCACTGTCTACAAGATCAAAGGGAAGGCAGCTTGCTAAAAAAGGTAGGGTTTCTCTTGGTTGTGATACATCAGGACAGCTTTGACATAGTGCTTTTGGGCTTTGCCATTGATAAATGCTTGCACCTATTGAAAAGTAGTGGGTTATAAGATTTTTAAGGTGATGCATCATTTGAAAATATCTCTCTCCCAAGACACATCCACAGGAGTAGTCCATAAATGTCTGATGATGTTGGATACACATGTTGAGATATCGAGCTCCACTCGTGATACGCCAGGGTGACCGTTGTGTATTTATGTCACCGACTTGTCAGTTGCAGATGCGGTTGGTACACCGCCCCTGAATAATAGCTACATGATAGCTATCCTTATCTACTCTAGTTCGTGGCTCAGTTAGTATGCCACCTTAGTTAGTTGAGTTTGGTTTGAGACCCATATCTAGGGTTCTTCTATTTCTTTGTACTTGAGTTCTTTTGGCTTCCACAACTAAGAAGAGGAAAACTGTTTTCAGCCTCCACCCTTGTGTGTATTCCCCCATTGTGCAAGCAAGAAAGCTACAAGTGAGACTCCTTCCTTCTCTCCCACAATCTTGACATGGTATCAGAGCCTTGTTCGTGGTAAGGAGCTCAAGAAAGCAAGCCAAGCTCGCGGTGTTCTGGTAAGAGGAGCAGTGTTGCTTTCATTTTCTGTTTTGGGAGCAGATCTCTGCAGGTAGCACAGCCGGAAAGTGCAGGAGTGCATTGTCTCAGGTTGAGACGCCCTTCGCGGTGAAGCAAGAGGGCAGTATATGCTGCGGGACAGGGCTTTAGCCCTGGGCGACCTTGTTTTTTTGATTTGAGGCCATTTCGGGGCCTGTTTTGGAGGCGGAAGTTTTCTGCACGCACTCAGGAAAAGGCCCAGTTTTATGCTGTGCAGCCACTGTTCTACAGGTCGGTGAATAGTTACTGTAAAAATTGGATTGTATGCTTATGCGAAGAGACATTGGGAGTTACAGAATCATCCATGTTGCCTGTTGATGCAAAATCGTCACTAGGAAGTGACTGTGTGGTCAAATACCACTTTCGCCAGTTTTGCAGATTTTCCCTTGTGAGGGTGAAGCTGTGGTTTTTGCAGTGACAGAATTTTTTGCAGTCTTCTGTAATGGCATCTGATTCTCTTTCACAGATTGCCACTGAAAAGCTTGACAAGAACAACTTCCAAGCATGGAAGTTTAGAATGACGAATTTCCTTATGGGAAAAGGATATTGGGAATTTGTTGCAGGAAATGAAGAAGAACCAGTTCTTCCTGATGTTCCCAATCAACAGCAAATGCAGGCATTTAAAGCATGGCATGAGAGAGCCAGGAAAGTTATGTATTGGCTGTCTATCAGCATTTCAGACTCTATGATTGTGCATATTCAGGATGCAAGTACGCCAAAGGAGGCATGGGATACTTTGTCAAAAATGTATAGCACAAATACGCAAGCCAGGAAAATGCAGCTCAAGCAAGAGTTGCACAATGTGCAAAGAGAAAATATGAGCATCAACGACTACCACATGAAGGTGAAGAAGATTGCAGATGCACTTGCTTCCATTGGGTCACCAGTGGAAGATGATGATTTAGTTTCTGTGACCTTGAATGGTCTAGGAAAGGATTATGCATAGTTTCGGACATCCATTTCAGTTCGTGAAAGATTTCCTGATTTTGAGGAGTTGATTGCTCTTCTAATTTCTGAGGAACAGAGAAATGGTGGTGCATCTTCTTCAGGAGGAACTTCAAAAGAAGCTGTCTTCTACTCAAATGCTGGAAGAGGTAGAGGCAGAGGTAGAGGAGGCCGATTTGGAGGCCGTGGTAGAAATCAGAATATGTAGCAAACTCAAGACAACCAGTCCTATGGAGGAGGACGTGGTAACTCTAGAGGCAGGGGGAGCCAAAGAGGTCGTGGTGGATGGCAAAGAGGTCAAAATGCAAACAGTAATGTTGAATGCTACTACTGTGGTAAAATGGGTCATATGGCTAAAGACTGCTATAAAAAGAAGAATGACATCATGAATGGAAAACTGCAACAAGGGAAGTATGCATCTTCTAGCAGACAGGGTGATGACAGAAATGAGCATTTGTTCATGGTGCAGCACATGAACAATTATGTGACAAGTGCAGAAGAAAGCAATGATGTATGGTATGTTGACTCAGGTGCATCAAACCACATGACAGGTCATGCAGAATGGATGGAGGATGCAAGGAAAATGAAAAAACCAGGATTTGTGGAGACTGGTGATGATACTGCACATCCTATTGTGCAGATTGGAAAATTTCCCTTGTCTATGCAGGATGGGAAAAAGAAATACATGTCCGATGTATTTCATGTCCCGAATATCACCAAGAATCTGGTTTCTATCGGTCAAATGGTTGAGCAGGGCTTGCAGGTCAGATTTAATCCTCATGGATGCTTTGTTGAGGATATGAAAAATAAAGGTCGCTTGATAGCAAAAGGAAAGAAGAAGGGCAGAATGTTTACGTTGGATGCAGACATGTCTGAATTGAGTGCAGCAATGTTTGCACATGGGACCGGTGTAGTTGCAGATATTGATATCTGGCATAAACGCATTGGTCATGTTAATGTACAGCGACTTAAATCAATGCAGGCCCAAAATATTGTTGAAGGATTGCCAAAATTCAAGGTTGCAGAAATGCATAAGGTATGTGAAGCCTATCAGTTTGGAAAACAGGCAAGGAAACCATTTCCTAGACATGTTCAAGAGAGTGAGAAGCCATTGGAATTAATCCACTCTGATGTCTGGACTACTAAAGCTGCATCTCTTGGAGGCTGTCATTATTTTGTCACTTTTATTGATGACTATAGCAGAAAAGTTTGGGTGTATTTTATGAAAAAGAAAAGTGAAGTTTTTGGGCATTTCAAAACCCTTAAAGCTATGGCTGAAAAAGAAACAGGTCTGCAAATAAAATGCCTAAGGTCAGATGGAGGGGGAGAGTACCTCTCAAATGAGTTTGCAAAGTTCTTGCAGGAGCATGGCATAAAGCAGCAATATTCATGCAGTTATACCCCACAACAAAATGGAATTGCAGAAAGGAAAAATAGGCATATTGGAGAGGTATCTCGTGCCATGCTCAATGAAAAAGACTTGCCAGATTTTTATTGGGCTGAAGCAGTTGCTACATCAGTCTACATAATGAACAGGACTCCCACTGCAGCAATACATGGAATGACTCCAGAGGAGAGGTATACTGGTAGGAAACCAGATATTTCTCATTTGAAAATTTTTGGTTGCATTGCCTATATACATGTGCCAGATGAGCTGAGATCCAAGTTAGATCCAAAAGCTGAGAAGTGCATCTTTATTGGTTACTCTCTGCAGCAAAAAGGGTATAGATGCTATAACCCTTCTACTCGTAAGTTTACAGTGAGCAGAGATGTTGTTTTTGATGAGATGAGTAGCTGGTATAAACCAGTAAATGTGATTGATGATGTAGATGCACAAAATGGTAATGCTGCACAGAATCCACAGCAGCAGTCACAAAATATTAGTGGACCTGGAGCGTCCTCTAGCAGTGGTTCACATTCTTCGCCATGGACAGGCAGATTGAGATCAGGAGAATCTTCTCAAAGCAATGCAGATAGTGGTATGCAGGTATCACGAAAAGGAAAAGAGAAGGTTGATCAGCCCATGTTTGATGTGAATGCATGTCACTCTTATGTGGATGGTGAATCCAGTGGCTCAGAACAGAGCATTGATGATGAGTTGGGTATTCCTTCTATTGTTACACCTGGAGTAAGGAAGACCAGGGATGTTTTGAGAGCACCTGGGAGTGAACCTACTTTGCGCAGGTCTACGAGAGCTAGGTATCCTGTGGATAGGCAGAAATATGATGGATTTACAGCCATTCACTATGCATATATGGTCAAAGTGATACAGGAACCAGAACCCACATCTTTTGAGCAAGCCATGGGAAAAGAAAAATGGGAGAAAGCCATGGATGAAGAAATGGATGCCTTGGAAGCAAATGCTACATGGGAATTGGTACCTTTGCCTAAAGGTGAAAATGCAATTGGCTGTAAGTGGGTTTATAAGGTGAAGCACAATGCAGATGGTTCTGTGAACAGATACAAGGCAAGATTAGTAGTCAAGGGGTATGCACAAACATATGGCATTGACTATGAAGAAACATTCAGTCCGGTTGCAAGGATGTCAACCGTAAGAGCAGTCATTGCTATGGCTGCATCAAAGGGATGGTCTTTACATCAGATGGATGTAAAGAATGCCTTCTTGCATGGTGATTTGCAAGAAGAGGTATATATGGAGCAGCCACCAGGTTATGTGCATGCTGTTCATCCTGAGTTTGTTTGCAGGTTGAAGAAAGCCTTGTATGGCTTGAAGCAAGCACCTAGAGCATGGTCTGACAAGATAGGACAGTATCTTGTCACTATTGGCTTTCAGATTTCCAAGGCAGATTTCTCACTTTATGTGAGGAAAACAGAGAAAGGTATTATGCTACTTGTCATTTATGTTGATGATTTGATTATGACAGGTGACAGTGATGAAGATATCCTTCATGTGAAAATGCTATTGAAGCAGAAGTTTGAGATGAAGGATTTGGGAGAGCTGCGTTATTTCTTGGGCACTGAGGTGATTAGATCACCAAGTGGGATACAGCTCTTGCAGAGGCAGTATGGATTGGACATGCTGTCCAAATATGGGATGACAGGCTGTAAGCCTATTTCAGTTCCTTTGGAGCAGAATGTGAAGCTGAGCACAGATGCAGGTGAGCTTCTAGAAGACCCTACTATGTACAGACGCATAGTAGGAAGTTTGATTTATATGACTATTACCAGGCTAGATTTGAGCTATGCTGTTGGATTGGTAAGTCAGTTTATGCAGGCTCCAAGGAAACCACATTTGGATGCGGCTAGACGCATACTCAGGTATGTGAAGTCCACATTGCAGTATGGACTATTTTATGAGACTGGGGTTCAGATACAGTTGCATGGATACACTGATGCTGATTGGGCTGGTAGTATTTCTGATAGACGATCTACCAGTGGATATGTGTTCTCTTTTGGGAGTGCTGCAGTCACTTGGAGCAGCAAGAAACAGCCTACAGTTGCCTTGTCGAGCACAGAGGCTGAGTACAGGGGTGCAGCAATGGCTGCATGTGAGGTAGCTTGGTTGCATAAGCTACTTTATGATATGCATCAGTCTACAGATGGGCCAGTTGTCATTTATTGTGACAACATGAGTAGTATACACTTGGCAAATAACCCAATCTATCATGTTAGAACAAAGCACATTGAGGTGCATTATCACTATGTGCGAGAGAGGGTTTTACTAGGTCTTGTTGATCTAGTTTATGTCAGCACAGAGGATCAGGTAGCTAACATATTCACGAAGGCATTGGGCGCAGAGAAGCTGCGCAAGTTCAGAGACCTGCTTGGTGTGCAGGAATTGGGATTGAGCTCGAGGGGGAGTGTTGAGATATCGAGCTCCACTCGTGATACGCCAGGGTGACCGTTGTGTATTTATGTCACCGACTTGTCAGTTGCAGATGCGGTTGGTACACCGCCCCTGAATAATAGCTACATGATAGCTATCCTTATCTACTCTAGTTCGTGGCTCAGTTAGTATGCCACCTTAGTTAGTTGAGTTTGGTTTGAGACCCATATCTAGGGTTCTTCTATTTCTTTGTACTTGAGTTCTTTTGGCTTCCACAACTAAGAAGAGGAAAACTGTTTTCAGCCTCCACCCTTGTGTGTATTCCCCCATTGTGCAAGCAAGAAAGCTACAAGTGAGACTCCTTCCTTCTCTCCCACAATCTTGACAACACATCCTAGTGTGTAGAAAATGCAAATTTTGTTGGGTGGATGATGGCATCAACTCTCCAAGATGGTGTAGGAGTTGGGCATTCTCCATGATGAGAGGTACCAAATGTTTGAATTCTTTTTTAAGGATACAAACAATTTTTGATTATACATCACAAAAAATTCATATACTAATGTACATGTTGATGGCCCTAAGTTGTAGATAAGCATCTTACTTGCACTTGTCATGTTGTTGTAGGACTAAGTCAAATCGGTGAAGTTGTAGAGAAGCATCTTACTTGTATTTGGCATGTTGTGGTAGAACTAAGTCAAAGTTGCTATGGGTTTCTGCTATTGTTTGACCATTACAACATAAATAATGCTTCGAGATTGCTTGCTCATGGAAGATAGCTTTTATGCATCATTTGAAGAGATGTCTCTCCCATAGCACGATATTCTCTTGGATTGCTGATGATGTTTTTGGGCGTATTTGAATTTCTACATGCAACATAGGATTTTTAATGATGTTTTGTTAATATTTTTTAAACTGGATTCATAGGTTTTTTTTTCTAGAAGAGGATGAAGAACATCATGAAGTGCTTGAAGATGCTCATTCCAAGTCTTGGTGTGAATCAATATACCATCAAGCCAAATGAGTAAGAGTTTTTTTGTATTAAATGATGAAAAATTGTATTGCTAGTGGAAAGTGTTTGAAGGATTGAAAAATCTAAATAGCATCACTAAAAATTTATACAGCCGTTAGGGTGTGTAGATGTCTTGTGAGCATTACTGAGCTTTAAAAGTATTTGTTGATTTTTCTAGAAGCCAAGTCAATGGATGTCAAAACTATTGATTGTCCAAGTTGCTCCAATTGGGTCTATTGGTTGTGTTTGGATCTCATGAAATATTAAAATGCTAACCACCACTATATTACAATGTGGATTTGGTAACATGTTTAGTGAGAGCACTTGATAGATGTCATCCATCCTTATCAGAGCCACTATCTAATATGTGAGATGTAATTGGGAGTGTATGAAATCAACAAAACATGCTCTAGCTTTATCAATAGAATGGGAGGTAAATAGGGTAGTTGGAACGCCTTTAGTTCAAAATTAAGAGATGCTGAAAAAGCGGGATGCTTAATGCTCATCATGAAGGTTGGGTGGAAGATTGAAACACATTTGACAACCGTTGTTGCTGTGTAGGTCAAGGCCCTTCCAGAGCTTCAGGATGGGTACGATATAGTTTGCCTCTCCCATGTAGGTTAGCAGAATCATACAATGCTGCCCTTGCTATACTTCATGTTATTTCCATTTGGGTCTGTGGCTTTTAAGCATAGGTCAGATCAATAAATTTTACATGTCTTATCACTATTAGGATGTTGCTAATCGGTTGATTTTTTTGCATGTAGGGAAATGTGATTGCTCATGGGATTATTGAATGGTGTGATGGAGCGCCTCAGGTAAGGAATTCTACAGTTGGCAAATGAAACTTGATTCTGCTCAAGCTAGAAAGAAGACATCTCTGAAAGAGTTGACTAGTTTTTTTTACCATTGTAGTTCAAGGTACAATGCTGCACTTGTTGCACATTATCAAGAAATGGATCCCTTTTAAAGACTTTAAATTAGGCTTATTGGCCGCTTGTTGCTTAAAGGATTTACAAATAGCATCTCAATAATATCAGATGCTCTTTAAATCATGAGAGGAAGTGTAACTCTGCCACATTAAAAAAAGATATGATAGGGAAAGGAGGAAGCTTATCTTGCTTTTGACGCATCTTTTTATTGGACTGCAAGGTCTAGAACTTGAACTTCTCTCATGGATGGGAACAATAATCAATAAGAGCATATGCATGTTGGATATACAGCTACTAAAATCCAAGCACCTCTTTGCATCATTTGATGTGTAGGATTAGTTGAACTATGTTGATATAGAATAGATTTCAGATAGAGCTGCTTCTCTAATTGTCAATTCTAAAAGTTCTTTCCCTTCCCGTTAGAAGCACGTTAGATTTGAGGTGGAGTATTTGACCAGCGAATGAAAGCAAATTGATTAGAATAAGGTATGCCTTCCTTCAAACCACTGACTAAGTACTTTTTTCGTTTTTGAATCACTGTATGGCACATCAAGCCATGACATGTCATTGAAGTAGTTGTCAAAATATTCTTGGTCTTCATCAAATGAGATAAACACAACCTCAAATTATGTGATAGCATCATTGATGCATAGAACAATGGTGCTATCATGCCCAAGAACAAGACCGTTTGGTGGAGACTAGATCATACTCTTTTATTGACTATTAGCATGAAGGGTCAAAACCAAGGATGACCTATAATGACTTCAGCACATGCATTAAACGTATCTAGGTAGGATTTTGATAGTATGAGTTCAAGATACAATGCTACATCAAGCAACATCAATCACCATGGCATGGCTTTCATTAGAGGCATCATCAGTAATGTTTAAGCACACATACTTATTATTGGTCAATTTTGGTTTCTAGCTTGCAAGATGTCTATGAGATGCTACCTTAAGATGATCAAATATGAAATGCCAAAGGATCATGACACAAAGGAAGTAACCACAAATGCTCAGGTGAGAGTTTTAAGAATTTTTCTTGTCCTTTTCTTCAACGTGGTTTTTTTAGTAGTGGATCAAATTTAAAGAGATGCAAAATTGAGTTGATTCTTACAAGGACAAGTTTTATAGTCAAATGTCTACATGCATCAAAAGTGGTGGTTTTGTTGGTCTACTTGAAAGAGGTAAAGAAAGAGGTCATTAGCTCCATTTATGAAGGCAAATCACAACTACTTGAAGGAAGAGAGAAGAGATTTAGCTTGCAATTGCAAATGAAGACAATTTGTAACTAGGTTGGGATTGCCAGGTACTTTCCTGCTTAGGGGTGGTCTAATGAATTTTTTTAGTGAGTATGTTTGCTCCAATCATGCATTGAATTGTGTTTGAAAATTTAGAGCATATCTTTCCTCTCTCAATACTAGGTGGTAAACTTCAAATAGTTTATGAAGTGGTTTGAGAAATCTTTTATGTTGTGTAGAGTATGGTTTGTTGGCTACATGTTGGTAGGGTCTTTTCCCACTATTTTGGAGCTTGTGGAAGCATATGAGCTTGAGAAGAGCTTATGGGTTGTGAGCAGCTTCAAGGAGACGCTTGACATCAACAGAGCTTAGGCAGTTGTTCCTTCATGCCTGGTTTGCCTAGCTCCTTGGCTTCTCTTTCCCAATCCCCTTAAATGGCCTTTGGAGGCCTTGTATTCATGATGTGTGATGTTAGCTTTCAGCTCTAGCTATGTTGTTGAGCCCTTGGTAGTTCTTTAATGGTTCTTAATAATACAATTAGTCACACTTTATTTTTCAAGAAAAGGTTGAAGTGATGGGCAAGAAAGTCTAAGACAAAGCTCGGGAAGGAATAACAGGGCAGGGAGCTGATGTATCATGTACAGAAAGCTATACACTAGAAAGGAGAGGGGTGGTTCAGGCCGAGGATAAGTAAGGATGGGCACGTCAAGCTGGGAGGGGCTGCCTATGATTTTGTAAAACAGTATTGATAGGTTTTTCTATGATTTTGTAGTATTAGGTGGTGTTAAGGTGTGACCAACTAAAAGCTTTGTATGTATGAGTGTATAAACAATGAATTTGGTTTCTTTATAATGCTATTAGTATACTAACTCCAAAATTTGCAGTCATCATGTGAAGGATCGCAAGCTGCAACTTTACATGGTGCTAATTTTAACTCTTCAAACAAGTTATGGCTGAGGGAGCAGCAACACATCATTTGAAATTATTGATCCCTACATTGCTCAGGTACCAATTTTTACCAACAAAAATCTTAATTTTGATGCACAATCACTATCAAAACTTTGTTTAGGACAGCAATTAACAACACGGTGCATGCCTTTCTCCTTTGAAGCACCCCCTATGGATTGATACTTGAGTTCTCTTGCGACCATCTATGGATTGGTACTTTAGTTCACCTTGGATATTCAATTGCTAAGACCAATCTAACTTCTTGTGGAATATGGCTTGCTTGTAGGACATTTTTCATCGGCATCATCATTTCTAATAAGAGTATCAATGTTTAGCTAGCATTTGAGCAAATCAAGGCTTATTTCTTGTGAATATTTGTCTAATATTTTAGATGAAGCCTATGCGCACTTGAAACCTCACTAACTGAGAGGCTTGTTCTATCTAGCGGCTTTTGCCTATGGAGCTAGAGTGGTCATGGTAGCATCTCTTCTAGACACGGGCAATGCCAACAAGGTGCTTGGAGGAGGGGAAGCATATCAAACCCTGGACTACCACCATAAGGTATGTATCCTTATGAAGGAAATCCATACAAGATACATCTATTGCTACTTTGGTGCTCTTACATTAGATGCACCTCTTGCTACTTTGGTTGTAGCAAGCCCAATAAAAGGTTAGATTGGTTGAATTTGAGCTTGATGGATTTGTATGTTTCATCCACCTATCTAAACAACTTGTTAAAACGTTGAAAATGAAGAATGTAACTTGAGGGTTTTGATATCCTATTTGCATGTAGTGGTAAGCTATACTTCATATGATACTTCAATATATTGGATTCCTATCTTGTGGGCAAACTCAACACTAGCATATGTGTTTGGTCAATCTTATTGTTTGAGAGTCTAGATAGCTTTGCATATTCCCACAATGCATATTCCCACAAGAGTATGCATTGATTTGGATGGGCATTACATTTATCCACATTAGTAAGTATGATACAATATGGTTCCATGAGCAAAAAATTTAAATATCATTTCATTATTTTTCTTGTTGTGAATAGGACTACAGGGTTTGAAGCATACAACTAGTAGAGTAAATCTATGTTGTGGAGATATGGGAGATTGCAGTGCTTTTAGGATCAAGGGAAGGAAGTTTACTAAAAATGGTAGGTCTTCTCTTGTTGCTTTGAGCTTTTTTCACTATATACATGTTTGAGCCTTTTGATATCCTTGGTAATTGTAAACACAAAATGCATCTAGGGACAACATTGTGGGTGAAGCAGCAAGGATCTGCATTTCAAAAAAAAGGAAGGGAGGCTTAGGAAGAGCTAACAAGACTTAATTTTTTTAATAGTGGAGCAGATCGGAAGAGGATGACAACTCTAGACCTACCTTAGGTGCTCTAGAACATGGTGAAGCAGAGAGAATGTAGTGTTCAAGACAACTTTTTAAGTGGATTCAATCACAATTCTATTGCTAACAATACAACATTGTGAACAAATTGTGATTAGTTTTCTTAACATGATATATTAGTGTGATAATGGCTTGTATTAATGGTTACGACTAGTTTTCTTGTATAGGAACATATTTCTATATCTATGGTTTCAACTAGTTTTCTTATCTAGGAATATTTTACTAGATCATCAACTAGGAATTTTAAAAATTTTCTATACATAAATATTTTACTAGATCACTAACTTGTAAAGTGTTCCACTTTTACTAGCTGAGACTTTTTCTAGATACTAGCTGATAAGTATCTAGAAAATCTCTCTTTTTTTACTATATGGAAAAAGTGTTTAAAGTTCCTTGTGTGTGGTCTTTGTTCCCGCTCATCATTCCATCCTCCACGTTGCTCATTGGTGGCTTCCCGCTCTTGCCTACGATCCTACTGCTCTTGCTTGATGGTGGTGCATCGCGCCAAGGGAGATTGAGTGGGTACTGAGGACATGGAGGTCGACATTGTGGCCAGGGGGTCACCGTGTAGCTAGGTAAATCTCTCTCTCTTGGGTCGTCAGCCTCTCGCGTCGTCAGGGCCCGTCAGGGTCGTCACAGCGGTGGCTGTCGTCGGCCAGGTGGCAAGCGGCAGGCACGTCTTCCACCACCACAAACAATCCCCCACCCGCTCGCCCGTTGATTCCCCCCTCTCCCTAGCCCCGCTCGCTCGGCCATGCATTTCCTCCCCCCCCCAGCCCGCCCACTCGGCCATGCATTTGCCCCCCCTCCCCTAAAAAAAAATAGACACCCGTCCGGGTTTGCCTCCCCCCCCCCCCACACAACAAAAAACAGACACCCGCCCGATATATATATATATATATATATATATATATATATATATATATAATTGTTATTGTATTATTATTATTATTATTATTTTATTAGTAGAGTGCCCCCACTTCAAAACACACACACACACACACATTATTGGTTTAGTTATTATTTTTATTGTTGTTATCATTATCATTATTCTTATTTTTAAATTATTTTATTGGTTTAGTGTTTTATTTGGTAGTTTATCATTATGATGATGATTATTATTAGAGGTTTATGTTTATTAGTTATTATTATTGTTATTATTAGTTGTTAGTTAGTTGATGTTTGTTTATGTTTATAATAGTTTATTGTTGATTTTTTTATTAGTTTATTGGTTTATTGTTGTTGTTGTTGTTATTATATTATTTTATTAGTAGACTACCCCTAGAGAGAGAGAGAGAGAGAGAGAGAGAGAGAGAGTGTGTGTGTGTGTGTGTGTGTGAATTAAGATTTTTTTGGTTTAGTAATAATAATAATAATATGTTACTATTATTATTATTTTACTAGTTTATTGGTTTCATGTTTGATTTGGTAGTTTATCATTAT